>NC_056725.1:1342625963-1342948463 GCF_019279795.1 Protopterus annectens | reverse complement strand
GTAAATTACAACTGCAAAGATACACAGGTTCCTTTAGGTAGAATTTTGCAATACATTGTATTAAAATCTACAGGTTTTAGGCTGCCCCTTTGATAATATGCTTACATGTTCCATTATTTTGTCACTCTGAGTTACAAAAAATAAATAAATAAATAAGTACACTCTCACTCAGTCACTGAGTAACCACTTATCGCTGGAATTAAAGGAAAGCAGCTTCAGCTCCACCATGAGTCCTGGGACCCCTCAAATGCTGTACAGAATGCATTCAGGCAAGGATCAGGAAAAAATGAAACAACATCAACAACACTACCACCCTGATAATCCAGCAAAAGGTAGCTAAAATGTCCCAGCAGCAGTCAGCCCAGCAACAGTACCACCAAGACATAACTGTCCCAGTTACACTGTGTACAAAAGCAAATCACTCTTTTAAAGTATGGGACTACAGAATGCTTGTTTTCAGATTGATGGTAGTAACTTACATGCACGGCACAGCATGGCAGCATATTCTAAGATCCCCCAATCCAAACAAATAAAACAGAAACCACAGGAAACATATTCTAAGATCCAACAGCTGGTCACTTCAGTTCATCTGCCCTGTGCCACGATCAAAGAACTTTCAATGGGATTGCTAGTAAATCTAAGAGCCCTGTGATACCCTTTTAGAATGTACTGCAGTGGTGCAAACTATAGAGGCATGCAGTTGTATGAGATCTGTGCCTCCTAATTGGCTAGTTTCATGCTAGGAGACTTTATTCGATTGGCTCATAAACAGCAATGCTGATTGGCTGTATTTGCAGTATATTAGCCAATCAAAAACTGCAATTTGGAGACACCACTGTTCTATGCGGAACAGAGGAAAAGTGACTCTCGGTTATGTGAAATGTAGATCATTCCACACAATCTGGAACACTTGGCTGGTAAGGTGCAAGTATTAAAAAAGTGCAGTATGCGGAGCATAATAATTGCTGTATAATGACATGTAAATGAGACACCCCATGCAAATCAGCCATGAGGATTTTGCAAATGCAGAAACCTGAAACATATGCAAAGGACACTCTGCTTTACATGCATGCCCATTTTGAACACTGAGTTTCATGGTGCACACAGTGGTACATGATGATAGTGATGTAAGGAATAACATCAGCATGTGCCAATAGCCGCTATCAGAGATTCTGCCAGAACTGTTGCATGTTGCACTGATCTGCACCAATTCAGCAGCCGTAGACAACAACTGACATACCCCCTTCTCTCAAACCAACAGAATGAGAATAATTTATAACTAGACAGAAAGACTGTAGGGGATCTAGTCAAACTGTGTCACCCTCAAGCAGAATCAAGGGGGATGCACGGTATGTCCATTCCTGTTTCTATTATGGTACATGTATTCTTAGGTTCATAGGTATATACTAGGCTAACAGCCACCAGGGCCTTTATAAGCCTAGTTGTGCAGGCAAACCCAATTGTGTATCTATGAATCATGGGCATTTATTAGAAGGAATTATGTTAGTTAGGAAGTTTCTAAAGGTTATGAGGGAAATATGTTAGTTTGGGCATAGTTACTGTCTGTCTCTATCAGAGACATGGAGGATGTATGGGGACCATCTTAAGTACTGGAACCTTTATGCAACTATGAGTAATATATTTGGGATATCGTAGGCATCTGCCTCTTGAGTCCTATAACAAGTTCCTCAATATCATGCAATAGTATGTGGAGGAGCATATCCGGTTACCCAAGACAGTAGATGAGGATACCAATTTCACATGAACATTTTCAGCATTGTCCATTTTGCACAGTTCCTTGGAGCATAGAGAACACACATGTTGCCATCAAGACTCCAGCTGGTCCAGAGGGCCTATAATACAGCAAAAAGAAGGGCTTACAGTCCCTGAACTTCCATATAGTCTGTAATGCCTGGGGTATTATTTACAATGTACCTGGTGCTCTAACTGGGCAGTTAACATGAAACACACATTTGCGACATCGCTATCCTATACCAAAAGTTCCTGAAAGGGACTTCCCATAGGGTCATATGGCTGGTAGATGTACATACATTCTAGAGAAACAGATCTGTTCAAACAGATAACATACTAAGAGAGAGCAGGCCCCATATAATATGTTGTTTTTGTATGTTGCAAATGATGCCCTATATGCTATAGATGCCTGGTTGATGACCCCAGCGGCAAACCCCAGACGATTCAGGAAATAGCCTATAACACAGCCAATGTGGAAGCATGAAATGTCAGTGAACATGTGTTCAGACTACTGAAGGAATGTTTTCAACATCTAGACACCTCAGGAAGGGTACTGCAATACAGCTCACACATTTGCATCGAGATTTTAATTTTGTGTGTTGTGCTGCATAACATGCAACTGCACAAGCAGATAGAACACCTGGTCTACAATTATAGACCAGAACTCATTAAACACAGAATAAAATCATCCATCTGAAGTATCAGACTTCACCATACACATGCAGGTTAGCAGGCAGGCAGTTTATCATCATCATCATAATTTGCACAGAAGGGAGGGGGCACAATGACAGGTGACATCAACACTAAACTAAGGGGGCATGGGAGGTGAACATGGTAGCCACATATTCTGAGTTGTTATGGAAAGTAATGGAATATATCTCAGGTAGTGTAGTGTACTCAAGCTGCAATGATGAGATCCTTGTTCGTGGTCACTGTGCTGTCTTGCAGTGTTAGGGTTTGATGGGGTCCATAGTAGGGAAGGGGTAGAACAACAGGACAGTGATAGTGCATTCTGACAAGGTGTCCCATGTGTTTAGTCTGATAAGAAACATCATCCATGACCTGAACTATAGTCAAAAACAGTGGTGGCACCACATGACCACATCTGAATGGAAGTAGTAGAAATATGGAATTAAACCTGACTAGCCTATTAAGACATTCCAGAAGATGAGACAGAGAATTGGAACTGTCTATGATCTAAAGGGATCTGATGGCTGGGGGTGGCAGAACATCTGTCCGCAGGTGACAGTGCTGCTGAAGAGTCTTTGTAATTTGAGTTGAGATCCTCCAAGAGCTTTGGGCTGCATAACCCTTGGTGCCAGAATGGAGAGACACCTATGAAGGGAACATTTGCCACCAATGACTTAAGCAGCACTGTATTCTCTTAGTCTATATACTCAGTGTCACAGTACAGTTAGTGCAAGTCATAAAATAAGACAAAGAGCACACTCACCATCTCCAAAATGCTATGGGTGGCATCCTTCTCTGTCTGGATCACTGACTTGCATATCTTCTGGAAAATGGCAGGTGTTGTAGCTATACCAGAGACAGACCTAGCGTTATGATAGTAAATGAAGTCCTGTTACTCTTCCATATGGTGGGCATGCACACCTCAGAGCCATGTGAAATGCTTTGCATTCTGTTCAGCCTGTACCTCTCCAGAGTTCTCTGTACTTGTGGATGAGTGTAACACATCCACCTATAATCTTGCAGATAGTCTGAATGCGTCACCAGACTGCACCACTTGCATCAGGCCTATGTTGCCCTGTTGTGCTAAACTTCCATGAGTGGAACTGGTGAAAGCAAGAACACACATGACAACATTGTCAGCTCACTCACATATGCCTCTTTCACCCCCTGTGACATGCATACTGGTATGTATGAATATACAGCTATAGAATACATTGGCAGACATATTTGTCATGCAGGTTGCTGCAGTTGCAAACCTGAGGTGCTTGCAAGGACAGATATACAGTTGGACCTTGATCAAACATTTCTTTCAGACAAAGTAAAATGTTCTGTACTGTCCTGTTGTTTTTTTATGCTTTTTGCTTCTATGTCTACCAACCATCAGACCACCCATTATGAGAATTACTTCATCCGTGAAGGGATATACCCAATACAGAATAGGGTGAGCCATCTACAGATGCCTGACATCCAGTCAGTCATAAGGGTTGATTGTAGCCCCACTCACATTCCAGTAGTTTGCAAGTAATGGATACATATCTATGTGTTTAGGCCCCAAACTCACTCCTGGTGGTGATACGAGCACCTGCATCACTGCAGGACCAAGCAATAACCTGCTGTCTTCACATGCACATTCCCTTGCATGCTCAGACAAGGGCTACCATCACCAGCTTAGGTAGTTGTATTACATCTCTTCCAGTACTGGCTCCTGCTTTCTGTGCTCCTCAGCCTTCACCTCTAACACTGGAGCAGCAGAACAGCAAGTCAGAAAACCACCACACACCACTCCCTCCTAGGATGGCTAAGCAATAGCTACTCATTTCCCATCCTTCCCTGCTCATATCTTCCCATGCCTTAGCCTCTATCTAAACTTGGGTCATTTGAGATACAGTCAGGGCTTTGTTCCTTTGTGCTACAGAGCTGGGATACTCTGCTATACTGTTCTATAATGGCCATTAATAACTTGGTGCTTCCCCTACTGACACACAGATGGTTGATTCCAGTCCAAGACATGACAGGCCACTCCCTGTGCCTGAACAGTGTCACTAAAAACTCCTTGGCCTCCATGTTTGTAGTCCACCCGACTGGTGGACCTATCTTTTGAAATGTCCTCTGCCTCTCTACATGTGGTATAGTCTCCACATGATCACCCACAGCATTCATATCCAGCACCATTCCCTACCAAATTTGGGCCTAAAAATGTTAGTCTTCAGAATGCCATATGTGTGTGAAGCACCTACAATAGCAGTTTATTTTCCTGGCTTGTGAATTTTTCCTGGTGTTACCTCCCATAGGTGACCATGCCAGTACCTGTACACTTGTGGAAAAACATGTCAGTCAGTATGAACGGTATGTTGTGGCATGCACATAGCTATGGCCATGGCCATCACCCTGTTATGCTGCTGGTTATTAGCTGTAATTAGTGCTATGCACAGCCCCCCTACTTACTGTAGTCATGGCAGCCTCTCCTCTTAGGCACCTGGTTATCAGTTAGTTGCAGTTAGTGCTATACACAGCTTCCCACCCCATCTCCATTTATGTGGTGTATCCATGCTTCAGCATATGTCCCTGGAACTGCACACCTTGCAGCACATCCTTCCTAAAAGTTATGAAGTTCACAGTTGCACCCCACCCCCCCAGCCAGAGGCAGATAGTACCATGCCATGTCAGTGTCACGGGTTCCCTCACACACATACACCACGATATCTGCCTCACAGTCACTGCATTGACATCCACCTAAGGTTTGTTGTTTTTGTTGAAGTATTTTACCAGGCAAAGCTCCATCCATATCTGTGAGAAGCCCCAAGCCTACAGAATCCTTCTTGAAATTCCTGTATTTCACTGTTGTACAGTTGTAAGCATCATTACATAAAATGTGCCAATGCATTATATTCTCCTAACAAGAGCCACTTAACATAATGGTTGTGCTAATAAACCCAGTTAGCACCACTGTACTAGTGTATAATGCATTACCCAGACATGTCAATGCTAGCTGTGCACATCAATGTGACCACAAAGCATGTGCCTAATAATTTAATGGATATGACGTGTACAGCCTTAGCACTACAGTACAATGCTACAGACATGTCTGCATGCCACAGTACAGATCTTCACTGTATAACAAGTTATTCACAAATATGCATCCATGTGCAAGAGGTTACCATATTGCTCCTTGAGTGGACCTGAGTGAGAGGCCATGGTTACTTCAGACACATGCAGGGCTGCTGTGTGATATGCCAGGAAGAGCAGTATTTTATAGGTTCATAGGTAGGTACTAGGCTATTGGCCCTGGGGCCTATACAAGCGCAGCCAAAAAGGTACCCTGGCTTTTGCCACCCAATAAAATTATTTTCCTGTGCCACTGTCGAGCAGAGCCACAGAGGTGATCCCCAGGGTGCTGTTCCTACTGCAGAGAAGCTTTAGGGAAAACTTACTGGGCAATTATGATGAGCCATTGCCGAAGGTGATGGCTGGCATGAGTTTACTGGAATAGTGAGCAATGCTACTGGCATCAATGAATCTGGTGAGCAGTATGGGCAAAGGTAAATGACTTGAAGTGGTGCCACCTCAACCCTTTTCACCAGTGGAAAGCAGAGGTTCAGGAGTGGGATCCTAAGATGTACTTTAAGCATGTTTTTATTTTATCAGTACCATTGTCTTGCACATGTGTACTTAAGGATACTTGCTCTGCTTTCTAGCAGCAGAGAATAAGCAGCTAAACTTGGCTGGGTGCTGCAAAGGTGGGGCCACCTGCAGCAGACATCTGTGCCAGTCCACTGTAGAACTGCATTAGTGTCTGTAGCCTATATGCATAATCATAATTTCCCACTGTGTCATCCTTCTGCAGTTCAGGTTGCAGAAGATGGTTGGGGGTGGGGTCCACAGTCACCTCAGGCTATGCCAGCTGATGTATCTGGTGCTGGGTCATCAGAGTCCACTAGGTCTGTTTCTCAGAAGGAGGATGAAGATCCTCCTGTTGAAGGTGATCTGGAGGGGTCACTGGTGCCCTCTGTGCCCACTTCTTAAGAGAGTGAAGCCTTTTTTCCTAAAAGTGGACTGGAAGGGTCTTCTCTGGTATCCAAGTGTTAGCTGTGAAGCTGGTGGCTGCTGGGATATATCAGCACCTGGAAGACTGTCTCTACAATGTATTGCACCTTCTGTCATGATTAGTGGAGCTGTGCAACTGACAGGCTATGACCAACAGGCTACAATGGGAGCAAATGGCTTATAACATCAGCCACCTAGGTGAGTGATGCTTAGATCTGTTGCACTCTGGTCTGGCCTAGCATGCAGCCATGGCAGGATTCCAATCTATCTCCATCCTGTTATTTTCTCTTCTCTTATGTTTCATTCCCAATTTTTGTTCTTTGTCCAGTGCGCCCAATTACCACTTGTCCACCCTCTGCATGTCTAACGCATATATATATATATATATATATATATATATATATATATATATATATATGTATATATGCCACCCCTGTCTGAGTCTGTGTTCAGTTTTTTTGTCTGCTCCTAGTACCTGCCATTTTCCTTCTAGCCCATCCACAGCTGTCCATCACAATCTTGCCCACCTACTGTTCTCTTGCAAATCTTGTAAAAGGGGATTCTTCTCTTAAAAAAAAAAAAAATATATATATATATATATATATATATATATATATATATATATATATTCCCCAATATTTCGTACCCAATGGTTACCTTTGTGTGCTTATCTCTGCTAACTGCTCTCCCTTTCCTATCTTCCAATCTACTCCATTTCCTCACATTTACATGAAGAATGGGTTTATACTTTGTTGTTCACACCTACATTAGTCTATATGTTGCTCGCTAGGCTGCCCTTTCAGCATTACATTAGCAAGAGATGCAGCCATGCTGGACCACATTGCACTCATAAGCACACATTGACTTGGCCACACTGGGCTGCCTTAGCTGTGATGTCCATCACACGGTTACCTATCAAAACCTCTATTCCTCATAACATCTAAACTCAAAACATCAAGACCATAACATCTAATCCTCAAAACATCTAAAAGTCATAACATCGAATCTGAAAACATTGAAATCTACAAAGCAATTATAAATAACATCCCACACACTGTTTACTACATTTCTGCATAAAAGGTTAATTTCCTAACCCCACTGTAGTGCAATCTCAGAGTTGGTATATTTAATTTATGGGGGGGGTGTGGGGGTGCAGGGGGGCTTGCCCCCTGCAGAAATGAAGTAAACAGTGTGTGTGGGATGTTATTTATAGTTGCTTTGTAGTTTTCAATGTTTTGAGATTCAATGTTATGACTTTTAGATGTTATGAGGTTTAGATGTTATGGTCTTGATGTTTTGAGTTTAGATGTTATGACCATTCAATGTTTTGATAGGTAACCCCATCACACTGGTCATGTGCCATACTGTAACACTCCTCCTGCCACAGAGCAGACTACTGCTGTTTGTACTATTAGTAATGCACATGTGTTTTCTTATGCAGCCTTTTGCTTAGTCTGTTGGTGCAATTCAATGCCTAATACACGTCTGATTAGATGTGAGCCACTTAATGAAGCAACCTCTCTGAAAATTTGCACTGTTCAGGTTTACAGTTCTTGTCTATGAATCATGAACTACATCCAGAATACAGCCGGATAACGATACTCATCAGTTATAAGGCCATCTTTTTTAAAATTATCAAAAATGAAGTTCCTAATACCCATTTATTCCTGTTTGAGTTAATAACTGAATAAGAGATTTATGTCAGCTTTCAAAACTTAACTTTTCTATTAAATTTGATCCACAAAATTTTGAGGTAACAGTGACTAAAGCTGTAACTAGGGTAGGGTAAAGTGCCCAATGACCCCCAGCCATACCTCTCAACTGTCCAGAGTTTCACAGAATGTCAAGATTTTGGTGTCATATTTTTGGTCTGTTCCTCACAAAATTTGTATTTTTCTGGAAAATCACTGAGGACAGAATTCACAAAATAATTACATATATTTGAGTTTCAGACTTCGTATCTTTCAGAAAATGCTTACTAAAGTAAGAGCTGGTATTCTAGCAACTTTCCAAGTTTATAAGACCAGTATTTAAAATCTGTCCCTATTTCTAGGCCTCTGTCCCCTATTATTTTAGGCTTTGTACAGATTTCTTGCACTAGCAGGTTGAGAGGTCTGCAGACTTCACTCAACACAAGCTTTTAAAGAACGTGATCAGCACTGTTTAAAAAAGGTGCTAATCAGTCCCAGTAAATCAGTGGTTTTACTGTATACATGAGTGCCTATCCTTGCAACTGCAGGCACTGACATTAGTTATTAAAGCAGCTACGGTGTATGCATTTTAGACAGTGCAATAAGCTGTTATTCATAAACAATAGCATTTTTCACATGTAGGAGTGATTTAATTTTATTTATTTAGTTTTGATTCAAAACTCATCTCATTTTGTTTTTGTTTTTGTTCCTCACCTCTGGCTCTGGTTGCCTTTGGTTGAGTGGAGTACAATGTGGGATTGCCTGGGGTACCAAATGGCCTAGATGCAGCTCTGACAATGGCCTTTAATCACTTCATTTGCATAACAGTAACAAATGACCCAGTTTACCATGCTATCACTGATCCTGTTATTTGTGGAGAAGATAGCAACACTGCCTTGGTTTGTCAGGGTGACATTTAAGGTCATTTCTAATGCTTTCAATAGTTTGAAAAGGAAAAAAGTAAAGCAAAAAATGAAATTTTAAATCTCCAGTTTTCAAGAGTTTGGAACACCTGTTCGGGAAATAGAATAGTCACCAATGTTTTTACGGCTAATCAGAAATCACTCTGGAGTTTGACTTGAAGTCTGTAGCTGTTGCACATCTGGAAGTGTTAATGATTTATTAAACCTGTGAAGTTTATTCATTGGTGAGATGTGTGGTATCAGTTTTTCATTCCATTGAAGTCCTGCTATAAGAAGCTGGATCTTCTGTATGTTGAGCTGCTGCTGATGTATATAGCCACAGATAAAGACATTTGCAAGCATTTGTATTGACAAATGAGGTCCATGTTTTAGTGGTCTAAAACCGCTGTTACGTTGAACGATTATGTAAGAACAATGCTGTAATTTGAAAAGCCACAAAGAATAATAAACAGTGAATAATCAGATCATTCCAAGTTCGATGTCACGAAAATGGTACAAGCTGTCATTGCTTGCGCACCACCCAACAGCATGACAACACAGTGAAAGTGCTTTAGCTCTTTGTAGCTGATTAAAATGCTCACCTGCAGACATTGGACTGGTTGTCTAGAAAATAAGCAACTACAAAAACATTTTTAAAATAAAGCTGCATGGAACAATACAGACAATACAGCTGTGCTCCACCAAGAAATCAACCAGATGAAAGAGCCCATTGTTCTGGTATAAAGGAGTTCATTTGCACTGTTTGTATTTCCTGCATTTTTGCAGCGTCCTACTGCCAGCACTCAGTGCACTTTGCACATGTAGCCAAAATGACTTAATTGTGCAGAAATTCTGCAACTGGGTGGGCAACCAATGCCAACAGCACAGAGATATTCCCCACATCTAATATGACATCCAAAAGTGAATATCAGTTTAGAAGATATGATAAGAATCATTTAAGACATTTTAATTTATGGATACAGACAACTGAATGACATGGAATGGCCTGATTCTTTTCAGTGCACTACCACGAAACTTCAATACTTAAAATCCCTTCCTCCATCTGTTGTAAAAAGGGCTCCAAGTGTACAAGTAAGGAGAAGAATAAGGGGCTCAAATAAAACTTACCAGACATTTTCTGATCAAATAGTTGAATTATCTAGACAGAGAATGGATTGTGTTCTTGGCACAATTGCTCTGGTGAAAAAAAAAACTCTTTGTTAAAGCCTTGTTCACATCACGCTGGATTACACAGAATTCTCCAATGTAGAGAGCTTGTCTCAGCAATAAGAGCTGCCAAAGGGAAGCATTATAACACCCATTTAAGATTTTCAGCAAAACACTATCTTTTAAGAAATTATCAAATGCATTACTCCAGCCCCAGATGATGTGGTAGCCTTCAGTGATGCTCTGAGGAGGGAATGAGGGACAAGCTGAAGGGGCACAGAAGAATCCTGCCATTTCCACTTCAGAGATGTCAGCTAGTGACAGGACAAAGATTGCCAGCCCATCAAGCACATACCAAGGTAAGGACAAATTATCCCCTGAGCAATCTGAAGTTGCCTTTACTTTATAGTGGTCTACCTTGTAGAATTCCCAGAAGCATACCCCACTGATATCATTCCTGTGAACCAATGAGGGTGCAGACCATAAATGTGCAACCTGTAGAATGATTGAGCACCTCTGCTGCATTGGGCAGTCAAGTAAACAATGAAGAATATGCCAAAATAATAAAGTTAGCTCTTTCTAAACCAAATTTGTGTGCTGTTTCTCAACATAAGCTTCACGTTTAGTACTGAAAATCTACACATGATCAACATGATTGACTAGAGAAGCTGTAGTTAGAGCTGTAGTCAAACTGCAGGGGTCAGATCCTTGCTGCTGTTCTAATTGCCATATCACTGGTTTTCAGGCCACATTACTATTTGTTTTCACCATTAACTGGTTGACTGTTTAAGAGTTTAAACACTTTTGGCAAGTTTAAAATGTTTTAGGCAATGCCATATATTCTATCACAACTAGCCTTATTTTCCAGTAATGCTGTACAACTTCTAATGTGTTTAAGCTTTAGCACCCATTGGATTAAGTGCTGGCAATGGGAATTTCAGTCTGAATGTTGCCAGACCTTTCCAGGGGTATAAAACAAACACTCATAGAGAGAATACAATGTTGTTTTAGGTAGCGGTACAACATTTTTGTTCTTTTTGAAATTAAATTTCTCTTGGTTTCATTCAGTGGCTATTTATTTATTTATTTATTTATGTGGTTCCTGGTCTGCACTCTTGTGGGAGGAGAGGCTGGACTCTGCCCTTCTGAGCTGGGAATTTCTGGTTAAAGGCTTATAGTGCCTGCATATTTGAACTGCTTCTTACTGAAATTGGTACACCTTGTTTGCTGTAGCATAGACTAGATCCAGGCCTGCTGAATCTAGCTTTGTTTGTATAACTTGAGCACCAATCCAGGCATTCTTTAAAGTATTCAATTGTATTTATTACTGCTTGGTAGTAACTTTATTAAAGTGTAGCTATCATTCTAAGTCTTTTGGATTAAGCACTTGGGCTTCAGACCAGTTGTTTACATTAGTAAGGTTTGTGGCCTGCACTGTGGTGGCAGGACAGGTAGCTTACATCCTTCTAAGTTGTGAACTGCTGATTGAGGGCTCAGTGTCTGTTATTCTAAAAGTGTATTAGTTCTGGTTTAAGCACTTGGGCTTCAGGCCAGTTATTTTACATTAAGAAGGTTCATGGTCTGCACTCTTGTGGGAGGAGAGGCTGGACTCTGCCCTTCCGAGCTGGGAATTTCTGGTTAAAGGCTTATAGTGCCTGCATATTTGAACTGTTTCTTACTGAAATTGGTACACCTTGTTTGCTGTAGTATAGACTAGATCCAGGCCTGCTGAATCTAGCTTTATTTGTATGCTTGTTGTTTGTTTGCTTGTTATTTCCCGGAAATGCTAATTCCACCTAAAATGCGGCTTTTCAGCGCTTCTGTGGATCCCTAGTGATATCTGCATTGCTTACTGTACTTATTTCCTTGTTTCACTTGAAAGAAAGTTACTGTTTGTCATTTTTGCATTTAAGTTACCTGTAACACATTGCATTTAAGTTACCTGGCACTTGCTCACTAAAGCAATTATATAAGTCAGCACTAAAATATTAAAAGCACTACACCCTCACAAACTCCCCTTGAGTACCTCGTTCCCCATTGGCCCTTTTTTTCAATTATAAAGGAATTCCCAATACTATTCTAGCATGTCCAAAGGTCAGTTGTCAATTTCCTCTCCGGTCCAGCTGGTGAATCTGGGAATCTTGAGGCAATGTTACAACTACCTCATGTACACAGACAACCCTCTCCTCCTCCCAACAAATTCCAACACATGTGAGAGATGCAACCATATAGCCATACTGGAGACTAAGCTCTCTCAACTCAGTACTGGCGAAACCAGTCAGGAGGAGAAGGAAACCACACTCACTACAATTCCAGTCTCATATAGACCTACCACGACAGCAAACCAAACACATAAACACACAAAAACATACTCTGAGGCTCTAAATAAAAATCTGCCTAAGCAGCAGAGACCTCCAAAGCAGACACCCAAGCAACCGCTACCCCAAAACAAAACACGTGCAACACATAGCTCACAAAGCCAGTGTGCCGAACAGTCACAGCCCTTAAGGCTAAACAACACACCTGATACACTTGTAATAGGTGACTCTATCGTCAGGCACACTGACGTCCCGCTCACCAAGCTGAACAAGGAGAAGGTCATGGTGAGCTGCCTGTCGGGTGCTAGGATCCACCACATAACACAAGCACTCAGGTCACTCCAAGGCAAGTACAAATATGACTCAGTCATTGTGCATGCTGGTGTGAATGACCTGAGATGTACCTCCCTGGACTACATGAAAAGAGACATAAAGGAGCTCTCTGAGCATGTAGACCAGGCCGGTATGACCCTGACCTTAAGTAGCATCTTACCCTCACCAAGAATGATGCCACAATATGAAGACAAGATGATCAATTTCAAAAATTGACTTAAGTATTGGTGTCATTCAAAGGGGATCCAATGCCTGTCAGCCTGGGATGACATGCTCGAAAAGCCACGATGCTTCACTAGGGACGGCTTGCACCTGTCACCCCTGGGCTTTCGGATATTGGCAAAGGCTCTTGCTACCCCCCATAGTGCCTTTTTTAGGCAAGGCTCAAAAGACAAACCCACCTCCATAGGTATCACAAGGGATAAGAAACTAAGAGTAATGCTACTCAACGCCAGAAGTCTAATCCTCAAGATGCACACACTCGAAACTCTCCTTAGCATGGAGAACATTGATATCTGTGCAGTAACAGAAACCTGGTTCAAGGCTCCCAAGAGCACCCCAGCACTACCAGGTTATACCTCATACCATGCTTTTCGGCCCCAAAACTTGGGCTGAACCACAAAAGGAGGGGGAGTATCAATATTCGTCAAAGATACCCACACCTTCAGGTTGGTGGCACAGCACGAAGCATCAGATACTATCCATGTGCAACTAACAGTGGGTAAAACTGACTTCCAGTTTATAGCCTGCTACAGACCACCCTCCCAAACCCAGGAACCCCACTCGGCCTTCCTGAGAACACTGGAAAATATGAAGGTCTCTCCAAACACCATTATATTGGGTGACTTCAACTAACCAAACATAGACTGGGAGCATTACTCTAGCTCCAACACCCTAGCCCAAAGGTTCCTAGAATTTATAAACTCAAATGCTATGGAACAACTTGTTACCACTCCCACAAGAGGGGAAAACGTACTGGACCTGATCATCACCAACATGTGGACTCTATGCTCCAGACCAGAAGTGTATCCCTCACTGGTAAGATCAGACCATAAACTAATCTCACTGGATATCCACATCCCGGCTCCACCCCCTGCCCTAAAAACCACAGTGAAAAACTTCTCTAAAGCAAATTTCACACTCCTCAAAACCGAGGTGGAATCCTTCAAAGCCCCTGGACCTGTGGAAAATACGGCCCAGACAGCAGAATCCTTTATAAACGCATTCTATGAACACCTTCAGGAATGCATGGATCATGCAATCCCAAATAAAACCAAGACCCAATCCTCCAAAGGCAGACGTCCTGTCTGGTGGACCCCAGCCATAAACAAACTATACAATAGAAGGAGGAAGCTACTACATGATAGAGCAAAATCCCAAAAAGGGAAGGCATCTCTGATCAGTATTAGCAAAAAACTACGGGCAGTCATAAAATAGTCTAAGGCCAGCTTCGAGAGAAATATTGCACAAGGCTTTCTTTAGTTATGTTAGGAACCTGGGTGGGAATTCCCAGATATGCTCAGAATTAGTCCAAAATGACAAAAAATACACCGAACCCACAGACATTGCCAACATCCTAGCTGACAGGTTCAGCGCAAACTTCTCCCCCCCTCCCCACCAAAAGGGCAAATATCTATCCCAGCAGAGTTAGATGCTCAGGTAAGAGCTGCCCTCTCCAAAGCAAAAAACACAGCATCAATGGGACCAGACGGTGTCCCGGGCTGCGTCCTACATGAACTCCAAGAAGAGCTAAACCCAAACATAAAGCTACTGTTCAAGCTCAGTCTTACTACAGGATATGTACCCAAAGAGTGGCGTACAACAACAGTGGTCCCTCTCCACAAAGGTGGTGCCTCAACGGATCCTGGAAACTATCGCCCCATAAGCCTGACTAGCTTGGTCTGCAAAGCTATGGAAAGCATCATCATGGACCTCATAAATAAAGATATTGGGGACCTACAGACACTGGATCCTACCCAGTTTGGCTTTGTTAAGGGCAGATCCTGCCTCTTAAACCTGGTTAATTTCTTTGAAACAGTCACCAAGGCCATTGACAAGGGAAGGTGGTCCACACAGCCTACCTGGACCTCGCAAAAGCCTTTGATACAATACCCCACTCGGGCATTATAGATAAGCTCACCAGCTTAAATATAAACCCCTATATGACTAGATGGGTTGCAAACTGGCTCAAGGACAGAACCCACATGGTTAGAATTGCTGGAGCCATGTTAGACTCCAAACCAGTTACAAGTGGCGTCCCACAAGGCTCAGTCCTGGGTCCTCTCTTGTTCGGTATATATTTCTCGGAGGTACAGGCCAACACGGAAGGACTGTGGCTGACCAAGTTCGCAGATGACTGCAAACTGTGCGCCATAATCGACTCTCCAGCCGACGCAAGCATCCTCCAAAAGGGCCTCATACATACAGACAACTGGTGCCAGAGCCATGCCCTCAAGTTAAATGCCAAAAAGTGTATAGTCATCCCCTTTGGCAAAAACAAAGTGCCCACAAATTATCACATAGGTGGTAATCCATTAAGTACAGAAGAAGTAATTAGGGACCTGGGGACCCAAGTTGATAGCAGTCTCTCATTTGACAACCACGTGGCCAAAGTGGTTAGAAAAACATTATATATAGCCCAACTAATCATGAAGGGATTCACATCTAGATCAGGGGAGGTCATCGTGCCTCTTTACTCATCTCTCATCAGGCCCATAATTCAGTACAATGCCCCTTTTGGGATGTACCTTACCAGACACCTGCAGCAACTGGAAAGACCCCAAAAGTACCTCACCAAGAGGATCAAAGGGCTCAAACAGATGCCATATGCTGCCCGGTTAAAGAAACTCCAGCTCTACTCAGTGGCATACCACCTGCTCAGAGGCGATCTGTGCCTGACGTATAAAGCCATGTCCAACCCAGAATTAATGGACATGCTGCACCTCAGAAAATCCAAATCCCATCGAGCTACACGTTCGAGAGACTTGAACCTCAGCACTGAAATAAATTTGACATGCTGGAGGGACAGATTCATAACCAAGAGGCTCCCTTCACTCTGGAATAAAATCCCAGTCCAGGTTAGGCAGAGTCCCTCATTGACTCTCTTCAAGAGGAATCTTGATGAGTGGATGGGAGATCGTAGGTTTACCCCGGGTATCACTTCTGTGTCACTGTTAGACAGAGGCACAGTATACTAACCTCGAAAAAGGGCATAGCAAAATTAATTTAAAATGGGTGGCGAAAGCCAAACACACTCTAGCTAGGCTTATAAATGCCCTAGGACAGATAGCCTAGTATGAACCTACGAACCTATGAACCTATGAACTTTGTTGACTAGGTAGGAAGATTTAACTTGGCAACATCTGTTAAACATGGACTGCATGTTACGTAGACCCCTGTGGTACAGTGTAACCTGCTATCACGGTCACACACACTGTTCCTCCAACAAGTGATGTGGCAGTGCTCCTGTCAATGGGAGCAGCAGGAAGACCAGATCCCCTCATCACACTTGTATGTAAATGTATTTATATATGTATGTCCAACTGGTCAGGCCCCTTTTTCAGTAGAGGCCAGGGGAGAAAACCTCCATATTACATACATTTGTACAGGCAGTTATGTGCTAACAATAAAAATAATCTATACAATACTGAGGCAAATATAATTTAAAAGGTGATCACAATGTTGACCACAATGTATAGTATTTACAGCAGATATCTACAGAACATTCGGCATTATTTTACAGTGCATATAGTCACAGAGAATGTTTACTACACAGACAGCAGATGAGGCATATGCATATTTTTATCCAGTTATTCATTTGAGACCTGTAATTTAGAGACAAAGTGTGAGGATTTTATGATACTTATTTGATTTGTCTGCATGATGGGATTGGTAGAAGGACAGGACTATTTTGTTGATGGGTATAACTTCAATGGGATATTAAAATATAGAAAAGATAAGATTACAATAAAAGGGGAGCTTAGTAATGGGGCTGTTACAAGTGCTGGGCCATTTCACTGACAGGTGTGTTTGCAATGAGGATTTTAAATTGTAGATGGAATGAGAGATTTCTGATGTCTGTCAGGACACAATTCCATAGTTTAAGAATGTGTACAGAGTAAAGGCAGTCACTGTTAGGATTTTGGATATTTGAGTAAACAGGAAATGAGGTATGGAATGCACAAATGGCCAATAATGCTGAGAATTTTATGAACCACTCTTGGACATCCATGCTTAGTCTCATCTACAGGTCCATGTCAGCCTCATCCATGGTCATGTTTAAACAGGAGCTCACAAAAGGAAATGGGAAGCCAAGTAGCTCTGTTAAGGGTTTGTATTACTCTTCCTGTTTGGGCAGTATCAGCAAAAACTGCAGACAGTCCAAGAAACTGTGGGCTTTAATACAGCCCATTAAGGAAAAAGTGGAGCTCCAAAGAAGACACCAAGTATGCCATAAGCAATTATCCATGACTGTCAAGAGATGGGTAACATTCTATTAGATTTACATCCTTATTTCCAGCACAAAATGTTTCTATTTTCTTTATTCTGTAGACTCGGGATGTGGGCTGTGGAACCACCTGGCTAATTTAGTCTTTCTCCACATATGCAAACTTAACTAAAAGAGAAATGGCCAGTCTGCAAATGAAAACTCTCCATGGTCAGTTTAGTAGTGAGTGAACAGTTAAGGATTCCTTATTCACAACAAAGGTAGTGGCACATGCAACTTTACAAAAACGATGGTACTTATAAAACTAAACTATGATGGAGGAAAGAAATTAGTACATTAAAATAAAATCAGAATCTGTAAAATTGTACAACAATAGAAGCTCTTTCAAATATAGACCACAGGAAGAGGTCAAGGCAGTGCTACACAGTGTTACCATAGTGTGCAAGATACATTTATACATTTGTGTAATGTGCTCATAAATGCCTGAGCACAAGCCAGATTCAGAAAAGGATCCTTGAAGTCAGTAATTCAGATTTCAAACAGCTTGTAACACTTACCTGACCTTGTGCCCCTTTAAGAGCTCTGCTTGGATTTTGTCACTGTGGCTTAACACACCTAAGGCCTAAAAGAATATGTTTACTAGTACCACGCAAGCAGTCAGGTCACCTTAAACTTTTCATGAACATTTCTGTCTCCTTCCCATTTAAACTACATTTGCCTTTCACTCAACATTGACATACTTGTTCTATACTACTTTCACTCAGCAGACATGTTTCAGTTAGAGGAGTAATAAAGGGATGCAGCATCTATTCTATTTAAAAATATTTCGTCTTAAATATATACTATTCATACTGCAGTTCCCTCAATCCCATGCCCTGCTTTAAATGGAATGTGGATTTTGTATTCGTTAAAGAGCAGTTCCGCTTCCTTACTGCTTCATTCTCTGATTATTTTCTGTAAGGATATCACACCAGTCTTCTTTTTTCTTTGCAAAGACCCTATTCTGCTAATAGATTTCAGTATGGACTAGGAAGATCTAGCAAACACAGTTGTGACAAATTAAATTATGGGGAAGTGTAACTAATGTGTTTGTGTGTGTGTGTGTGTGTGTGTGTGTGTGTGTGTGTGTGTGTGTGTGTGTGTGTGTGTGTGTGTGTGTGTGTGTGTGTGTGTGTGTGTGTGGCTTCCCAACATTCCATCGAGCTTAACCAAAACAAGGTAGTATCTGGTGAAGTTTAACTTGGTGAGCTCCCTAATTCCTTTTATTCCATAGGAAATTACTGCTGGTGTGCTTTGTAAATGTGCTCCTGCAGTGATTCCTTTCTTTTGGAAAATTTCTCCCTTCTTCATGGTTGTACAGATATCAAATTAGTATATCTAACTTTGGGAAGTGTGGAGGG
This sequence comes from Protopterus annectens, assembly GCF_019279795.1. Lineage (NCBI taxonomy): Eukaryota > Metazoa > Chordata > Ceratodontiformes > Protopteridae > Protopterus > Protopterus annectens. Next base: position 1,342,929,719 of record NC_056725.1, on the reverse strand, counting down.
CTTCCCTTCCCCATATGGGGATGTCAAATTGTTGAGTTTTGGTTATTTATCTTTTATTGACCAGGTTAGTCCCACTAGGGTAGAGGCCTCTTTTCAGGGGAGAATCAAGGTGGCATTTACACTACAAGGAATTTTTGCCAGGGTATCAGAGGAATTTCCTCTACTCTTTTCAGTAGGTGCCATAGGATCTTTTACATCCTCCATCTACCATTCCAACTCTTACAGCACCAATTGGTCCATTCCGTGGCATGTCAGACAAGGCAAATGCAGCAGAGGCTCCATTTACTGCCAGTACATCAGGATCATTAACACCATCAGCTGCCAAAAGGTTGCACACTACCTGAGTATCACAGTGTGCAACCTTTTGGCAGCTGATGGAGTTAATGATCCTGATTTACTGGCAGTAAATGGAGCCTCTGCTGCACTTGCCTTGTCTGACATTCCATGGAATGGATCTTTTACATCCACCTGAGCTACTACCAACCCAAGCAGGTGAGACCTCAGTTTAACATCTCACCCAAAGGGCAAAATACTCAAGAAACCAATGGCCCACTTATACTGCACTGCAGGGTCAGCAATTAATCTACCTGGTGTCAGAAAAGAACCCACAGCCTTGTGCACCAAAGGCAAGCATGCTGCCTGTTGCACCACTGACAAGTGTTTTTTTATCATCCAGTTGTAGCCTCACCCAGCTGTAACTCATCGATTTTTAGGGTAGGTATTTGTCTGCTGCACAGTAAAACAGCTTTCTCTGTTTTCTAAAGCAAGCTTCCTTTTGTGTTTGTTTATAATTTCATAGTTTCATAGTATAGTACTAGGCTAGCTGCCCTAGGGCATTTATAAGCCTAGCCATAGTGTATGTGGCTTTCGCCACGCCATGTAATGATACAAAAGTGTACAAATTAAATTTAGTTTACTGTGCCTCTGTCTAGTAATGACACAGAGATGACCCCCGGGGTAAACCTACGATCACCCATCCACTCGTCAATATTTCTCTTGAAGAGAGTCAGTGAGGGGCTGTGCCTAACATGGACTGGGATCCTGTTCCAGAGTGCGGGAAGCCTCTGTGTTATGAATCTGTCCCTCCAGCATGTTCTATTCATATTTGTGCTGAGGTTTAGATCTTTAGCTCTCGTAGCTCTGATGGATTTGGATTTTTTGAGGTGGAGCATGTCCATTATTTCCGGATTGGACATGGCCTTGTACATCAGGCACAGATCACCTCTGAGCAGGCGGTATGCTACTGAATAGAGCTGGAGCTTCTTTAGTCTGGCAGCATATGACATATGTTGGAGACCCTTGATCCTCTTGGTGAGGTAGTTTTCGGGTCTCTCCAGCTGCTGCAGGTGCCGGGAGAGGTACATACCAAATGGGGCATTGTGCTCAATCATAGGCCTGATAAGGGAGGAGTATAGGGGTACAATGACATCCTTTGATCTGGATGTAAATCCCTTCATGATAAGGTGGGCAAGGTAGAAGGTCTTTCTAACCACTTTGGCGACGTGGGTGCCAAATGAGAGGTCACTGTCAACTTGGGTCCCCAGGTCTCTGATTACTTTTTCCGTACTTAGTGGATTACCACCTATGTGGTAATTTGTGGGTACTTTGTTTTTCCCAAAGGGGATGACTATACATTTTTTGGCATTTAGTTTAAGGCCATGACTCTGGCACCAGTCTTTTGTTTCTGTAAGGCCCTTCTGAAGGATGCATGTGTCAGCTGGTGTATCGACTATGGCGCCTAGTTTGCAGTCATCTGCGAACTTTGTCAGCCACAACCCCCTAATGTTTGCCTGCACATCTGAGAAATAAATGCCGAACAAGAAGGGTCCCAAGACAGAGCCCTGTGGGACTCCACTTGTGACTGGCTTAGAATCTGACATAGCTCCAGCTATTCTGACTTTGTGGGTTCTGTCCTTTAGCCAGTTTGCAACCCATCTTGTGACATACGGGTTTACATTTAAGCTATTGAGCTTATCTATGATGCCTGAGTGGGGTATTGTGTCGAAGGCTTTTGCCAGGTCCAGGTAGGCTGTATGAACTGCTTTGCCTTCATTGATGGCTCTAGTGACTGTTTCAAAAAAGTCCACCAGGTTTAAAAGGAAGGATCTGACTTTTACAAAACCTAACTGGGTAGGGTCAATTGTCTGTAGGTCCCTGATGTCTTTGTTTATGAGTTCCATAATGATCCTTTCCATAGCTTTGCAGACCAGGCTGGTCAAGCTTATGAGGCAGTAGTTTCCAGGGTCTGTTGAGGTGCCTCCTTTGTGGAGTGGGACCACTGTTGCTGTACGCCAGCGTTCAGGGACATATCCTGTAGTAAGGCTAAGATTAAACAGCATTCTTATGTGCGGGTTTAGCTCCTCTAGGAGTTCATGTAGCACGCAACCCGGGACACCGTCTGGTCCCATAGATGCTGTATTTTTAGCTTTGCTGAGAGCAGCTCTCACCTGGACATCTGAGATGTCAGGGAGGTTGCATTCAGCTGGGATAAATATTTCATCTTTTGGGGGAGAGGGAGGGGAGAAATTTGCACTGAACCTGTCTGCCAGTATGTTGGCAATATCTGTGGGTTCAGTGTATTTCTTGCCATTATGAACTAACTCTGAGCATATCTGAGGGTTTCCGCCCAAGTTTCTAACATAACTGAAGAAGGCCTTGTGGTTATCTTTAGTGTCCTTAGCGATTTTTCTCTCAAAGTTGGCCTTTGATGATTTTATGAGCGAGCGTAGTTTTTTGCTAGTGCTGATCAGAGATGCCTTCCCTTTATGGGATTTTGCTCTGTCTTGCAGTAGCTTCCTTCTCTTGTTATAAAGTTTGTTTATGGCTGGGGTCCACCAGATAGGACGCCTGCCTTTGGTGGAAAGGGTCTTGGTTTTATTTGGGATTGCATGATCCATGCATTCTTGGAGATGTCCGTAGAAAGCATTTGTGAAGGATTCAGCAGTGTGGGATGTGGTTTCCACTGACCCAGGGGGCTTGAAGGATACCATTTCAGTCCTAAGGAGTGTAAAGTCTGCTTTTGAGAAGTTTCTCACTGTGGTCTTTTGTGCTGGTGGTGGAGGTGGGATATGAATATCTAGGGTTATTAGTTTGTGGTCTGATCTCACTAGTGAGGGGTATACTTCCGGTGTTGAGCATTTTGTCCCCATGTTTGTGATGATCAGGTCAAGTATATTATTTCCCCTTGTGGGGGAGGTGACTAGTTGTTCCATCGCATTTGAGTTGATGAATTCCAGGAACCTTTGGGCTAGGGTGTTGGGGCTTGAATAATGCACCCAGTCTATGTTTGGGTAGTTGAAGTCTCCCAATATGATGGTATTTGGTGAGACATTCATATCCTCCAGTGTCTTCAGGAAGGCTGAATGGAGTTCCTGAGATTGAGAGGGTGGTCTGTAGCATGCTACAAGTTGTATAGCAGTTTTGCCTACGGTTAGTTGCACATGGATGGTCTCCGATGCTTCGTGCGTTGCCACTAACCTGGAGGTGTGGGTGTCTTTAATGAATATGGACACTCCCCCTCCTTTTGTGGTTCGGCCCAAGTTTTGGGGCCGAAATGCATGATACGTATAAACATGCTTCCTCTATAACTCAAGTTACATATAGATAAGATTACAATCAGACAAAAACAACCAGCAGCAAACTCGTCCAAATGAAAAAACAAAAATAAAGTATTTTTTACAGGTGGACAAGCCCCCTTGCACTTCTGCACTCCTCAAAATTATATTTAATAACTCTGTGGTCACACAAACATGAAGAACTGAGAAATCTCCTGAAATAAAGGAAATTACAGCTGGTGCACATTTACAAACCACACCAGCCATGATTTCCTATGGAAAACAGCATAAGTTGAGTCAGCTTCACCAAACTGAATTCAACCAGATGGCATCATGTCTGATTTAAGCTTCATAAGGTGTAGGGAAGTCCCCCTACTGCAAAATACACAAACACACATACACACACACACATACTCAAACCCACACACATATATGAATGCACACGTGCACCCACAAACAGAAGGAAACCTATAGTAAACAACAGAAGGAGCTATTTTATGTACAGATAAATAAATGAACAATAAAAATAAAACATTAAAATCAGATGTACTGACAAAGCACAGCATAATGGCAATATACCATGTTTGGGTGTGAGTTCCCCTAGCATTTACTCAAGCTTGGTTCCATCATTGTGACCAGGCCACATAAGGGCTGAGTAAACCCCAGCATAATTCAAAGCCAAACTTAGTATATTGCCAAATTAGTTTGGATCATAAGGTCATTGTTTCCGCTCCTTCTATAATCTGTCACAAGGGACATAGCTACCTGTTTTGGCCAAAATTTCAAAGTTGATTGTACGACCAATACTATAGATTTTATACCATTCTGTCACATGAACACATCTATGGAATTTATAAGTGATTTTCTTTTTTTCCTTGTAAGTTTTTATGCAGGCTTCCTGGAAATTAGACAACCTATACCAGTCTCACTGTACAGGCAAAAAGGGACTCTGCCAGAGTCTGCTTATTTTTTTCTTTAGTTATTTTGATAACGACATAAACCCACAAGGCAAAAGTGTCTCTTTTCATAGGCAACCAAGGACCATTGTCTGTTGTAGATCAGTGTGTGTGTGTAAGTACCTTTAAGAAGCTATGCATGGGCTTGCACAAGTGTATAAATACAAGCACGTGCAAGTCTGACTGCCATTTTGTAGTAAGCTGTTGAGATGTAAGCATGTATATATGTAAGGTCTGTCTGTTAACCAGTTTGTTTATATTTTATGATGTTGCTATCCATCCTGATGTGTTTCTATGTATTAAAGCATCTAAACGAAATGCCCCACCTGCTTGTCATCTATGTTAGAGAGGGACGAATGACATGGTGTCAGAAGCAGGATGTCTAAAGGACTTGAAGCCAGGATGGAATCCAAATTCTTCAGTTTGAGATCGAGAGGCACTCAGTTGAAACTAGAGGAATATACAGGAGTGAATCACCCCTACAGTATGCATACTTCGCAAAACAGGTCAGAAACAAATTTCAGATGTTAAAACTTGCTCAGCACTATTTCTTATTCGCAAAATATGAAACATGGCATACAGAATGTTCTAAAAGATATTCGCATAGACTATGTCCTATATTGATCAAATATTCAAATTACTATGGAAAATGTTTGAAATAAAGTCTGAACTGTATAAAACGAATAAAATTAGAGGAAACTACCTCATTTTCATTCAGCATTTATTTTTCATATTAATCAAAGATATCCAAGTTATCAGAAGTGTATAAAGTGTTTGTATGTTTGTGCAGTATTCCAGTAAAGTTATTTTGCAGAATACAGCCATTACAGAGCATATTTTGCAAAGTACAGTATTTCGAAGCGTTTATTGTGCATTTGAATGTTAATACAAGCTCACAGAGCAGTTTGTTCATACATAATTACAAGGGTCATATTTTCAGTGTGTTTGTAAATATTTTGTGGGCATGGCAGATGGATTTCGAAAACCCAGTGCACTTGTGTTTGACAGTAATATTGCTGAGAACTGGAGAGTGTTTGAGCAAGAGGAGATATTTTCATACAGGCTGCATTTTATGATAAAGATGATCATACAAAGGCATTTATTCTGCTTAATTAGCTGGGTCAAAAGCCATAGAAATAGAGCTTTCATTTGTGTATGCACCTGCAATCTATACAGGAGAGGGGAAAAACTGTCATATTGTTGTATCGGCTGAGTCAAGGGAGGACACTGAGTGCTTAAAACGTAAATTTAGAGAAATGTGTAACCCCCAGACAAATGTTTTAATGGAAAGGCACTTATTTTACACAAGGGAGCAAAAGCCTGGTGAAACTTTTGTAGCATATATAACCGACTTGAGAAATAAGGCTAAAACATGCAGATTTGGTGCTTTAAGGGATGAGTTGATAAAAGACAGACTTGTGTGTGGTATTAAAGATGATTCTGTGAGAAAGATTTTGCTTCATGACAGTGATTTAACTTTTAATAAGGCTATTGAGATTTGTCAGCTATATGAGCTCACAGAAAAGCACACAAATATGCTTACAAATGAGAACAGCTCTAGAAGGCAAAGTGACAAGCTCATGTTGAAGTATGCAGCATGTGGTTAAAAGATACAGGCCCAAGCACATGGCAGCAACTGTAGCCCTGGCAGCACTCACTGGTAAACCCCAGAGCTTTTCAGCAAATTCCAGAGTTTGCACAGTCTCTGTGAAGCATAAAAGTGAGACAGCAAACTCAAAGCATGGGCCCCAACCCAGTTTCATTGCCAACTGTCATAATTGTGGTGGAAGTCATGAATCTAAAAGGGAGAAATGTTTAGCTTTTGGTCAACAGTGCCACAAATGCAATAAATGGAATAATTTCAAAAGGTTTTGTAAATCAAAAGGCCCACATCCGTTTATTAAGTGGGAACATTTTAAGAAATGGGTTGATCAATTAGAAAGCTGCAACCCTACTCTTTATGTTGATAGTGTGTCAGTGCTTCATGAAATAGTCAATGCAGTAGATTTAAGGGCAAAGAATGAAGAATTTTGTACTGTTTGGATAAATGGCGCATCCACTGAGCTCATAGTTGACATAGGTTCTAAGTGCAATGTTATGTCAGCAGAAACATTTAATAGTGTGTAGCATGGTGAAAGGCTTAATTTGGCAAGGTGTGCAAAGCTTGTTGTTTATGGTGGTGAAGAAATTTAAACTGAAGGCTCAGTAGTGCGTTCATGTTACTCTGCTGGAAGAAGCTATGACTTGTTATTTTATGTGGTCAAGAGACATGTCCAGTCATTACTAGGACTCAGAGCTTGAAAATGGGACTGCTTTCATTTAATAAGGAAGTCCACCATGTTAGCTTGAAAGACCACTACCCTAATTTCATCCAGTACATTTTTTCTACCTATGCTGATCTTTTTCAAAGACAAATTAGGGAAGCTTCCAGTTGTGTACTCCGTGAAGTTAGACCCAGATGTCAATCCAGTTATCAGGCCAGCACAAAAAGTTCCAATAGCCATGCAGGACAGAGTCAAAGCTGAACTAGATAAAATGGTGCAAAAAGGTGTAATTTGTCTAGTTGCAACTCCAACTGAATGGGTATCTTCCATGGTGGTAGCTCATAAGAAAACCTCAGATGACATCAGAATATGGATTGATCCAAGAGATTTGAACAAAGCACTAAAAAGACCTCATCATCCAATGCACACAGTCAAAGAAGTCACAGCCTTGATGCCAAATGCCACTGTTTCTTTCTGTCTTAGATGTAAAGAGTTCATTCTGGCAAATTCAGCTTGACAATAAATCATCATTGCTCACTGCTTTTATTACTCTGTTTGGCAGGTACAGATCTTTAAGAATGCCATTTGGGATAAATTCTGCAAGTGAAGTCTTTCAACGTGCAATGGAGCAACTTTTTCTGGGTATGCTTGTGCTGTTATAGTGGACAACATACTAGTAGGAGGTCATGATGAAGCTGAGCATGACAGAAACCTCAGAAAGTTCTGGAAAGGGCACATCAAGTGAATCTTAAGTTTAATCCACAGAAATGCAAATTCAGGTTGCAAGAGGTTATTTATGTTGGTCATTTATTTACCAGTTCAGACGAACGACCAGGCCCTTCTAAACAGCCATTCTTGAGATGCCAGCTCAAGACAATGCTCAAGCCCTGCAACATTTTCTTGGCATGGCTAACAATCTAGGCAAGTTCATTCCAGACTTGAGTCAAATAGCACCAGTCAGAGAGCTGACACATAAAGATGTATCGTGGTCTTGGTTAGAGCAACACCAAAGAGCATTTGATGTCCTGAAACAGAGAATTGCTAGTCCAACAACTCTCAGATACTATGATGTTCACAAGCCAGTTACACTTTCCTGTAAAGCTTCAGAATTTGGTCTAGGTGCAGTCATTCTACAACAGGATCAATCTGTTGCCTGTGCATCGAGAACTCTTAACCAAACTGAAATGCCATATACCCAAATTAAGAAAGAGCTTTTGGCAATTGTGTTTGCATGTTCGAAGTTCCATGATTATGTTTATGGTAGACCTATCCAAATTGAAACAGACCATCAACCTCTAGTCACTATCTTGAGAAAGTCTATGCATTCAGCTCCAGCCAGACTGCAACATATGATGCTGAGATTGCAAATGTATAATTTCACTCTTGTCTCCAAGAAAGGCAAACTTCTTTTACTTGCTGATACATTATCCAGATCACCTAGAAATACCACTGAACAGCACGAGAATGAGAACCTTGATTCTGAAGTCATGAAAGTGAGAAATGTTTCTTCCACATGTCTTGATGAGTTGAGAGATTACACAGCCACAGATCCAGTTTTACAAAGGCTCAACCACTTTACCAATCAAGGATGGCCATCAAAGCAATCTAGTTTACCTCAAGAAGTGCAACCTTATTTTCCATACAGATATGAAATTTTGACTGACAAAGGTATCATTAGGAAAGGTCCAAAAGTAATTGTACCAAAGTCCTTGCAACAAGAGTATGTTACTATCTTGCATTGTGGTCACCCAGGAACTGACTCTACCAAAAGAAGGGCGAGACGACTAGTATTTTTGCCTTCTATACTGCTAGACATTGAGAGAGCACTTTCATCTTGTTTCATGTGTAATAGTACAAAGCCACATCAGCAGAAGGAACCACTTCAGCTAAACCAGATTCCTGAACCACCTTGGTCAACAGTAACCACCGACATCTTCGAGTGGAATGGTCAACTTTATTTGGTTTTAGTAGGCACTTACTCCAATTGGTTTGAGATTGACCTACTTCCTAATCTAGCATCCAGTACTGTCATTGCTAAGATGAAGAGTCATTTTGCAGTGCATGGTAGTCCACATAAAGTTATTTCTGACAATGGTACGCAGCCTACAAACAACAGTTCAAAAGATTTGCCGAAGAATGGGATTTTATTCATGTCACAAGTAGCCCTGAGTGCAGTTAAATGATTTGGCAGAATGTGCAGTTCAAAGTGCAAAACAGTTACTACAGAAACAAGATAATGGTGATGTTTTCCTGAATCTCTTGAATCTCAGAAACATTCCTCATGATAAATATCTTGTTTCACCTGCTCAGAGACCTCTGTTGAGACAAACCAGAACCACATTACCAATTAGTAGTCAGTTGTTGGTTCCATGTGTCAAGAACAATAGGTCAGTGAAAGCCAATCTGTTGAAGAAACTCCTAACCCAGAAGTCCTACTATGATAAAACCAGCAAACTTCTTAATCCATTATGAGAAGGAGAAGTAGTAAGGATGCCAACATTCAAAGGTTATGATTAGATTGGTGTCATGAAGAGTATTTGCCCAGAGCTGAGATCATACATTGTAGAGTCACAAGGAGCAGAGTTTAGGCGTAATCAGAAACAATCAAAACTGGTGTCTGAGCCTATGCCACAGCACATAGCCTGTGAAAAAGACTCTTTATCTTAGAGTGAGTTGTCTGATGTTCCAATTCTTGAGGAAGTTCCAGAGAATGTTCCTGTTCCTGTGATGAATCCAGAAGTTCCTGATATGAGTTGTTCACTGAAGACTATCCCTGTTACTAAATTCAGTCCAGATTGTTATGTTTCGAAATTTGGTCGTATCTCCAGACCATGTAACAGATACACGGCAACTTGGACATGAACATTGTGTTTTGTTTCTAATGATAATAATAATGCATGTCTAACTCTAATATTGTTTTCACAAAGAGCAGTCTTTTTAAGAGGAAGGCTGTAGATCAATGTGTATATGCACCTTTAAGAAGCTCTTCAAGGACTTGCACAAGTGCATAAATACTGAGCATGTGCAAGTCTGACTGCCATTTTGTAGTAAGCTGTTAATATGTAAACATGAATACATGTAAGGTCTGTCTGTTAACCAGTTCATTTATATTTTATGATGTTGCTATCCATCCTGATGTGTTTCTATGTATTAAAGCATCTAAACTAAACACCCCACCTGCTTGTCATCTATGTTATAGAGGGACGAGTGACACTGTTATGGGACTTTAAGAACAGCACAGCAGTAAACTGAGACAGTACCAAATTATGGGTTATAGGATAAAGTTTGTTAGACCTCACAGCCTTATGCATATGTGCTAAACTGCCAAACATGGTACCTAAATACTACTTAATTCACATCTGCTGACTATTTTCAGTGTTTGCAAGGTTGGTTTCTTTATTTTACTCCCATTTTTTTCCTGTCACCTCAGTAACTTGCATGCAGCACATTAACAGTATTTAATTATAATTATTTTAAACTAATTTCTTTTATGTTTACTTTATTGTCTTGTTTGTTGTGCTAAGACGAAATTTTCCTCTATTAGGGGCTACCAAACTGTATCAAGTAAGAATCATGCTCCTTAAATAAAAGGGCTAGGCACTGTAGCAATGCATCAAAATTCCAAAAACTCCCTACTGCGTAAATATCCTTTGAAGTGCTTCTATATACAAATGTATCATATTGCATGTATGCTTTCAGACAATCTAAATTATATTCATCATTGTATACTTGTGTAGTTTGCTGAGTCACTATGTAGTTTATTGCATGCCTTTGACCTGGGTTTTGGCTAAAATGGTCATTAGACCAACACATTATACTGGATATCAAATGCTTCAAAAACTGCCCTGCCACCAAAGGTCAAGACAAACAAAAAGAATACTTCAAAACAAAAACACACAGTTGAAAAGCTGAACTGATATATTTTATTTAAAAGTGCTAAGTGGTACATGCTTTCATCTACCACTGCAGACCAGCTATCAAATGTACAAATAAAACAAATCAGTAAATCTTCTTCCTTGTAACATTATCTTCAATAAAAAAGACAAACATAATGTGGATTCAGGAGACAAATCTGAAAACGGAGGATGCAAAGAAACTGGAAAAAGTAGTTGTAGAGCACAGGTGGTAACACTTATGCACCAACTTTGTGTACAAGGGTATTCATTTGTACACATAAAATCCCACAGTAAAAGGAGTGGAACGTCTGCATGTTGGTCAGTTTGAACTCCTCCCTGAAGAAATCTGGAAAAGCCTAAAATAATGGGAGCAAAGGCCTGGAAATGGGACTGGATTATAAATACTGTTCTTAAAAACTTAGAAAGTTGGTAAAATAACAGGGTTAATGTTAGCCTGCATTTTCGGAAGGATATAAAGTCTGAAAGGCAAATGTATATCATTATTTAGTGACATCAATCTTCAGTGATTTGTCAGAAAACTACAAATTTTATGAGGAACAAACCAAACACATGAGGTAAAAATGTGGACCTTCTGTGCAAATCAGGACAGTTGAGAGGTATGCTGTTCCTAGATGTCACAGATGGATTAGGATGATTATCACAAATCTGACAAACCCAGAGATCCAGCTTTTAAAGATGAATGGGCTTCTATACCTCAAAAGTGTCTTAGCATCCTAAGTGTTTCTGATTTTGTACCATCATTGAGCTTAGAAACTGAAAGACTATGGTCAGTGGGTACATGATAAGCTTGCAAAACTTTAAGTATAAGATATATGTCACCAAGGGACTTCCAAGATGGCTGCACACTGATCAACAGCTTAATTTAATTTCTTCCAGTATGAAAAAAGAAACTGAGAAATTTGGCCAGCTTGAGTAAAATTAAGTTACTACCCAGTAAATACACTTCCTGGATACCAGCAAAGAAGAAATGTAAAGAACTTGAAAAATCAACTAGAAAAGGTGAAGAGAAAAAAACTGACTGGGAAGAATCCTGCAGCTGTTCAGCAAAACGCAGTTCAATCTTCAGCTTTGGTACAAGAGATGGCTTCTGGTAATTTAGAGGAAAAAATAAATCAAATGTACTCAGAGCTGATCAAAATAGATGAAACACTGAAGGAGTATATCAACTCAAATAACAAAAGACTGGAAAAATAAAAGAAGCTTTACCTAGCTAGTCAGATGAACTGATAAAACTGCAAAAATCAAAGGATGAAATGAAGAAAAGGCTGGCTGAGGATGAGGTTTCCCAAGAAGAGCTGTTTCAAAAAATAGTAGTTACAAGTCAGAGGACACAGAAAAAAACTGAGATTTTCGATTATACCAGAGAAACTGGAAGGAACAGACTTTATTACTTTTATGAAAGCACAGATAAGCAACTGGATTAATAATTCCACAGCAGAATTTCTTAATTGAAAGAGCACATTGAGTGTATGCCCCCAACCTGGCCATGAAAAAGCAGCCAAGACCTATATTAGTAAAGATGTAATCATACAAACAGAAATATTTGATCCTGACAAAAAAATGTGACAGATGGGAAAAATACAAAAAAATTGGAGACAGCAGAGTATTTGTGGGAAATGTTTATTCAGTGTACACCAGGCAGAACAGCAGCAAATTTATCCTAGCAATTAGGGAATGTTGAAATGCAGGTGTGAAATTCATACTGCCTTATTCAGCTGTCTTCAGAATATTTTTTCCTGGATGATCAAATACATTTTTGATGCAGAACAGGTCAAACAGGAAACTCAAAAGTTTATCCAACCAAAAATGAGCCATCAAACAGAAGGGGAATTTGCTTCTCATTCATCTGACAGTAAAGCTTATACAGCAATTTTACCAGTCACCTTTTTCCAATGTTCCAAAGGAAAATTCTTGAGAGACAGAAGAAAGCCCAGAAGTTGACTAGAACAATAATGGGTTAGGAGATGGTGAGGAACAGGAAGACCAATAACACTGAAATTACGGAATAAATGTGAAATTATAAAGCATCGATCATATTTGTGAAATAGCATTTGCAAGAAAAAGTGGCTGAGAAAGAGTCAACTTTTGTTGACTTTGTTAAACTTTGTGAGTGGACTGTAAAGCATATACCCCCCATTTATGTCATTAATGTTTAAAAGGCCACTAAAGGAAAAAAAGGAACTATAAGTAAAATCATTTTTGTTCTTTATAGTATTTATATAAAATATTTCATGACATAAGCTGCATATTATACAACAAAGCAGTTTTTTGTAGTGTGTAGCCAGGGGTATTTTAAATGTGCGTGTTAGGATGAGTCTTTTCAGTGATTGCTTGTGATAAATATATTAAAGTAAATAAGTACTTTTTAGTTTTAAAAATATAGGTTTTACAATGCAAAAAGAGTAGACAGTCTGGACAAAAGCATGTTTAAGTTAATATGCTGTAATCTTGGGCTGCTAGGGGTGGGGGAAGTGGTGTAAAATTGCACTGATAACATTGTAGGTAGAGTTGAGAGGTTTTCTCTTATTTTTGCAAAGGTGAATGCCTGGATTAATGCCCTTGGAGTAATCTAAAAACAAGTATTTTCTGTAAGCATGTAGGCTTGAAAAATAAGACAAAATGGCGAATGCCATGATAAGTGCCAAGTTTCATACATATGGAATGATATTAGCTTTTGTTTTCCATCAGCAAATGTTTACTGGGAGTCAAGAAGTCTGCAGCTGAAGGTAGTTGCACATTCAATTATGTTCTGAGTGAAATTAACAAAGATTTTTCCATGCATCTGCAGAGTTGTTGGCTGTTTTTTTTTCACTGACTATATTTCCAAGGAGAAGAGCTACATGCAGGTGCAAGCAGTTAATTCTGAGAGTTATGAGCATTGCTTGCTCAGAGAAATGCAAAATGTAAAAGTACATGGATAAGCAGTTCAGTAAAACATAGTTTGAAATTATCTGAAATGAATAAGGGATAGCAGCTTCCATAGCACCCTTAATATTTCAATGCATTTTATAGAACAGTATATAATTTAGTTTTATTTCCAGTGTACTTTTTCTTAATGCTAAAAGTTAACATTTTCTGAAAGCATACAAACTGATTTTTACATCTGGGAGGGAAGTAAAAAGAAGTTATGTCCTTACCATAACGTTCCATGTGGAGTGTTCATCTCGCCTTTGTTCTTACACACAGGTTCGGAGCCGATCCTCGGCTCCGAGTTGGCCGAATTGCAAAGCTCTGAATCTCAGAGAAGCTTGAGACCAGCCCATATCCCACAATCCTCCCTGCCATTACTCAGATCTAGTTTGCAAACAAACCAGACCAAAAGATCCAACACCTCCGGTGCAAGAAGTATACACTCTCTCAGACATTCAGAGACACTCTCTCACCATAGCAATAACTAATGGTAGAAACATATATCCCATGATACACAGGACCATATACCCCGGAAGGGGTCAAGACAAGTCGATCAGACTCTAATCCTACCAGTTCTTCTAAACACATGGGGAGGGGAAGGGAGGGAATGTAAGAACAAAGGTGAGATGAACACTCCACATGGAACGTTATGGTAAGGACATAACTTCTTTATGTGAGAGTGTTCAATCTCACCGTTTGTTCTTACACACGAGTAGCGTCCCTAGCTCCATCACCCTGAGTGACTCATGGAAGAACATTCCTAAGCACAGTGGAACCAAATGATGTCCTGTCTTTGGAGACTTTGTCCACTCTATAATGAGTGATGAAAGTATATGGCTTAGACCATGTGGCTGCTGCACAAATAGTGTCCAAAGGCAAGTGAGCTGCATGAGCTAAGGAAGTGGAGCCAGATCTGGTAGAATGGGCCTTAGGTTTGGTGGGTAAGGACTGATTTGATTTAGAGTATACAAAGGTTATACAGTCAGCAAGCCATTTAGATAGTGTACGTTTAGTAATTGCCATGCCCTTTTTATTGTCTGCAAATGCGACGAAGAGCTGATCTGTTTTCCTGTAAGCTTTGGTCCTATCCAAATAAAATCTTAATTGCCTGTGAACATCCAACTTGTGCAACATATACTCCAGTTTGTTAGTATGGTTCTTGAAAAAGGTAGGGAGTTCTATAGACTGGTTAATATTCGTAACTGAACATACTTTTGGAAGGAAAGATGGATTTGTACTCAAAGAGACTCTATCTGGATGGAATATCAAGTAAGGTGGTCTGACCGATAATGCTTGCAACTCTGATACTCTATGAGCTGAGGTCACAGCGACGAGGAACAGCGTCTTCCATGATGAGAACTTTAAGAGACATGACGAAGCAGGTTCAAAGGGTGGCAACATGAGTTGCGACAGTAACAAATTCAGGCTCCATGGGAAGAAAGGTTTTCTGACGGGCGGCCTAAGATGGAAGGTTCCTTTCATAAAGGCCTTACAAAGTCTGTGAGACATAATGGGAGAACCTTCCTCACCAACATGGAAGTTTGCTATGGCCACCAACTGTACTCTTAGTGTGGAAGTAGAAGCTCCTTCGTGAAAGAGGATAGATAAGAATTCTAAAATTTTATGTAGAGGAGCTACCAAGGGGTCTAAGTGTTTGCTAGATGCCCAGTATACAAAGCGTTTCTACTTACTCATATAGAGTTTAGTAGTGGAAGCTTTATGAGAAGCAACCAGAATGTGTTGAACTGCCGGGGAGAGTAGATCAGACCTGGCTAGGCAGGGAAGCGGAGCAGCCAAGCTGCTAGTTTGAGGGACTGAAGAGACGGGTGAGGAACTCCCGACAAATGGGTCAGTAGATCTGGTACTGGGTCCAGAATCCATGGTTCCTCTATTTGATAGGCTCGAAGAAAGGGGAACCATATTTGCCAAGGCCAGAATGGGGCTATGAGTATTATTGTCCTTTCCAGGTTCCTGGCTTTCTGTAGAAATCTGGGAATCAAGGGAGTAGGTGGAAATGCATATAGGAGACCCAGGGGCCAATCATGTATCAGTGCGTCCCTGGGGAAATCCCCTGGAGGGGGTAGAAGGGCAAAGTAGCTTCTGCATTTTGCATTCAACAGGGAAGCAAACAGATCGCAGCAAGGCTGGCCCCATTTGCGGAAGATCTTTTCCGCCGTCTGTGGATTGAGGGACCACTCGTGAGGTAACAGGATGGCTCTGCTCAACCTGTCCGCAATGACGTTGGATGACCCCGGGATGTGCGTTGCTATCAGAAAGCGACCCATGGACTCTGCCCATTGCCAAATTCTCATGGCCTCTCTGCATAACGGGTAAGACCTGGTTCCCCCTTGCTTGTTTATGTACCAGACCACAGACATGTTGTCCATCTGAACTGCTACTGTTCCTAGAGGTAAGAGGGCTTGGAAGTGTTGCAATGCCAGGAACACCGCCCTCAGCTCCAGAACATTTATGTGTAGAGTGTATTCCATGTTAGACCATTCTCCTTGGACTGTTCTTCCCTGAAAAAGGCCCCCCTACCCTATCAGGGAAGCGTCCGTGGTTATTGTGGCTGTTGGACTGGGTAGAACAAAGGGACGACCCATAGTGAGGTTCTGATCGCACACCCACCATGAGAGGTCCCGTCTGCAAGTCTGTTATCCTGATCTCATGCGCTAGGGGTAGGTGTTGGAACGACCACTGTGCGAAGAGCAGCCATTGTAGGATCCTCATGTGTAACCTTCCCATAGGAACTGCGATTAGTGAGGCTGCCATCAGTCCCAAAACTTTCAACACCAGTTTGGCCGGGGCTTTTTTGCTCTCTAGAAGAAGAAGAACCTGCTGTTTGAGGGTTGACGCCCTTATTTGAGGGAGCTTTAGTAGTGTCGATCGTGTATTTAGGTCTGCTCCGATGAAGGAAATACACTGTGAGGGCGATAAGCAATACTTTTCAAAGTTTATGGAAATCCCTAGGTGGGAACAAAAGCTGACTGTGTAGTCTCTGGCTTGCAATAGGCGACGCTCAGTGGTGGCGGTGAGGAGCCAGTTGTCCAGATAGGGAAACACCTGGAATCCTTGTCGTCTCAAGTGAGACGCAACTACTGCCATGCATTTGGTGAATACCCTGGGGGCTGAGGTGAGTCCAAAGGGCACAGCTCGAAACTGAAAGTGACTGGCTCCCAGCCGGAAGCGCAGGTGATCTCTGGACGGTCTGGCCATTTTGATGTGGTAGTACGCGTCTTTGAGATCTATAGAGCACATCCAATCGTCCTTCTGTAAGAATGGAAGGATCAATTGAAGCGTGACCATCCGGAACTTTTCCTTCTTCATGAAGGTGTTGAGATTGCTGAGATCTAAGATCGGTCTCCAGTCCCCTGTCTTTTTTGGAACTAAAAAGAACCTTGAGTAAGTTCCGGATCCTATTTGGTCCGCCAGGACTGGTTGGATGACTCTGTTTTCGAGCAGCTTTGAAATTTCTACAGCTGCTGGATTTCACAGACGGGGTGGCACATCCGGAAACCTTCTTTGTAGAGGTGGAGTTGATGTGAAGGGGATTTTGTATCCTCTGGTTATAATGCTTTTTACCCAGGAATCCGAAGTAATATTTAGCTAGGCCAGTGGGTATTAAGCCAAGCGACCCCCGACTGCCTCCAGAGCAGGACAGCCGGGCCTCCCTTCAGGAGTGCTGGAAAGGCTTCCCAGGGACGGAATCCCTGTCACCTTGGTT
This sequence comes from Protopterus annectens, assembly GCF_019279795.1. Lineage (NCBI taxonomy): Eukaryota > Metazoa > Chordata > Ceratodontiformes > Protopteridae > Protopterus > Protopterus annectens. Next base: position 1,342,912,394 of record NC_056725.1, on the reverse strand, counting down.
ATGCGGACCCCCTCTGCCGCTGGGGCGGCGTCTTCCATTTCTACCTCCCCTCTGCCTCTGGAGGGGGTATCACTCTGTGTGGTTTGGAAAGATCCCTGATTCTTACGGAACCACATTTTTCTGCCTCTTTGCCCTTTGGGGTACGGTCTAGTAGGAGCGGAAAAACTGACCCCGACAGCAGACAGGGTCTTTCCCTCTTGCTCACACCGAGTCAGATTCTCCTTAACCTTGGGCCTGAAAAGTGTGGCACCATCAAAAGGGGCATTGGCAAAGGAAGACCTGAAGGCTTCCACAAAGGAGCACAGCCCCATCCATAACTGTCTTCGAAGAGCAATCGCTGAAGCTGCAGCTCTACTCGATCCCTCGGCTGCATACGAAATGAGCCTCATGGATGGGTTTACTATGGAGGTGAGGGTGTTAATTTGTGCTGTTACTTTATCTGAAACAGCAGCATCTGTGTTACCCTGGAGGGTATCTGTCAGCTCCTTGATGAGATCCCTCTGCAAACGTTTGAAATGAGTCAAATAGTTTAGCGAACGCATGGAAAAAGTCGCTGAACTAAAAATGCACTTCCCATATCTGTTCATAGTCCTAGAATCCTTATTAGGAGGATGAACAGATAAGGAAGACTCAGACATCTCCTTTTTCGTGACTGCCGCCACCACCATAGCATCGACCGGAACTCCCTTGGTGAGATAAGATTTATCTTGGAGGGCAGTGATGAACTTGTTTGGTTTCCTAGGGACTGGTTCCACTGTGTCAGGTGCCTCCCATGCCCTTCGAGCAATCAATTCCATTAATTCATCGAAGGGCGGAGTCACCCAGGAGGTAGAAGGCTGAGCCCCAAAAGCCTTCAGCAGCACCGACTCGTCCTCAGTGGGGGCTAGGGAATGCCAATCACCCCTCTGTTTCAAGATCTCCAGGATGTTTGCAAATGACACATCCTCCGAGGGTGATTTGGGGGACCCCTCTGCCTCATCCAAGTCGGTGTCAGACGTTAGAGATTCCTGTGGGGAATCTATGTGCCTCCTCTTGCACAACCGTTTCCTCGGGACCTCATTAGAGGGGGCTTCTGGTGAGGCCTCCAAGGAACAGGGGGAACCCTCTGGGGGTGGCTGAGGCAATGGGGCTCTATGCTTTGGATGGGTTGTGGGAGCAGAAACAGAAAGTGGCCCTTTTGGGGAAGGAGAAGAGTCCCCTGATGAAGTGGTTGTCTGTGCAGACAATACTTTCCTCATAAGGTCAAAGGTCCCCGAACCCCGGGCCGTGGGCTCCCCCGGTTCCGAAGAATATGGGAGCATCCCAGACCCAGGTGCCGTAGGCTCCGACCCCGAGGACAGAGCCAAGCCCGTCTGCGCCGAGGCCCCGAGAGGAAGAGTCGGCACCGACAGGTCGATACGACTCTCGGTCCCGGAACCGAGGAGAGACCGTCGGCTCCGCGACTCCCCTATCGGTTCTGAAGGAGTCTAAGTCAATGGTGTCGATCGTGCAATGGATGGTTTCGGTACCGAGGGCTCCACTATCATCAGGTCATCCTCTCCCGGCTCCGAGATCTGGATGGGTCTCCAAGGAGGACCCATTGGAGATATGGGGAGGCCTTCTAGTTTCGACACCAACTGGGAGGAAACTGCAATTAACTTGGAAAGGGCTGTGTTTTCCATGAGTTTCTGCATGACACAATCCACATCTGTCTCAGATAACGGTCTGGAAGAACGGGTTGAAGAAGCCGAAGATGGCACCGACCGAAGAATGGACGGTGGTGGCAGTTCTGACACCGGTTCCATGATCTTGGGCTTAGGGAAAGATAAACATTCGATGCTCAGCCCCGAGGTCTGTGGAACCGGCGAACGAACCCTAGAAGATGAACTCGGAGCCGATGACATGGGTTCCGACATCTCTGACCCCTTTGAGGATTTAGAAGCCTGATCCGACTTGTCCAAAGCCTCTTGAAAGGCAGGCTTAAGTAATCCTCTGTCTATAAGCTTCCTGCATCTATCTGTCATGGCCACAGTACCATAACTGCTCTCCTTTCTTTCCTAGACATTGTCAACCATGCACGTGACTCTGGAGAAATTGTCTCCACTGTCCTTCTTGACCTTTCCAAGGCATTCGACACAATATCCCACACACTCCTTCTCAACCACCTTTCTAACCTCAATCTCTCCCACAATTCCCTTTCTTGGTTCAAAAGCTATCTCTCAGATAGATCCCAAGCAGTGAAATGGAATACAGGTACCTCGAACTTCTTACCTACCCCTACTGGAGTCCCTCAGGGTTCTATTCTCGGACCTCTGCTCTTTAATGTCTTTATCAACGACCTCCACTTTGCTATTCCTCATTCTCAAATTGTGCAATATGCAGACGATTCCACTGTTATCTGCTCAGCCCCTAGCCTTCCCGAGCTCCAAGCCAAAACCCAATTGGCCTTCACAACCATAGAAAATTGGATGCTTCAAAACCATCTTTCCCTTAATGCCAATAAATCCCATATCATTCTCTTCTCCCCTTCAAAAACTCTGCCTCTTGATAAGCCATCTTTCAAAATCTCCAGCCTCTCCCAGTCCCAAATAGATGTTGTTAACAATGCAAAATTACTCGGAGTTACCATTGATGAACAACTGACATTTAATACTCACATTCAACTAAACATAAAAAAAAAACATCAGAAGCTAGGTATGCTTTACAGAAATGCTAACTTTCTTTCCTTAACCACAAGACAAACACTCGCCACTACCTACCTTCTCCCCTCTCTATTGTATGGTGCTCCTCTTCTAACCAACCTCACCGCTTCTATCTCCTCAAAACTTGAAAGTTGCTACTACAAAATCACCAAATTCGCTACTAACTCCCACCATTCTACACACCATTGCATCTGCCTCCGTAGTCTCCAATGGCTAGAACTCCCTAATCACCTGGATTACCTCCAACTTACTACTGCACACAAACTTATTTTCAAACCTACTGCTTGCCCTGCATTATCAAACATCTTGCCCTTCTACACTCCTCTCAGGCCCCTAAGATCTAGTCACCAAAACCTTATTTCTGTATACAAACCCAAACGACCTCCTGGCCACCTCCTTCTTTCTTATACTATAGCAAAGAAATGGAACTTACTTCCTTCCCTACTAAGACTCACTACAAGCTATGAACAATTCAAATCTCTTCTCCATTCTCGCCTCTCCCAAAACTGGAAATGCAATTGTATACTTCCTACCTAGATCTTATTAGATCTCTGCTTCATTTTCCCCCCTCTGACCCTTCTTCTTCAAACTCTCCCCTCAGCTCCCCTCACTCTACTTCTATATCTCCTCTCTCTCCCCTGCTTAATCTCTCATTTCTTCCTTTTATATCTTCTCCTCCCCCTGCCTACATACATGTCTAGACCTACCATTGTATCTTTTGCCTCTTTCATAAGATGTGCTTTTAAACTCAAACCTATTTTCTTCTACTCAATTTCCTTGCTTCTCCTTCTCTTCCCCCCTGATTTATTTCTCTTGCACTCCAGATCTATGTAAAATCTATTCTTATGTCTCTCTTCTATGCTAACAATACAGTATACTGCCATAAGTACTATATTTTTAGAAATTGTTAAAGGTGTTATCCTGCTATAACACTGTGTGTTATGTGTGCAATGTATTTCTTACGTATACTGCAATGTATTTCTTACGTATACTGCCATAAGTACTATGTTCTTAGAAATTGTTAAAGGTGTTATCCTGCTATATACACAGTGTGTTAAGTGTGCAATGTATTATTAATATGGAGCTTTTCTCCCCAGGCCTCCACTGAAAACGGGCTTTCGAGCCCAGTGGACTTCCCTGGTTATCAAACTGGAAATAATAATAATAATAACTGGAAATAATGACCCTCCTGCTAAAGGAATGGCAAATAGAACAATCCTCTTGAAGGTGGAGAGGGCCAAGACAGTAGACACAGGAAGCATGATTGTCAGTAATGGACATTTTCTGCCCACACTGACATCTCTTAAAGCCAGATTTAGCTTTCGCCGACATGACTAATATAACAAACACTTCACTAGGCTAATAAAGTAGAAAAAACTGCTAAAAACTACAAAATCCTATAAATGTATATATAAGTCTAGAAAAGGCTATATAAGTATACAAGACACTCACAAACCACACCCAGAGAAAAAAGGGTTAGGTCACAAAAGGGTTCCTGAAGAATAAAGGGGAGATATATTATTTTCTATCTGGTCCGAGCTCTCCTCGATCCGATCTGTTGCAGCGGCAAACTAGATCCGAGTAATGGCAGGGAGGATTGTGGGATATGGGCTGGTCTCGAGCTTCTCTGAGATTCAGAGCTTTGCAATTCGGCCGACTCAGAGCCGAGGATCGGCTCTGAACCCGTGTGTAAGAACAAACGGCGAGATTGAACACTCTCACATTGATAAAAAAGAACAGACAGCAATAAGTGTAAATGGGAGCACAGGCTAGGCTATAACTTGCACTTGGTTTGGGTAAACCTGATTTTGGGTTAGGTAATCTCAGCTGTTGATTTGGGGCAACTGTTTCTATCTGAAAGGTTAAACTCCATTTCTTTGAAGTTGTCCATAGTTTTCTGGAAATTTATTTATTTATTTTTTGTTTGTTTGTTTGAGGGTGTTCACTGAAACAAACAGTCTTCTTAAATTTGACTTAGGTTCAAAGGGAGATGACAAGACATTACTGTATAAAAGATCAATCTGCCAAACATTAGTGTGTGCATGTGACAAAAAAGTTGTTAATTCACATTCAAAACAGCTGTCATGCATTATAAGTGGGAACAATAATTTCTTATCATAATCATTATGCTATCCAGATTATCTTGAAACATAAATTGCCTTACAGGTATAGGTAAAAATATAAGAGTATTGAATTATATTAAGAAATGTAGAGTGCAAGTAGCAATCCTGCAGGAAACACAGTTGGAAAGAAATGAACATGTGAATATAAAAGGATTCAGGATGGATATTCAACAGAATTTCAAAAACAAAGGAAAAGAGGACCAATTATACTAATTGCTAGAGGATCTCCAATAGTGATGGAACAGGGTAAAAGATAATAATGGTAGATTTGTGGTAGCAAGGGACTACTGGCATGGGGAAGGATTACAATGGCATGTATTTATATTCCACCAAAAACTCCTTTATGGAGCTTAAGAAAATATTGGCAGAAATAAGAAGGATTCCACAGGGAAAAGTACTTATAGGTGGGGACTGAAGCTTGATTTGCAACAGTGAGTATGTATCTGGGGGACCTAGAAGGAAACATATAACAAAAGAGGGTAGATTTATGAAGAAATATATAAAATACAAAAATATTTGGAATAGAAGATGTGAATTCAGTAGTTGGACCTTGGGTAGAATGTATATATCATTCCCCAAGGTACAATAACTGGGTTCAACTAGATAGAAATTATATTTCACAGGAACACGTACATTTAAATGAAAGCTTTGACACACATCCAATAACTATTTCAGATTATGCGCCCATAAAAACTACAATAAAAATGCAGAGTAATGAAGTTAAAATGAGACATTGGTGCTTTCCCAAATACTTGTTAAAACAAGAGGAATTTAAGGACTGGGTATCGGAAATTATAAGTTATTAGGGAAGGTAAAATTTTCTTCAGAAATTATAGCTACTGAGTGAGATAAAATGAAAATGGAGTTTAAAACAGGGAAGAAATAAAAGAGAAAAAATATGGTTAAGAAGTAGTAGGAATTAGAGTGGATGATAAAGTTTAAAGTATTGCAGGATTAGGGGAATCTCCCAGAACAAGAACAGACACAACAGTAGAGTGATAAAGAGAAAATTAGGGAGTATCTCAATAATATGCATTAGTTTAAAGACTGCTGTTTAGCAACTGTTTTTGATAATACCTCCAGAGCACAAAAACATTTAGACAGCAACTTAGGCAACATAGAATAAAAAGGTTGTCACTAAATTTAGGGAGCCTATAACAAGAAAGATAACCAGAGATCTGTAGAGGTATTACAGATAGTTCAGAAATTTTATGCAAATGTCTATTAAGCAGAGAAATGTGGATATCAAAAAAGAGCACCAATGGAAATATTTATGGAAGACTTAATTACAACAAGGTTAGAGGTAGATGAGGCTCAACAACTAACAGTTAAGACAGGAAGAAAGAGATAAAAATGGTGATCTATAATCAATGTGCAGGAAAGTCACCAGGAACTGCTGGTATTCCTGTGGAAGTTTGGAAGCTAGGAGGGAGGAAAGTGATAAAGATCTAGAAGGTCTTGTTTAATAGTATTTTAAAAGGAGGTGAAGCTCCAACAACTTGGAAGAAAGCTGTGTTGGATGTAATACCTAAAGATGGTAACACTTCATCAAATCCAGCTTTGTATAGACCCATTTCAACTTTAAACCATGATGACAAAGTGGTTATGTCTATACTAGCCGAAAGAATGGCAAAGGTATTGCTAAAGTGGATAGATATAGATCAAAGTGGTTTTGTGGAGAGGAGGCAAACATTTCATATAATTAACAGAACAATGGTAATTCAGAGGGAAACAGAATGTAAGAAAATATAACTGCTGTTGGTGGGTCTTGATGCAGATAAAGCATTTGACAGAGTAAGCTGGGAGTTTATGAGTAGGGCAATTAAAGCATTTGCATTCCCTGATACAATAATAAGGTTAATTAGAAGGATATATGATGGATCAGAGGCAAAAATGAAAAAGAGAAGGTTCCTCCCTGATAAGTTGTATCGAAACAGAGGAACCGGACAGGGGTGCCCTATTTCCCCTTTGTTATTTGCTTTATATTTAGTCCCATTGGCAAAGAAAATAAAGGACTCAGAAATTCAAGGATATAACTGCTATGCTGACCAAGAATAGTTAGCTTTATTTGCAGATGATATTATTTTGTACCTGAGAAATCCAGAAAAGGATACTTCAGTGCTGTGAAACATTTTCAAACTCAAGTCTTTTCATGATATAACATTAATGAAGATAAAACAAAGGCTATAGACATAATTTATGTACCAACACATGAATTGGTTTACTAATACCCTTATTTATGGGGACATGATAAAATGAAGTACTTAGGCGTACGGATTAAAAAGACTTCTGTTATGATAATTAAGGGTATGTGGCAAGAGCCCAAAAAAATAATACAAACACTGAGACACTGGAAGCGCCTGTTTATCGATATGGGTAGTAAGATAACAAGCAATGAAAATGTTTTAGTCCCTGTAGTTTTATTTATAGGCCAGGCATATTGTTTTCAACCAGAGGAGAAGTTGAGGACAATAATTAATAAGGACTTGAAGGAATTTATCAGGGAGGGGAAGAAGGCAAAGGTTAAGTGGGATAAGTTGATCCTTCCAATAGAACAAGGTAGTTTAGGATTACTTGATTTGAAGGGATATTTTAGAGCTACACAGTTAAGGCTCATATACATAACACAAGCAGAAACTTATAATTAAGTGGAAAGGGATGATGATGAAGCAGGGGGGAAGTTCAAGAAATAAGGACAGTGAGATTTTGGATGCAGACCCATAAGGAGAATAACAGCAGCCATACAGAATATTATATTCACAAAGTAGCAGAAAGTATCCTAAAGTCTAAACCAACATGATAATGGAGAGTATTTACCAGTAGGGATGAGTGTAAGTAGAGGTAGAGAGAATAGGCAAGATGGAGTCAGAATTTACTAGAGAAACTGGCAAATGAACTAAGGCATTGGAAGCAAATAGAGAGTGAAAGAAAATAGAATGGGATGAGGCCAAGATAACATTTGGACTGCAGGCTACAGACTGCCACCAGAATTAAATTTAACAACCAGTGGTTGATACTGGAATATAGGCAAGGAGAAAGGCATAGGAGAATTCTACATGGTAGAGTTTTTGGTGGAATCTAGAACAAAAGTTGATGTTAAAATAGAAAATTAGTAGGGTATATAAAATGTTGCATAATAACTATAAAAATCAATCAGTGGGGGTTAGAAAAGATTGGGAAAAGAGACTGGATAAGCAATTTAAAAGGGGAACAATGGGAGGCCATAGAGTATATATTACATGATTGAATGTTTAATTAGTCGAATAACTAAACATCGATCACTAAATGTCGAAGACCCAAAACCACGAATGGCAGTTTCCACACAGGGAAACGAGTCATTTGGCCATTATGTGGATTTTGATCTTTCGACAATGTGGAGCGATCCCAGAGTTGGGATATTTAGTTAGGGGGTGGAGGACACATCCCCCCACATCGGGGGTGAGAGGGGCGAGGACCCCCACTTGATTTGTGTTTATTGGGGTTTTTTTTTAGGTGGGACAATGGCATTGTTTCCCTGTGTGGAAACCGCTGTTCGTGGTTTTGGATCTTCTCATTTAGCGATCGACGTTTAGTTATTCGACTAACTAAATGTTCGATCATGTAATATAGACCTGAGGCCATAAATAAGGCTCCCAAGTATACTGCAATGTCTGGAAGGTTTAGGATTTTTGCTTAGAAGTGTTTGCATAGGTATTTTCTTTTATCCCAAGTTCTCTCCAAAGAATTTTTTCTCAGGTAGATGGAAAATGCTAGAGGTGTGATGAGGAAGAAAGGGGTAACTGGGAACATGTATTTTGGGGGTGTAATGAATAGAGTTTAAAAATTTCCTACAGAATACTCTCTCTGAAATATTGGCTGAGCAAATGGGTATAACTATGGAAGTGATTTTTTTGAGCTGGGATACAGGATGTGAATTGCCTAGAAATACTAAGGTTTTGTTAAGTTTAATAATGGTGCCTGCCAATAAAAGCAACTACTAGAAAATGGATATCAAAGTCCAAACCAACTGTATTTGCAGTATTGAATATTGTAACAGATAAACAAACTGGAAGTGGGATCTTTAGGAAAGGGCAGGAGCAAATTACAAAGAAAAAAGGGAAATCCTAGGAATGATATATGCAGAATGATGTTTTGTTGGAGGAATGAGGGTTAAGGGTGGCAGGAATTGATCAATTTATGTAATGCTGGATTAATGATAATCATACAAAAGAATAAATATAATGTGTAATGCTTGTAACTGGGAACATGTTGCGGCTTATTTTCTTTTATATAAATGTATGTTTGCCTAAGTCTTAAGTGATAATTTAAAAAAGCCCCGGGATTCATGAACCTTGCGCCAGGCACCCGCATAGCGTCGGCGTTATAAAGCCAAATATGGCCACCGAGCGATTCAGGTATGAACCAATCCCACATGCACTACCGGCGTGCGCCGGACCTGCGCCGCCCCCCGGCGTAGGTATGCTAAACACACTGTGTGCGGTATTGCACCATGCAAATGAAGGCAAATAGCGATCCACGAAGTTGGGCAGGCGTAGCGTAAGGGCACGGCAATGTAAACCAAAAAAAACGGTTTACATTTACCCAAACATGACCAAGGAGTAATGGAAGGCTGTCAACGTCAGGTATCATACAGGTGCAATATGCCAATGGCGAAAGGCACCGAGAATGTCCAAAGAAAACATGCACAAACTGTAAATAATGACATAAATGTTATGTACGCAGAAACCACAGCAGAACCCCGGATATGTGCACAGAAGGTGCAAAACAATGAAATAATATGAGAATGTCCTAAAAGAGCAGTATAATACACATCAGATGCACAGCCACCACACACCATAGTATGTATGGAAAGCCTCAACCCCAGCGCAAGGGTTGTCAAGGAGTGGCGGCAGTGTTCGGCGCCGTAACCATGTATTAGCAGTCAATGCCATGCAAATGAGGCAGATAATAGTGAATCGCAAAACCGGCGCCGGTGTAAGGATGGAGCAAACGGCGCAGTGGTAGTATACCGAGGAGTGGCCTACACGGAATACATGTCAATCGCAGAGGGGTGTGCCACTGTAGGAGGAAGCACATTGGAGGCCAGCAAACATGGGCTGTACAATGCACATCACAGCAGTAGGACCGGCGTGTGAGGAAATAGATGCGCTGAGAGTACATAATGCGCACAGATGCATGTGCGTGAGGATGACTACGTTCCCCAACCCAGTCATGTGACAGCCTCCCCGTCAACAACCACGGATATAGGAAGGTAATGCGGAGAATATGAGGAAATGCGGAAGCAGTGTAATTGGAGCCGTAATGAGCAATCAACACCAATCAATCCAGGAAGGGCAGACGGCGGCAGCTGACAACTCTGCATGCAGACTCCCGCAAAACGGGAAAGGGGAGGCATAGGAATGCAAAGATAGTAGGGGATGTAGTAGAAATGCAAAGAGCAAAGAACCGAAATAGCACAGCCAAGTACAGAGGTAGCATAACGGCGGCGGCAGACAAAATGCATCATATGCCATGTGCCTGCAGGATGCACTGCAGGCAATAGTAGAAGCAGTAATGTAAGATGCAAAGCTAAGCCAATGCAGGCAACTGTAATGTAACACTAAAGGCAATACCGTTGCAGTTGCAGCGGTAAAACACCGAAGATAATCCACAGATACGGCTGCACAGACACACCCAATGACATCACCGGGTATACAGCACAACAGTATAAAGTGTGAATGCACACAACACACAGCGCGATTTCCCAAACGCCGCACCGTAGGGTGTAAACACACGGGGAACTTTTAATATGTATATGTTGGGTGCCGTGGCGTGATGCATAGGTATGTGTCAGAGACAGACGGAGTTGCGGAGGAGGGTGCCGACAACTACCGTGAGGCCTCATAGGAGAAGGAGAGTGTTCAGACCAAGGGTGACCTACCAGGGCTGCAAGACCTGGAGATAGTAGAGCGCTACAGGGTGGACAGGGACATGTTACAGCAAATAGTGGAGCTGTGCCGGCCACGCCTGAGAACAAGAGACAACAGAGGGAGCCCATCCCAGTGGACACAAAGGTATGTGTGAGCTTGCGAATACTTGCTACAGGTACCTTTCAAAGGCCAACCGGGATATAATGGGTATCTCACAGGCATCAGCATCCAGGGTACTACACCAGTTCCTGGATGCCATGTTACATGCCCATGAGTATATAAACTTCCCAGATCTCAGGAGGAGTTGGCTAGCAATATGCGCCACTTCCACCATGTGGCACAATACCCGGAGGTACTGGGTGCGATAGACTGTACGCACATAGAAATCAAGTCACCGCCCGGGGAGCAGGGTAGACGCTACATAAGCCGCAAGGGATACCCCTCCATCAATTGCCAGGTCGTGTGCAATGCGCAGGGCATTATCATGGATGTGTGTGCTGGCAGCCCTGGAAGCTACCACGACTCCCATATCTGGCATGCCTCACAGCTGTATCAGGTATTCGCCAGAGGGGACATCACACAAGGTCACCTTGTGGGGGATGCTGGCTATGCACTGGAGCCATGGATGATGACACCCATCAGAAATGCACACACACACATGCAAGAACGCCATAATGAGGCACACGCACAAACCAGAATAATCATAGAGCGTGTGTTTGGGATGTTGAAATCACGGTTCCGGTGCTTGGATACATCCGTGGAGCCTTGCAGTACTCTCCAGGCACATGTGCCCACATATTCATAGTATGTTGTATGCTACACAATATGATTCTGCAGAAACAGCTGCTGCAGGGACATAATGGTGTAGGGCCACCAAGCCCGCCACAACTGCCAAGGCAAGCACAGGCACAGGGCGTTCAGCGCCATGAACACACTGTGCCAGCCCCAGTAGGTAGACGGAGGCGTACCCAATATGCCTACACCCTGGCAAAGAGGGAACGCATAGCACATACTTTGACAGCGTAGGCCCCATGGACTGACACCTCCTTACCTGCACACACAGTGAAATGGACGCCACAAAAACATGTCCGCCTGTAATGTGTACCGTATGTGTGGACCTATGTGTGACTCCAACAAAGGCACCACCCAAACACTGCACACCCAATAGCCAGCAGAGCATGGAACGCCAACACCTCAACCGCACGCCGGTTCTACAGCAGACGGCGTAGCCGTATGCTGCCACTTTCGCCGCAAGTCGACTACATATGTACTTATGTGCATACACAGATACAGAAATAGATATCATTACACACGTAGAAATATATGTACACATACACAGATATAAAGTACAACAGGTTAATATGGAACCCAGGGATGCAAGTTTACAGATAAGTAAGACGCGAAATCCCCACATAGTAAACATAGTGAACGACAACCCGATCATCTGGGAGGGTGCGCAGAGCAGGGAACGCCAGCCATGGAAATGTCAACCTGCATCAATACATATCCGCGGGTCGGGATGATCGCCAGGCCACGGTAAAGTAACGGGATATGTGCGTGTCATATCCATAGGATATGAGTGCGGAGGTACACACCGCCACCGGCGATGCGGCCAACGTAGGTACTGTGTGCAACCGTCGGTCTGGCGGCAATCATACCTGTCAAGTGTACGTCATTATGAGGAACGTACCTCATTTGGGGTCTAAAACAGTTCATGTTCCTCGAAGTTCCTCAAAGTTCCACATTGAAATAGTCTGTCACACATTCATTGTTAGGAATGTATTTAAATGAAATCCTGGTAAATAGAAATTAATCATAGTAATTCATTAAAGGTTCTTCTTTGTAAGTAAATCAGCATATTTTAACCATCCTATGACCTTCTTAGCTGAAGTTGTTAGTAAGCCATTAGTATGTGTTCCACATTTTGCCCATTTGTTCCACATTATGAATGTGTGTGTTCCTCGTTTTGGAAATGGAAGGTTGAGAGCTATGGCGGCAATATGTGTATGTGTGAGGTGAGGTTGTCGTGTGTTCCGCTGTGTGTGTGTAATGTGTGCCACTGTAAAATGTGTATGTAGGTGACATGTCACAGGCGGAGTGTAATAACATGCGTGAGCATACAGTACAGGAACCATAGCCGTATGTACAGCAGTACCCACAAAGTAGTACTGACATCTCCTCAGTGGCTAGGCGCGTGGTGACGTAAAACGATGCAAAGCGGAAATGTCCCAGAATGTACCACAGGACCATAGCCAACAGGAGATGCAAAGGACGCATGTACAAACCATGACCGTATGTATGGCGGCCATATGGTAGACTCAACACGATACGTCGGCAACGTTACACAGCATCAGGCATGTACGGCGAAAATACGCATGTGCTATCCCGGCACCGATCGTGGCCACCTACAGTCCCGTAAATACCGCTGTGTGTTCCACGACCGTTAAGTAAGCAAGCACCACACGAATAGGAGGCAACCGGTAGCATACAGGCCGTCCCAAATACAGGACCACAATCACCGTAACTATCAGTGACAAAATGCCAATGGATAGTAGGCACGGACGAACATCCGCAGATATATAACCGATGTGAAGGAGGAATACGTGCAGGAAGCAAACATGCAGGCGATACCGACACCACACGACATCAACAAAACAAACATTCCCAGAACAACAGACAGGTAACCTGCAGCTCCCCAAGCAGGGATGGAGCACACACACAAGCATATCTTGTATGTATAAATGCAAGACCCACACCCCGTACCCGTCACCCACATCCGCAGATATACCCCATCGCACATATCAAAGGGATAACAGCCAAAGCCGTAGCAAAAACATACAGGCAGTCAATGACAGCGGCATACCCGCAACAAGCCGCGTGGGAAACACTAGCAGCAGCTGATGCATCCTTGCATCCGTTGTGTACAGGAATATAACAGCTATGTTACACATCTGAATGCACAACTCCATCGACAGACGCCGCCAGGACACGGAGACCCACATGTCGAACAGAATACCATACCCAACACACACAATCCACGGCTAACACCACAGCGAAATGTACCTGACACCACACATAGCGGATGCAGTCACACAAACATGATACAATACATACCATCCCCACGAAGGTATTGCAAATAACCAATGCCCACACGAGGAATGAACCATGGCCTAGTTCCGACGCGTAACGTACGAATGGAGGAGGATCACCGGTGATATGTGCATAAGTACACACCGAGGAACAGCTATTGGCGTGATGAACCCACATGCCTCAGGTAACGACGAATATAAGGAAGACTCCCTGGATATTCAAACCGTATGTTCATACCGAACAAATAGTGAAGACAAAACAAGGAGTATCAAGCAAGTAGTGATGAATACAGAACCAAAGGCCAGAAAGGTATGTCGAACCCACGAGATGTACTGGTGTGTAATGCATAATACGTATGACGAATCTGCACTGTATGTGAATGGTGTGTGTAAGTGAAGATACCTGTCCATCAGGCAGAGAGTGGTGAAAGGTGGTTATGTAATGCTAAGCCGCGGAGCATACCAACGACTGTGGACAACGTGTGCACAGCAGTGGGACAACATGTACACACCCGGGATAACCCCAGGTTAGGCTTGCCACCTTTTCAAATGGCCAAAGTGGGACATTTTCGGGACACACATCAGATGTTACAGGCGGACACATACCCATGGTCAGTACAAAGGGTAGAACTTTACTCTTTTGCCTAAATAAAAGCGTATTCTTGTAGCAGTTTAGTTGCTTATTGTGTTTCTTGTAACATTTAGGAATTTTACATACATAAATAACTATGTTATGCAACTATTACATAAAAATGGGACATAATTATGTCCTACAATCTCAGGACATTTGCCATTTGTAATATGTTTTGTCAGGACACAACTGCCCAAAGAGGGACTGTCCCTTGCAAAGTGGGACAGTAACCCTACCCCAGGTCCGCCATAGGGATTTCAAACACAGAACAATGCCACCACCCACGCTGATGCTGGCAGTGGATATCCAACAATGAAGTGCCACAGCAGGGGATAGGACATGTATGTATAGTGTCACAGCACACATGTGTATGGGCATATACCGTCGATGTCATACGGAATGTGCGCACGACGTGCACGTATGCCTCGCAGTAGGGGTGACTATGTCAATTATGTGTAATGCAAAGCTGTCATGATGGATATGTTCAGAAATCATATACAGTATCACAGGCATAGCATGCATGATGGAGGGATGGCCTAATGTTATGTACATAAACAGGATATGTATGGCCTGCACATATGGGACAGAGTAGTAGCAGAATAGGTACCCGAAATGGAGGGAACAGCAAGTAACCGTGTCCAAACGTTCTGTAGCAGGTGCAATGTGTGCAACAATGATGTCCGGCAGGGCCGTGTAAACACATGTGCAATGTACACAGTAGTGTCACCCTCCCCATGGTAGTGTCCACTGAACAGCAGAGGTGGATGTCAACTGTATGTCTATACTGTACTGCCACTGTGGTGGTACCATGGGTCTGTGTCACCCTACCAGCAAGGGAGCTATCACATGACCAGTGACACAGTGTGTCCCTGTGGGATGTGCACAGGACCTATGTCCCACAGCACGGTGTGTGTCCAGTCTGCGGAGGTCACACAGATGCCCAGGCTGGGCAATGTGGCATGTGTGCACACATGCAGGAGTGCTCCATTCACCCTGCCCACTGCAAACGCCATGTAGGAGTACTACATGCATCAGTAATGCAGATTACATGGCCCATGGCAGAGTAGATGACACCCCTGTGTTAGTGGTATGCAGGTGAGTACAGATGTGTTTCACGACTGTCATTTGCATATGTAAACTGTCTGAGCCAGGTAGACATCACGGCATGACTATACTGTGACATGTAAAGGTGTATCCATTGTGTAAGGTACACCACACATGTGTTATGGTAACATTGCCCGCGTGTACATGTGTGTATGGCACAGGTACAAGGGCACCCAATGTATCAGCTAGACATACAGTCCAGAAATGTGTGGCCCTGCACATGTGTACCCATGCCATCATGGAATATGGCAACCACAGCACCATGTGGGGCATGTGTGTGTACAGCAACCATGTACAATGTGATATGCATGTATAGGGACAGTATCCATGTGATACACAGTGCATGACTGTCACTATGCAAAGGTGATGTGTATGCACTATGTGTGATGTAACTGATGCAATGACATCCACATGATATATCTGCCACACTGACACCTGTATGGTTGTTAGCAGTATAAGTAGGTTGAGCTAGAATGCTGCCAGGTATGTACATGTGGTATATGTAGGCATGGACAGTACTGTGTGACAGCATGTAGTGTTTGTAAGCAAATAGTGAGCATGAGGGGTCACATGACTGAGGACTGTGCAATGTCACATGTACCTGACATGTTGTAGTTAGCATGATATGCCTGCACCACTGTGTGACCTGTACAGGAGTCACATGGTGTAACATCCTGAGACATAGGGTATGATGTGATGCTGGATGCGGACATTGGCAATACCATAATGTGGAATGGCGCTGAAGGGCAAAGAGCAGATAATGTGTGATTTGTTACCCTCTGTACCACACCAACCACCCATGCAATGGTATGACAGGTGGCCAGCATGTGGATGTGGTGTGCTGTGGCGCACAGAAGCCCAACAAGGGTGCCAGTAAAGGCATGGAGGTCGTCAATGAGTGTGTGAAGCATGTATGTGAGGATGTGGCCCAGTGCCATACTGAATGGCCCAGTCATGGGTGTACAAATGCAGCCCCATATGTGCAATGCAATACCAGCCATGTGTAGTGTGTTAGATGTGGTAGTGTGGTGGTCAGAGTACACAACGTCCATGAACGGGCTAGCAGTCAATGCAGTGTGCTGCTGCAGAGACATAACACAGCCAGGGTGGCGGGATACAACAACTACGGAGATCGGAGGTGACATTGGGACCGTGTCCCAGGACATAACGTGTGCATGGCAGTACCATGTATGTGTCCACAGGGTTAATACAATGTCCAGCCATGGAGTGGAACCCTGTCGTGAGTGAGAGTGTGTATTGTTGGTAGGTACCCCATTGGCAGGCACGATGCCAGCAACATCTGTTGGCAATGCCTGCATGAGTGTTGTATGCTGCATTGAATGTGGATGTAGCCAAACAGCAGAGACATACCACCACACTGTGTGAGGGCCCACACTGCAATGTATGCCAGTCATGTAGGTAGCTAGCTGGGAGTATGTGATGCACCATGAGGACCCACCATGACTGTCAAGTGATGCACCACACACATGTGAACATAACTACTGTGCAACAGCCTGCACATGTGCCCATACAGCAGCACATGTGCATGGAACAGGAATACCACTGTGGCGTCTGTGAAAAGGCCAGTACCACCATGTCTCTGTGTGGAATAGCATGGTCCCTACCAGTGCGTAAATGTAGCGGAAGTGCACTGTGATATGTGTTGGCATAGTCACGTATACTGTCCATCGTACGGGGTGCCATGCCATCAACTACCTCTGTCAGTGGATGTCGGTAGTACCGGCTGTAGAGCGTATGTACCATGCATGTTACAATGGTCGTGTGTCTAGGGCGATGCTAGCAGGGATGAGAAGCATGGATGTTCAGCAAACAGAGGGGGGATGTCTGTAGGTATAGCACACAGACACATGGAGGTATGGTGCATGCCGAGGGTAGTGTAGGTATGGTATGTGTCGTGTAATGTGTCACCCAGCTATGCGTACTGCATGGCCAAGCATGTGTGGGTACATGGGAGTCCATACTAGGGAAGTGCGTGTTGCTGTCAGTACATGGCAGTAGCAACTGTCCCAGGTGCAATGTACAGTATGACAACACGGCCAGCATGTAACCTGTGGTGTACAGTGTATTCACCGTCGCGTGTCACAATGTGTGTAGCGGTCCCGAACATGGGTATCTGAACATGGATTACCTATGATGCAATGTGTCTCGGAATATACAGTATGTGTGTAAATCACTGTGTGGTGTGGGAACCACCACCCGTGTGTTTGTTGCAGTCCAGGTATGTGCCTGGGAGGTATGATCTGTGTACAATCTGGACTGGCAGGTGTGCTGTGTAGGGCATGGAGGCAGGTCCCAGGCACTGCAGATAAATGACATGCATGCCGTACTGTGTGTGCAGTGCTTGTGTACAGCACAGTGGAGGGTGTAAGCATTGTCACACATCACTGCATGCTGTGCCTGCCTGTGACAGCCCTGCCGGAGACAGACATGTGACACTGCTGCACAGGCATCATAGCATGTGAAGATGTACATGTGGGCTGCACACCTTAGGCAGATGTCCGCAGGTCATGTGTGCCGCGGTAGTGTGGTTGAACACGACTGTCAGACTGGACAAACACCACATGCCTGCATAAGTACAGTATGACCATAGTCAACAGTCCCAGTGACAGAGTAGGCCAATGTACAGTATCCCTGTGTGCAGACCACTGGCTACTGGACACCTGGCTAGACACACACCAGGAGGGTTAATTCACCATTGAGCCATCACATGTCCCAGTCCATGTGGCCCGTACAATGTCATCACAGGGTGGTCACAATAGCAGGTGGCAAGGCAGACACGGTGTACCAGGTGATGTGTCATGCGTGCATATGTTGAGTAGCACAGCCGTTCACATGTCCGCAACATACTGGTGCACGATGTATACTGTTACATGATGTGTGGGACTGCACTGTCACCCACTACAGGGCCATCTGACACAGGTGTGTTGTGACAGGTGTAACCCATGTATGCACAGGATACACACTGCTGTTGTAGGTAGCCATGCTGGTAGCTACCACTGGTACATGCAGTGGTCATACAGCCATACTGCACACAGTGTTCATGCAGGAATGTCCATTGTTGTGGACAATGTGCTGCTATGTGAAGGTAGGTGTGTGTTGTGAATGTTACACATCCAGATGACACCATCTGGCGCAGTCATGGTTGTCAACACCATAACACACATCCACAGCAGTCAGAACCCAGTCCTGACAATGTGTGTCAGTCACCCTCGTACTGTGTGACATATGTGCACATGGCGGAACACCTCTCACTGTCATCTAAGATGGCTACATGATGGCTGGAATGTGCTGTGGAAATGTACAATGCTGGTAGCCCAATGAAGTACCTGGAATCACACACAGTGCAGCTATGGCAGCCATGTAAACCATGCACTACAATGACCGCCCAACAGACACAAACAATGCATTGACATGTGGAACATGTGCACATGACAACTCCCAATGAGGTATGTTGCACATATTGATGTACAATTGTCATCTATGGCCATAGCATGGATGCAGACGCACATACCCCACAGGTAGTACCACGTGATGTAGGTAGGGGGGCAATGCTCGTGTACATGTGATAGTAGCTGTACAGCCACATGTCCTGCATAGCTGTCATGTAGGGGTAGCTGTGGCATGTGACCACTGGACATGCCCGTACAATTGACCATGTCCCACAGGAGATGTGTTATGTGTGTACCACATGTGATGTGCCGACAACAAGCTGTGACGTGTACAGCTGCCAGTGTACCTGTGTGACATTATCTGTGATGGGTGCAAAGGCATATCGTATCGTATTGCATGCCCACAAGCCCCACATAGGTGCATAGCCTGAACATACAATACAAGGAGGGTGTGGGATGATAGCAACTACAGGAGGAGATGGGTACGGACGGCAGCCCACAACCACATGTGCGTGTACGTTGTTCACGTCCACGACACATGAGCATCTGAGAGGCTAGCGTTACAGCTGTACAGGGTTGCATGCATATATGTTCAGCAACATCCCTGTGTGTCCCACCACTGGCCCGTGGACCGATGGACACCAACCAAATGTGCAGATATGAGATGTGCACAGCACATCACAGATGCCTACTGTAGAACAGGCTTACTGTGTAGACATGTGCACAGTAGGTCTGTGCCAGCTGCAGTCAAACACGTTATGTGCTGAACCACAGCAATAGTCCAGGCCATGCCACAGATGGACGTGCATGCATCTGTGTATGTATGGCTGTGAATGTCTCCGGCATAGCAATATAGCTGTGTCACCGTTGCAAACAACAATATGAATGGGCTGTATGTGTGAGGGGTGCGTCATACGTGTATGGTCAGATCGACGATACCATCAGTGACCCTGCTATGTGAACATCCCTGTCCCCATACATGGATACCTATGCTGTGCCCAACACCACATTCACAGAGGGAGGGATGGTGGTGTGTAGTGCAGCAGCAGACATGGGGTGGCAGCAGGCACTGGATGTACACATATGTGGTACCCACATCAGTGCAGGCAACCATCCACGGTGTGTGTCCACATACAGCACTGTGTTGATCAATATCCCAGCACATAGCACCTGCCAGGGTTACAGTGTATGCATGGATGTGTGATACCTGCATGCACCAGACACACCCTCAGCAAGCAGTGTGCAGCATACCTGCGAGGCCAGTGTCCACACCATGGTGATAGACATGTTGAATGTCCATATACACATAGCAATGACATACGGAATGGACAGCCACCCTGCCAATATCGTCAACCCCCAGGTGGATCACAGCCCAGTGCCATGTATGTGGCATACCCTGCCATACCATGCAGCCCTGCCCAGCAAGGCTGCATGAGCTATCACAGTCCTACATGGTGCGATGGACAAACGGCACTCTCACTATCAACCATACACAGCAGTAATGTGGCAGTGATGCACCCTGTGGTGTTACAGGTGCTCTGTGTTGCTCTGGACAATGTGTGTGTGTACATGCTATGCATGGCCTTTCCTGCTAATGTGTCATGGTTACACATTGCTCTATGTCTATCACATGTGCAACACAGGTGAGCTGTGGCAAGTTGTCCAACACCCGTACAGTGCTGTGTGGATGTACATGGCACAACACATGCATGTGCAGGTGTCCATGTGTATGTGTACAGTGCCACTGCTGATGTTCACAATGGGTACAGACGTGATGTTTACTGACATATACACAGCGTCCAGGTGAACAGTAGCACCGCCGTCACATGGGGACCTATGCCAAGTGATATGGACACAGGTGCAGCCAGGTACACATGTCCACAGCAGGCTAACATCTACATGGTGCGTGTACAGTGTGATGGGGTGGCACACAGATATGATGTGACACCCACTGCTCAATGGTGTGAAGCCAACACATCGGCTGTGTCACTGCCACGATGCCTTTCACAGATTACTGTGCAGATGTCGTACATGTCATAGCAATGTATTTCCAACAGTATGCCAGCACAGCAGTGTAAATGTGACCTGCCACCATCATTATGTCTTACAGATAATGCCACGGTGCGGCTTCCCGCTTTCAGCCGACAGGAGGATGAGGTGATCATCCCATACCTCGATACAAATCATGACGTCTTATTCAGTCATGTGCCACAGCAGGCACAGGAACGACAGGAGATGTGGGAGGAGATGTGCAGGAGGGTGAACAGCCTGGGCGGATACAACCGCAATTATCAGCAGATCCGCAGGCACTGCACAGACCTGATCCGGCATGCAAGACAGAGTGCCGCTGCAGTCACCAGACAACAATGTGGGACAGGTGGCGGTCCACCAACACAGCCCCCACTCACAGCCACAGAGGAGCTCCTGGCCAGTCTGGGGACACCCACGGAACAACACACAGAAGCCCATGCGTCCATCGTGGAGGTGGGTGTCGTGCAAACTATGAGGTCGGAGCAGCCTGGTAAGTCAGTGTTGCATGTTTGTATGATAAGCAACGTGGGAGTGGGTGTCATAGTACAACACATAATATAGCAACACATGCCAGATATATGTCCACACAAGATGCATACTACAGTATGCTATGTTGTGTTACCAGACATGTGCATAGCAGATGCGAACTCACAGATGCATGATGTGACATGCACAGTGCTGACTGTGGCAATAGTAATGGATGATGTGTATACCTTTGTGTCATTCCTTTACAGATACGTCTGGCGTGTCGCAAAGACAAGGGTCTATACTTGGGTAAGTCTGTTGCTAGTCAAAGGCATGATACAGTGTATTGATATTCCCCATGTGTCCAGGTATGACATGCACACCTGTGTGTGCCCCAGTCACGGTATATACAGGCTGCACCACCCGACACACACAGCACCCATGTACAGTAGATACAACTGTTAGCGTAGAGTGGTATGACACCACACAACCTATTGGTGTGTTATGTGCAGTCAGCTATGCATACAATGTTGTCGGTGTTCCACAATGGCTGCATGTGTAGTATGCATTGGTATGCCTCTGCAGTATGCACACAGTACCACATAGTGAGCTGTGATCTGGCCAGAGCACAGGTGTTACCAATGTGACCTATGCCCCCATTGGGTGCACACGTTGTGACATGGCACATACCATGTCCCATGCACGTGGATGTCTGTCTGCAACAATTTCACACCATGACATGACCTATGCACGACATGGCAGACATCCACACTGTCTGCATATCCGTAGGGAATGTGACACCTTACACTAGTATGTTTGTATGTGACATGGGCCACCACAGGGCCGTGTGCCGCGATGTCCACCACACACAATTGTCAATGACCCAGACAGACAAGGCCATGGCCGATACCTATAGGCATGTTGTCACACAGTACATCCACAGTGGGTATTCACTGTTGCACCCTGTACACACATAGTGGCCTCATCACTGTAGTGGACACCCTGGACATGCGATGTGATACACCAGTGACATGGAATGCCTGTCCACAGCTACTACAGGTGCCACCATTGTCCACCATATATGTGCTGCTGAGCAGCTGAACTGATTGTCAGACATGGCAATGTAATGCGTCCAGGTCACACATCGCACAGAAACATACCTGTGTCCTGCTACTGTGCAGTGGCACAGTGCCTGCACTCCACACTGTACAGCTATGTATACAGCTCACACCAACCGCACCTGCACAGACATCCCTGTTACCCATACATTGTATCTGTAGACTGTACACATAACACTGCACTGTGACAGCTGTTGTGATGTGGTGCATGTGGTGGGACACCATTGTCACATGTCCACATGATACCGCACATGTTTGCAGTGTACATGACATAGCGTCGGCAGCCATGTGTAGTGTCAACTCACCCGGTGGGCCTGCACACGTATCCGCGATGCATGCAAACTACCATGAATGTGTGTACTACATGCCTAATAAAGACACCTGCCTGTTGTAGTGTACCCACCAGGGCATTGTGCATACTGCCACTATGAATGTCTGGTCTGCATTCACTGGTCTGTGCTGTGGGAATGCTGCATGCCACCTGCACTATCACATGCATGATGTGTGTGTGTGTGTGTGTGTGTGTGTGTGTGTGTGTGTGTGTGTGTGTGTGTGTGTGTGTGTGTGTGTGTGTGTGTGTGTGTGTAGCGGATGGTATGTCCTTGTATTGACAGGTGCTGTAGGTGAGTTCCCCTCCGGGCCATCTGAGGCTAGTGTCCACAGATACTAGTGGTGATGACCATGTGCATGAGGCACAGGCAGGGTCGTCACAGGCAGACACTGTGCCATTGGAGAACATCACACTTATGTCCCATTCATCCCTGCACACGGTTCAGATGCCGACACATACCCCAACACCATTGCCCATAGATGACGGTCAGTCAGCATCTGTTGGCACCGAGCAGGAATGTGCGGTGGCTGCAGAAGGTGTGGCTACACATGATGTTGCCAGTGCAATGACTGGTGCAGTGCCACACAGGCATGTGGCAGGTGCTGCTCGTAGGGGGAGCACCGCTAGACATACACCTGCCGTACAGGGTGCAGCAGCTGGTATAACCAGACGCATGTTCCAGACTGTAATGGCGGCACAGGCACGTGCCGAATGGCAGAACCTGGAAGGGCAGAGGCTGCAGAGGTCTGCAATCCGTTCCTTGAATGACAACATCCAGTCATTGGCGAATGCCCAACAGCATCTTGCCGATGTTCTGGATAGGAGATTGGGTGAGATGGCTGGGATCTCGACCGAGGCATGGCCATCCGTGGCGTGAGCTGTCTGTGCTGGAACACATGGTAGGGGTGAGGCATAGGGCACGTGGGTGTTGGCCAGTAACACCAACAGGTGCAGGTCAGCGTGTGCGTGCCACCTCCCATGCCCACCCACACAGTGCTGGTAGCAGCAAGCAGTGCAGCTGCTACTACATCAACCACACCAGGACACAGCAGGCCACGTGGGCGGGCCCTGGACGGCCCCGGCGTGGGCACGTTACCAGCGGACATGTGACATCCAGGAGAGTGGACAGTCTGTATCTCCGCCGGTAGTGCCCGGCAGGCAGGCGCAGGTCACGTCGCCGCAGGCGGACACAGTGAGCCGTAACACCTGCACTGTACAGTCTGGGGCTGTCAAGCATACCCCGTGTAGGCATCACAGATGACTGAACCATGCACACATACCCACACACAGCAAACACAACTGTAGGGCTCCACCACATCCACATGCAATCTACACAGTCATGCCCAGTCAATGCACAGGCCCTTACACACATGATGTCATCCATTGGTACAGCCATGCCTGTGGCACATATCACCCTGTGCATATGATGAAGTCTCTGCCGCAGAACTGTGAGCTACACCATCGGTGCAATGTTATGCAAAATATTCTGATGCACAGGGTGGACAAGATAAGTGAGAGAGGTGTATGTGATACCTGTGTCCTGCATAATGCGTGATATTGTATGTTGTGGTGTGTGTGTATGGCTGGTGACAGGTGTGTATGTGATGTGGGCTGTGCACTGACATCATGCAGCAGACATACCATGTAGGGCAGGTGCAGCATTCGATGATCTGTGTACACAGTATGCGTGGTGGTTACATGTGTAGCACCATGTTGGTTCAGTTAACCTGTATGACAATGATGGTGTGCTTGCGTGTGCCTACTGGGAGCACTGTTATTAGTTCCCCACGTGTAGTCATGGGTACCCACAGGCATGTCTGGCAACATCAGCATAGTACAGGTACCCGCAACTGGCATGGACCCTACATAGGTACATAGGTGCACATGTACATACCAGGCTATGTGCCCTCGACATGTGGAGACCTCGCATGACTGTGTGTGTGGCTGCTAACACCCCTTAGGATGGGGATGCCACATGCATCAGTCCCCAGTCCCTCGTCCAGCACTGACACACAGATGATGCCTGGCGCGCCAACTATGTTCACACATCCACATCATGATTTCTCCTGGTCGAAGGCAGTCAGGGCCTTTCCTTAACATGGGCTGGCACTCCTCTCTGTGTCGTAGGTGGTCTCTGGCCGTTGACCCTGTTCCCCAGCATGTCCCACTCATCTTTGTGGTGAGGTGTCTGACAGTAACCTGTGCCCGTGTTTGCCTGGAGCCTAGGAGGTGGAATATGCCGCCATCACCCAGGTCGGACATGGCGTGTATGCCAGGCACAGATCACCACAGAGCAGATGTGCTGGGAAGGTATACAGCTGGAGTCCCCTTGGTCGTGCAGCTTGTGACACATGTCCTAGCACCGTCATCCCTGCATTGTGGAACATTTGTGGTCCTTCTGAGTGCTGCAGGTGTCAGCTTAGGTACAGGCCAGATGTGCCATCATACGCAGTCATTGCTCTGGTGTGTGATGTGCACAGGGGTACAATGAACACCCCTGATGTGGATGCGATTCCTTCCAGACTAGGTGGCCACAGTGGAATGCCTTCACACACACATTGCCATTGTGTGTGTTGACAGAGGTTACCGACAGGTGTGGTACCCATTTCCATGAACATGTCCACCATTTTGAATGGCCTACCACCTACATGTTACATTGGGCCGAACATGTCCTTCACACTGGGTAGGTCTGCACTTTCTCTGGCATGTAGCAGCAGGCCATGTCTATTACGCCCTAGGTGGATGTCTGTGTCACATGGGGTGTTGGGTATGGTGGCTGGTGTGTAGCCATCTGCATACCTTGTCTGCCACAATCCCCCTATGATTGCATGCACATTTGAAGGTCGAATGCTATGACAGGGGCCCAGGACTGAGGTGGGCCTCCACTGGAGACCAGATATAGGTGTGACACGGCACCAGGAACACCAACCCTGTGTGGTGTGTGACCTCCAACCTTTCTGAGAACCATCGGGTGACATATGTCCCCATGCACGCTGGCAAGCCTTTCCATGAGTCCCATGTGGAGTGTACTCTGAGCGCTCCCACCAGGTCATGGTACTGTGTGCAAACCCACGTATCCCCATCAATGGCCTTGGTGACCACTCCAGACAGGACGAGGCAGCAGGAGGCAGGATCCACCCTTGACTATGTTGTTGTGGGTATGTTCTGGTATTGACTGTACACCACTGTCTGTATCCATGGGCACCTGTATGGACCTCCACACAGCTTTGCAGACAAGGCTTGTCAAGCTGATAGGGTGTGGCTGTCTACAGTCCAGAAGAGCACTACCCTGGCATAGTGGGACCACAGATGCCATATGCCATCCATCGGGACACTGGCCATAGTAAGGCTAACATGACACATTGGCCTCATGTGTGGGTCGAGGGCTTCAATGAGGATGGGTAGCACACAGCCAGGGACACCATAGGTGTCCATTGGTGCTGTGTCAACCGCCATAGACTTATGAGATCACTCCAGGCCATATGAGATGTTTTGGAGGCTACACTCTGGTGGGATGGATATGTCCCCTCTTGGGGGTGGGGGTGGATGTATGCATGGAACATGTCCGCTGGTTTGTAGACAATGTCTGTGGGTGCAGTGACCGTTGTACCATTCTGGACCATTTCCGACCAAGTCTGTGCCCCAACCATGTCCCTTACCACAGTTAGGGAAAGGCCCTATGGTTGTCTCTCATGTGCCCTCTGCAGTACCACTCCCACAAGCGGCTGTGGATGATTGTATGTGGCCGTATGGTGACGCCCGGTATGAATGGGAGATGGTTTCCCTGGTACTGACATTGCTCTGTCATGTATTAGCTCAACTGTTGATGTACAGCTTGTCAGTGGCTGGGGTCCACCACACCATGTGCCTACCTGTGGTGGACAAGGTCCTGATGTTATCATGTTTGCCTGTTGCAGACATGCATGGGGTGCTCAGAGAAGGCATTCGTAAGGCGGTTGGCAGTCTGGCCTGTGTTCAACACTGGCATGGGGGACTGTAGGTACCACACCGGTGTCATATGATGTGTGTGGTTTGTTGTGGAGAGGTCATCACTTAGGTCCCCCATGCCGGTGTTGGGTGCAGGATGTGGATGACCAGTGGATCCACTATATGGGCTGGCATCACCATTGAGGGCTGTACATCCTGTGTGGGGCATATCCTCACCATGTGTGATGGGCAGAACTGTCAGACATCCCCCCTAGTGTGTATGGTGCATGGCTGTTTAACAGTGGCCAGGTGTGAGAACACCTGGGACCGGTGGCGTAGTGTGTTGTGCCATGGGTAATGTTCCCAGTCTATGTATGGGTGGTTCATGTCACTGTCTGGTGCTGTTGTGAGCATGCACACTCACCAGTGTCCTCAGGACGTCTGTGCAGGTATCCTGTGTTTGGGAGGGTTGTCTGCAGCATGCAACAAACTGTAGGCCAGTCTACAACTGGTTAATTGCACCTAGATATTCCCGCTGCAGCGGCCATGTCTGTGGCATGGCGGGTTATGGTGGCTGGACACACCACGACCCGGTCCACATTCCGCCACCCATGCCGTGCACCATGTGTATGCATGTCCTGCTCTGTGCCGAGTCTAAGTGTCTGGAGCATGCCCAGTAGGCAGCTGTGTAGATAGACACACAGCACAGTGCACACCGCGCTAACTGCAGTTATACCGGGTGCATGCCTGTATCGCCATAGCAGCCAGGTCTGTGGCATGGCCAGGTTGCTGTTGTGTGACTGGACACACCACGACCGGTCCACATTCCGCCACCCATGCCATCGCACCATGTGTATGCATGTCTGCTCTGTGCCGAGTCTAAGTGTCTGAGCATGCCCAGTAGGCAGTGATGTACTGATCAGTAGTTACTTGGTATTCCCGATTACAGCACTAGCGTGTTACTGTCGCGGCGATCTTGGGATGGTAACAGGCTGACTGCGCCTCTCTGACATATTTCGATCGGGCGCATTGCCTCTGCAAATGATACCACCCACGTAGGGGTATGCCTCCTGACAGCGCTCTGCTCAGTAAACTCGGTAGCGCATTCTGTAAATGCTTCATACTGTAGTGTGTTCATGTAGATAGGCGTAGGTTCGTCTCCCGTCCCTTGTGTGTGTGTGTGTGTGTGTGTGTGTGTGTGTGTGTGTGTGTGTGTGTGTGTGTGTGTGTGTGTTTCCAGCTGCCTCTGCGAATGAACATGCTTTTAGACACTTCGCAACACATACCTTGGCTATTGCCAGCTATTGTCTTGCGGGTGATGTCACCAGCCTACAAGTATGCCTCTGACAGCGCTCTGCTCAGTAAACTCAGTAGCGCATTCTGTAAATGCTTCATACTGTAGTGAGTTCATGTAGATAGGCATAGGTTTGTCTCTCGGCCCTTCCATGTGTGTGTGTGTGTGTTTCCAGCTGCCTCTGCGGATGAACATGCTTTTAGACGCTTCGCTATGGCCAGCTATTGTCTTGCGGGTGATGTCACCAGCTTAGAAGTATGCCTCTGTCAGCGCTGTGCAAATGCTTCATACTGTAGTGAGTTCATGTGTCTGCCTCCCATCCCTTCCGTGTGTGTGTGTGTTTCCAGCTGCCTCTGCGGATGAACATGCTTTTAGATGCTTAACCGCACATACCTTGGCTATTCCCACCTATTGTCTTCTTGCAGGTGATGTCACCAGCCTACAAGTATGCCTCTGACAGCGCTCTGCTCAGTAAACTTCGGTAGCGTTCTGTAAATGCTTCATACTGTAGTGAGTTCATGTAGATAGGCGAGGTTCGTCTCCCGTCCCTTCCCGTGTGTGTGTGTGTGTGTGTGTGTGTGTGTTTCCAGCTGCCTCCTGCGGATGAACATGCTTTTAGGCGCCGCAACACATACCTTGGCTATTGCCAGCTCGTGGCTTGCGGCTGATGTCACGAGCCTACAAGTATGCCTCAGACAGCGCTCTGCGCAGTAAACTCGGTAGCGCGTTCTGTAAATGCTTCATACTGTAGTGTGTTCATGTAGATAGGCGTAGGTTCATCTCCCGTCCCTTCCGTGTGTGTGTGTGTGTGTGTGTGTGTGTGTGTGTGTGTGTGTGTGTTTCCAGCTGCCTCTGCGGATGAACATGCTTTTAGATGCTTTGCAACACATACCTTGGCTATTGCCAGCTATTGTCTTGCGGGTGATGTCACCAGCCTACAAGTATGCCTCTGACAGCGCTCTGCTCAGTAAACTGACGAGCGCGTTCTGTAAATGCTTCATACTGTAGTGAGTTCATGTAGATAGGCGTAGGTTCATCTCCCGGCCCTTCCGTGTGTGTGTTTCCAGCTGCCTCTGCGGATGAACATGCTTTTAGACGCTTCGCAACACATACCTTGGCTATTGCCAGCTATTGTCTTGCGGGTGATGTCACCAGCCTACAAGTATGCCTCTGACAGCGCTCTGCTCAGTAAACTCGGTAGCGCGTTCTGTAAATGCTTCATGCTGTAGTGAGTTCATGTAGATAGGCGTAGGTTCGTCTCCCGGCCCTTCCGTGTGTGTGTGTGTGTGTTTCCAGCTGCCTCTGCGGATGAACATGCTTTTAGATGCTTCAAAACACATACCTTGCCTACCAGCTGTCATTCCTGTACGGTTGTTGCCACCCACCTGTACATGTGCCTCTGCTGGTGCTGTACTCGGTGGGCCACGTAGCGCATACCATACCTGTGTTGTATGTGTGTGCGGCTGAGTATGTGGGGGTCTGGTCAATCATCATCGTGCCACATGATATGTGTGTGTGTCCAGGCTCCCAGCTGCATGGGTTCCTCTACCGGTATGGCTCTGAGTTTCACCGTGAACACCCATAATCTCTGGCGCCATCCTTCTGTTTGTGGATGGCGGGGCGCTCGTGTACTACTTGTGTGCTTGTTCTGGTCGGCGACCTCCGTAAGCGTGTTCTCCGTGCACGCTACTATGGTGTTGTGGGGTGCTGCTGTGTACATTATACTCACGTGCCTGTCGGATGTGTCTGTCTGTATCTCTTTCTTTGTATATCTATGTACCTATGTTGTGGATGTACCGCTGCTCTACCATGGACAGCTGTCTTCCCCATGTATCGCATATTGTCACGCGGCTGACATATGACTGTGGTACGTTGCATATCCACACATTGTCCATGCACCATCCGTATTCCAGAACACCTCATAGACATCTGCTGGATTACGTGGCAGACAGCTATCCTTGCTGTCCTGACACTGTACCCATAGACGACATACACCTTGTGTGTAGTTGCCTATCTATGGTGTGTGTATGTCTAACTGTGCTGTATGCATGGCGTGTGTGTGTCCCACTATAGCCATGTGTGCAGCTGTCGCCACTATGGGTATCCTTGTGGACCGCTGTTACATGGAGCACGTCTGAACATACCTGCAGACTGTACTACCCTCCGACGGCAGCGACCTTAGATAGATCGCTGCCCTAGGCTGTGGGGCTACATGGCGCCGCCAACACAACACATGGTGCACCCATCTTGGCGTATACCTACGTGACCGCGCCTACTAGACAGGTGGCCCTACTGAAGCGGCGCCCTGGGCAGCCGCGGGATGGCGTATGCCTACGGCCGGCTTTGGGCACATCACAAGGCAAACGTCTACATTCGGTGTTTTACGGCGTCCAGATTATAACACCACAGGAGGGACCTCCTCAGCTATGCTGAAGAATGCGGATGTGGATAGATTAGTAGGTAGAGGTTGGCCACACACCAGGGCTGACCGATCGATAACTGCTGAGGCATCTTTGAGAGGCAGGTGGAGCAAACACCCGTAATGGGAATGTAGTGTAGATACAGATGTAGGGTTAACATACATTTGTCCACTCTGTCGGTTCTGTACCATTGTATTACAGTGATATGCTATGCATATCTTCCATAGACATTGTTAGGTCTTGGTTTTGAGGATTCGACATAGTACAATATCATACTCACGAATGCAGGAAAAACTGCAAAACCGTGGAAAACAAACAAACCAGCAACCTGCGGCAAGATTACTCCCGTGCTGACACAACACAAGTCCGTAGCGTTTAAACAGTTTATTAAAACATGCATCGCTTAGTTGCTTTCACAACTTCTTAGGAAAAAGCAAATTCTTCAACTGTTCACAATCAACAATGTGAGATTTAAGAACTCGTTAAGACTCACATTGTTGATTGTGAACATTTGTAGAATCTGCTTTTTTCTGAAAAGTTAGAAACAACGAAACAACGCTGTGTACGTTTTAATAAACTGTTTAAATGCGTTAAGAAGACTTGTGTTAATGTCGAACTACGGGACTATTCTTACGTAGGCTTCTGAACTGTTTGTTTTTCATAGTACAACATCATGTAATACGTGTGTGTTCATAGGATGCTTTCTGAGATGTTGACATGTGTGTGTGTGCTAGTATGTCGTCTGTGCTTTCTATGCTGTGGCTACATGTTCATTGTTCGCATAGCAAGTGACAAATGGAAGTGTAAGGGTGGATATTTAAAGCCTGGATGCTTCCATGTTATATGTAAGTCTCCTGGCCTCTGGGTCAAGTGATAGCATACATGTCTATGAAGAACCTGGATACCATATGACCTGTTGTGGACCGAAATGTTTAAGTTGACTGTTCCATCTACCTATGTGTGACATGGTTTGTGGCCATAGGGTGCCAGCGAGTCTTTCTTGTTCATTGGGTGTTTTCCATGGTCAATTGACATCAATCCTATTAATTCACTGAAGGATGTCTTTCATTGGAGGAACCATACATAGTTTGGCCATCGTGATGTCTTTCCCAGCCGGCGTTGATATTGTGCCATTGGTATGTTCCACAGGTCACCCATCTGTTCCACTGTATGGAAGTGTGTGATCCCCATTTGCGTGCTGGCAGATTGAGTGCTGTGTATGCGCCGGTATCTGCCTGCAGCCCGGTCTGGCTTTGTATGGGGAGTGGTTCTCACTGTGTCCCTATCTGTATTTCCTGGGTTATGCCTTGCAACAGCTGTAGGATTCCCCCAGGTTTGCAGCTATAAGGTGCTGCATCTCGGCGTCAGTAGACGCTTTTGTCCGTCCATTCATGGAACTGCCTACTGGACACTCAGTATAGGGCTGTAACATTTTCACAGCTGCATTCTGCATTTTCCTCCGTGGATGATTGGCATTATTAGTGCTGGAGTAATGCATACATGCCGCTGGCTACGCCCCGCGACATCGAAGTGGACAACGAATCATCATCTGCCAATCCACACCGAGATCCATTTTGCATACCATACTTACGATCCCAGCGTCTGCAACCCTCGACGGTACCCATTGCACACCACCTTCATGTGTGCGGAGTAGGATAATGAACGGCGCGATCGTGCAGCAACCTGGGGAGTCCATATTCATATGTCACCGTATTTCATGGACAGTTGTCATCACCCTTGAAGGCGGCTTGTGGTGCATATATCTGGCCTACCTGTGCGTAGTCACGGCGGCCAGTCACCTGTTCTGGGTCCACGCCGCGATCGCAGCCTGTTTTGCTTAACACTTATGGAGAGAAATTTTTGGGTCCTGCAATGGACCGATGTGCATATGTAAAAGTTAATAGAACATGTTGGACTGTCCAGTCCATTCGGCCCAGCGGGTTTGACTGTCAGCCAGATGTTCCCAGTCAGCGGATGTCTGCTTTACGCCTACCGCATATTGGTAGTTCCACGAAACCCGTGTCCTCCTGCCACAATTAAATCCCATATGAATTGTTATTGTAGTACCGTAGGTTGGCACCGTTTGCTTCGCAGAAGTAATTCCTCAGAATTTACCAACGCACGCTGAACTATCCGCCACTGTATTGTCACATATAACACACAGCGGTACATGTAGCGCCAGAACCCTATTTATTCATGAAAGGATGTTATTTATGTGGGAACGCCAGTTTGAACCATAGTACATCTTCTAAGAAGCGTTGCAGGGTGTGCGCATTAATATAGTGCTCCACAGTGTCACCCGGGTATGTTCAAGTTGAGTGGAAGCGTTGGTGATCCCCACATACTTGCTAGCACCTTATGTTGCTGTGCCGGGATTAAGCACGGCAGGATAGATTTCTATGGGGTGTGTCTACTGTTGTTTCCATCTGTATTCAGCCTGCAGTTGCTATGCCTTGGCCACGCTGTGGCTGATTCCACCCAGGTTCGCGACTAGGTGCGCATCTTGTCGATACGTTTGTCCATCCTTGGGAAATGCCTACTGGACACTGGTGTCACCTGGCTGTACCGGTGCATCGGGCCAGCCAGCGCATGTAGCATTCCTCCGGTGGATGATTGGCATCGCACAGGTGGGTGGTAAGGCATGTTCGTGCTACCCACATCCACTCCCGCACGGGCGGGACAATGGATCATTCTGCCAATCATCTCCAACACCCATTTCAGTGCGTACAAATTCATCGATCCCATGGCTGCAAACCTCGACAGTACCCATTGCAAAATCCTCCGTATTATTGCTGGAATGGGATGTGAATACATCTAATGGATTTCGACAATCTAGATTTCTGTGCATATGTCATTCCATGGACAGTTGTCATCAACCCGAAGACCTTTGCTTCTGCGGATTGCATATATGTAGCTGTGCGTAGTCCACGGCTGTAGTTCATCTTGGTCTTCGCTCGCACCCGGTTGGGCGTTGCAATAGGACAAATTTTGGGTCCTGTGGACGCAAATGTGCATGTATGTGGAAATGTGGGAACATGTTGGACTGTGTCATCTGGCCAGTGGTTGGTATGCTATGTTCCCCAATACGGATCGCGATGTTTGAATACACATATTATGTTTATTGCTTTCGAAACCCATGTTCTCACGATTTAACCCAAATGGGTATTGATGTAATGCAGGTTGGCAACTGCTTTAAGTAATCCTCAGAAGGCCCAGTAGGACATATATCATGCCTGTATTGTCAATATAAAACCAACCAGAACATGCATGCCCTATTTATTCATTGGGGATGTTGGTTATGTCTGGGAGCAGCTAGTGAAACATCGTGTAATAGCCCCCTGGATTGGGAGTTGTTAGTGTGGTAGTATGTGTTCCACAGATTAGGCCATTTGTTCGCCAATTAATGGGCAATTGATCCTCGTATTTATTTGCTGGCAGATCGAGTGCTGTGTATGCGGTATTCGCGGTCTGACTTTGTATGGGGGTGTCTGCATAGTCCCTATCTGTATTTCCTGTGTTATGCCTTACATGGCTATTATGAGAATTCCACCAGGTTTCCAGTTATAGGTTGCATCTTGGTCGTTACCTTGTTCATCCATGGGAATTGCCTACTGGACACTGATAGGGCTGAACACATTTCACACCTGCTTTTTAGCATTATCAGTGGATGCTTTGCATCATTAGTGAAAGGGACTAAGGTCGTGCTATGCCCACAGCCCTCCCGCGAAGATTGGGACGGATTATCTGCCAAACAACACGAGGCCCCATTTTGCATACCCAGGATCCATGAAATGCAGCCCTCCCGATACCGGTAACATCCTTCGTAATGCGGGACTGGGATGGGCAGCACTTCTATGGACCGACAATCTGGGGATTTCTGTTCATGTCCTGCATTTCATGGACCAGTTGTCATCAACTTAAACAAGCTGGTGGTGCATATGTCTAGCTTCGTGCGTATCCAAGTTTGTCATTAGATCTGGAGTCGCTGGCTGGTTGATGTGCAAATGGATCAGTTTTTGGAGTCCTGCAATGGACACCGGGTAATGCATATGTAAAAGTGTAGAGCGTGTTGGACTGTCACCATCTGGCGGTGTGTTTGACTGCGCTGTATGTTCCTGTCGTGGATGTCATAGCGAGCTACCTGTGCTTATGTATTATGGCCTATCTATATCTATGTGCCAGTAAGTAGAATACAACAAACCTTCGTCCTGCTCATCTTCATAAAATGCATTATTAATGAAGACATATATAGGCAAAACCGAACCAATGACAAAATGATACCTCCACAGTCCAAAGATGTGAGCTCTTTCACCCACTAACATGGGGCATCGTCCAGTCTGAAATACATTACATAATTAGATCATATACACTTCCTTCAGAGTCAGTTTAAAGTCGAACAATCAATAAACCTGCTCCTTAGTTAAGTGGACAGTGCTCCAAGTCTTGATGATAGCATTGACATATACAAATCAGTGTTGCTCTCCATACTTGTAGTGCTTCCACTGGCCATATATATCTGTCTGTAGTGCAGGATCTGTGTGGAGTGCCGGTCCTTTCAGGACCTGCCGCTGTGTTGTTCTTCTTTGGTTACATATATGAGTACTTTGTTATGTTGTACTTTATTGTATGTGTGGAGAATTTTCTCTCCACGGGCCTCTGCCAGCACTGGACATATATCCGAAAGCTAGACTAGCCCGTTCAGCAGTGTGAGCCAACGCTGAGCGCCAGATTATACCGGGGGCACCTCTCACGACAAGTGAATTCGGTTACTGATGCATAACCCGTCATCAATCCATACTACTAACACATGGTTATTCTATCCACAGTCTATGTTTGTCTCATCACATCCGGTGTGTTTCTCGCACTATTTCTACTTGATTACTTTACAGCTGGCATTTGCCGATTCCATACTTTCAGGGCTAACATTTTTGAGACATGTCTGGTTGGCGTGGAAGGAGGACACATCCTTAACCTGCTTCGAATTGGATCACTGCGCTGCGCACACTTTCGCATTTCCTAATGAGTGGCCGGGTTCTGGCGCGCATGCATATCCGTATTCTGTTTATATATATGTTTACTGGGTCTGTGTAGTTCACGTGGGTGTATGTTAGTTGTGACTTATTCGGTAACATATCTCTGATCCGGTTGGCCGGGCGTGTGCAGGAAACGCGCACACCTTTATACATGCCAGCAGTCTTTTACGCGGCGCGCTGAGCATTCGTACCTTCACATGTATATGTTCCTATAGTCGTAATTCAAGCGGTGACTGCATTCCGTTTGCGGTTCTAATGACCACTACCGCGATTTAGCTGTTCGGTGTCATTAATATATGCATACCCATGGTGCCAGCTGCATTTACATATCCCCACCCCACCCCGCGCACTCCACGCCCGTCACGGCATCCATTCTCTCCTGCTGGGAAAGGTCACGGTACTGCATATTAAACATTCATATTCCCTCTGGCTCATGGCCCAGGATGCCATATGTGGTGACCGCGAAGTGTTCAGATCACAAGGTGCTTATATCCCCTCGCATACAGGCCTTGATTGTCAGGGTGTTGTTCCTGTGGTGCTTTGGGTTTGGTCTTGTCCGCCCGAGGTGTCTGAACTGCCCTGACGTGTCTGCGAATCAGATGAGTCACACGCATGGGCAAAGTTTGTCCATGTCTTGTGATACCATGTCACCCCCAATTATTCATAACCGTGATATAGTTGGCGGTGTACCCGTTGTAGATCTTGTTATACTAATTGCACGGTCTGGTCGACGGACCTATTTCCATTACTAACCCCATAAATTTATGTACTTATTGCAATGCGCCAATATTACATGGGTTTAACATTCGTGGCTTTCACTGAGCCACAGACATATCCGTTGCTTGGTTTGGCCGGTTCATCTGCTACACGCATTTAACATGGCCGGAACAGGTTGAACTCAACCACAGGGACATGGGCTCCCGTGTATTTTAGTATTATTGAATCGCTATGTGTTGACTTTTGTTTCACAAAGCGAGACAGTGTATCGACATTGGTAGCGGACATCTCGCGCGGCAATGCGTCCACGCTGGTGCGTGTGGGTCTCGTTTGAAGTGACCCGGACAGGCATTATGCTGTACCATTATGTCTGGGAATATGGTTTCTTGCCATACGGTGATATAGCATGCTGTGAAAATAGCCAAATGCCGGGTGTGGGTACTGCTGTATTTACCCGCGGCAAAGGTGGCCTTGCGGTTAAGTGGTGCTAGGCAGAAGGACTCCATGAACGTGCCGCACTACCCTCTGGTCTACCTACCAAATAAAGTCTTGAAATTACCCGGTGAACAGCGCCCTGACGAAACACCTGAATAAACACCTTTTCAAGGCTGGCCGTAATAGTAATGAATCCCTCAGACGCCGGACTGGGAGCTTGCGCCCATCAGCGTGGGTATGTCCAGCATTACCACATCACAGCGTCAGTTTATTGCTATGATGTTCCATGTGTACAGTGGTGCGGTTACCATACATATGCCTACTCAAAGCCTTACGTCACACTTCTGAACACTACTGTGGTCTCCTTTAAGGCCTAGGCCAGTGGTGAACATTACTCAAACCGCTGAATCCATTACACTTATGCCTACCACCCTTCCCCAGGACATGGACCGAGCAATCACATAAAGCCGAGACTCTTTGTACCAAAGACAAGCATCCAGTCTGGACCCCAGCCATGAACAAGCTCTACAATGACAGGGGTGCTTCTACCTACAAGTTAAAGCGGAATACGCGGGCTAATTACCCAGTATATCATGAAACTTCACAAGCTGTCGTAATCATCCAGGGAAATTCAACAGAAGAGTGCTTTCTAAGGACTCAACAGACAATCACTTAAGGCCTTCTTTAGCTATGTTGGACACCTGGGAGGACACTCCAGATATTGTGAACTGGGTTCAGAATGATGTGAAGATGACTGAACCTACACACATTCACCAACATACTGGCTGAGCAGGTTAGGTGCTAACTTTCCCCCATGGAGAGATATCTATACCCAGAGGTTGTAGATCCTGGAACATCTATGCTTGCTTTTGGTAGGGAAATGCTGTCTCCAAGGCAGTAAACACAGCATCCATGGGACCAGATGGTGTCCAGCTGTGTGTGCCTCCATATGAAGAACTTTCTATGGGGAATTAAACCCACAGTTAGGACAGCTGTTTAATATTAGCCTCACCTCAGGATCATTGCAAGTAGCACAAGAAGTGACTGTGATCACCCCTTCCTGGGATGGTGCCTCCACTGACCCCTGGTTATTACCACCCCATTAACCCGACAAGCCTTATCTGCAAACCATGGAAGGTCCATAATGGAACTCATAGATAAAAGGCAACAAAGGGACTTACTTTTCTGGTTCCAACGGTTTGGCTTGGTCAAAGTCCAGATCATGCCTTTACTGCGTGTTTGACTTTGTAGGATCAGTCACCAAGGCCATTGATGAGGGTAAAGCAGTCCACGGCCTACCTCAACCTGGCAATTTAGCCGACACAATACCCCTCGGGTATCATTGATAAACCGTCAGCTTGAAAAGTAAATCCATACATCCACCATATGGGTTTGCAAACTGGCTAAGTCACCAAATTACGGTCATAGTTGCTGGCACATATCCATACTCCACAGCAAATTCACGGTGCGTCCCACAGGAATGCTCAGTCCTGGGTCCACTATTTTTCAACATCTACATTTCCAAGTACAAGCAAACACAGGGGGTTATGGCTGACAATGTTTGCAGATGACTACAAACTAGGTGCCATAGTCGGACCACATCTGACACAGATATATCCTTCGGGAGGCCTCACAGATGTGGATAGAGTATTGAGCAGGAACATGGCCGTAAATGCCAGGAAATGCGCCAGTCATGTACCCTTAGGGAAGAACAAGGTTACCTATTACCATAGGAGTGGCAATCACTGAAGCAGAGGGTGTTACCAGGGATCTGGGGACCAGGTTGTTATTAACCGTTAAGATTCGACACAAATTTCTGCGCGTAGTTAGGTAGACCTTCTTATTTACCCACATCATCATGAAAGGGATTCACGCATCATCTCTAGATCAGGGGGTCATTGTCCTTGTACTCATCACTCTCATTTGACCTGTGATTGGAATTTCTGTGTGCCCGTTCAGAATGTATCTGACCTGACACCTGCATGGCTAATTTAACGAGTTCATCGACAAGCGGATGCAGAATTCAAGTCATGTGTTATGCTGACCGCATTTAGAAAGATTCCAGCCTGTATTCAGTCACATACCCACACTTACCCCAGAGGTGACCCTGTGCCCACAAACTACGGTATGGCTTGGGCTAGTCGATGACTATAGCCTTTACTAAAGAATTTGATCCCTCGGAACCACAGGGCAGGTGGCGTACACCTTGACACTGTCATTAATGAAGAACATGCTGGTGGGACGATTCCATCACCCAGACACTCACTATGCTGTGGAACATCAGTACATGTGAGGGCCGAGGCCGTCGCTTCGGCGCATACATTGAATCTTTTGACCGGGGACATGTCACGAATTGATTTGTTAGCTTAACACTTCCCTAAATGAATATTTGCTTTACATTTGTGAATCCTTACCGTTGATCTGGCTACATTGTCATAATCTATCTGGTTTATCTCTATATAGTATAGGTTCCATTTATATTACTAGGTGTGTCTGTATTTCTTTTAATATATTGGCACAATCAAGTAGAACACTATATGTAGCTTAAACAGTCAGACATTTGAAAACATTATATTTGGTTCTTCTTTCCTTATATACCATATATTTTGTATCTTTCTACTTAGAAGGAATGTATGTACCTTTTTGAGCAATGTCCTGATGTACTCCACTGTGTGTAATGGAATCTGTAAACTTAAGTAAGGTTTGTTTTTGCTTGCTTTATTTTGCCTTTAAGGCTACTTTTAATTAATACTTAGCGGCTACATCCCTAATCTAATGACCAATTAAGGGGTTCCTTAAAATGTAGTAGGTTGGACTGGGCATTGTATGTATTCTGAATAAGTGTGCTTATGGAAGCAGGCTATAAGAGCTTCAATAAACTATGGTGACTGCATTTTAATTCCTGGTGCTTGGGCTCTGAGTGGCTCACTGGCGGTGTCTACCACAGTGCCACCTCATCTTTGCTTTGGACTTTCGCAGGTGGGTGTCTGTGTTTTTTGTGTGGGGAATGTCAAGTGTAGGCCCTATGTGTATTGCCTGTGTAATGCCTTACTTACTTCAAGTGCGTGCAGTGTAATTCACCACCTGGTTTGCAGTTATGGAGTGCCATCTTGGTCATACTCGGCTTGTCCATCCATGAGAATTGCCTACTGGACACTGGTATAGGGCTGTACACATTTCACACCTGCATTTACTCTTCTATTCTCCGATTGGATGCTTTGCTACTGCATTATTAGTGGGGAGTAAGGCGGGTGCCTACGCCCACATCCCTACCACGGAACGGGCAGGACAAAGGATTGCCTGCGAGAACAACACCGAAGCCCAGATCTCTACATACCCAGACTCCGCCGGCTGCAACAGCCTATTCGGCGGTACCGCGGCCGTACATCCTTCAGCCCGGTATGCGGGACTGTGATGTGGACTTATATGAAGTTGTATGGACCAGTACCCTGGTATTTCTGTCATATGTGCTGGATTTCATGGACACCTATCATCAACATTGAACACGCTATGTGCATACCTGTGCGTGGTGGTGCGACAATGAGTTCCGTGGGTAATGCAGGAAAGCTAGCAGGCATTCAATGAATGGAACTTTTGGGTCCTACAATGGACACCACTATGCATATGTAAAGTGTAAGCCTGTCAGACTGTGTCCCTTGTGGCCCAGTGGGTTTGACTGCTGCTGTGTGTTCAACAATTGCGGATGTCTTGACTATCCATAGTGTAGTGTACTCGGAAACCATGCTTTTCCGAGACGGAACCAAATGTTGTACATCCAATGTTGCAGGTTAACAACCGCTTTAATTAATCCCCAGAGGTCCCGGGTTGGGAAGTATCGCCACTTATTGTCAGAACGACACCTCCAGACTAGGTAAATCATGGGCACTTTGGCCGGTCTTACGCCATTTGCAGGTGTGATTAGCGACACGTGTCAATACATGTATGATACAATAATATCATGCCGGGACCGCGCCGGGTTAATCTATGTTTATTTGGACAATGGCTACTGCTATTGACTACCATTGCTATTGGGTGTTGCGGTTACCATACACATGGCTTTCTCAAAGGCAGAATTCACAATTCTGAACACTACTGTGGTCTCCTTTAAGGACCCTGAGCCAGTGGTCAACAGTACGCAGCCACTGCATCACTTGCATATGCCGTCACGGTCACCTACAGGACTGCATGGATCAGGCATTCCTTACCCAACTGTGGTTCATTGTACCAATGCCAAGCATCCAGTGTGGTGTACTCCCCCAGCCATACACAAGCTGTACAGCGAGAGGAGGGTGGCTACTACAAGGCGGAGCACCTTGTGGTATGACACCCTTGGTCATTATATGTGTGGGAGCTACAGGCTGTCGCTGACATGGTCCAGCACGTTCCACAGATATATCTACATGAACCTGGCTGACAATCATACAGCCTTCACTTGCTATGCTGGACACCTGCCAGGTCCACTCCCACATATGCTCTGACTGGGTTCACGATGATGTGGAGTTTACTCAACATACACACATTTCCAAAATACGGGCTGACAAGTTCGGTGAGGACATCTACTCACCCTACCCCCCACATGATGAGATGTCTGTACTGGCGGTTTGTGGTCCCCAAATGTTCTGTGGCCGCATGGGTGGGACATGCTCTCCAGGGTAGTGAACATAGCATCCATGGGACCAGCTGGTGACCCGGCTGTGTACTCCACGATCTCATTGACGGATTACACCCACAGTTAGGACAGCTGTTTCTTTGTAGCCTCACCTCAGGTAATGTACCCGGGTTGTCGCGCGGCGTGGTGGTTCCACGTCACAGGGCCAATGCCTAAACTGACCCTGGTTATTACTGTCCCATTACCATGAGGAGACCTATCTGCAAAGACATGGGAAGGGATCATACTGCAGCTCGTAGATGAAGGCATAGGGGACCTGCATACTTTGCATCCAACACGGTTTGGCTTGGTCAGGGGCGGTTCATGCATTTAAAGCATGGTTGACATTTTTGCGATCCACCAAAGCCATTGATGGGGGTCCTGCAGTCCATACAGCCTACCTCGACCTAGCAAAGGCCTTCAACACATCACCCCCCTCAGGTATCATTGATAAACCCATCGTCTTGGATGTGAACATGTACATCGCAGGATGGGTTGTAAACTGGCTATGTGACACGCCGACGTGGTCATAGTTACTGGCAGCATGTCGGACCTACTGCCTGTCGCAGGCGGTGTCCCACAGGGCTCTTCCTGGGTACACTCCTCTTATACATCTACATTTCCACAGTACAGCACACACAGGGTGTTATGGGCGACATTGTTTGTAGATGACTGCGGAAGGTGCCATATTGGGACGGACATCTGACACAGATATCCTTCAAAGGGGCCTCCCAGATATGCATATCTGCTGTCAGGACATGGCCTACATCTAACTGCAAGGTAATGCAACATCATACCTGTCGAGAGTACTAGGACACCCCTGTCCAGCATATGGGTGGCAGTCCACTGAGGCGCAGGGGTGATTACCAGGGATCAGGGACAGCAGTTGTCAGTCACCATTCGTTCAACACACCGCGTTGCTATCGTGGTTTGTTGGGACTTCTACATTGCCCACCTGTTTGTGCAGGGATTCACATGTAGATCAGGGTAGGTCATTGTCTCCTTGTACTCATTACGTGTTACACCTATGATTGAGTACAATGCCCCGTTCAGAATGTCTGTGACCCAACACCTGCAGCAGCTGGAAAGGTCCCAACAGCTCATCCACAAATGGATGCAGGGTCTCAGGAATATGTGTTATGCTGACCAACTGAAAGGGTTCCATCCCTATACCATCGCATACCACTTGCCCAGAGGTGACCTGTGCCTGGCATCCAAGGCCAGTTCGAACCCGGATTTGATGACTATGCTTCACCTAAAGAATCTAGATCCTTCAGAATCACAAGGCAGGTGGCGTACACCTTGGCACTGTCATTAATAGAATGTGCTGGTGGGACACATTCATCACCCAGACACTCACTATGCTGTGGAACAACATCCCAGTACATGTGACACAGAGCACCTGGCTGGCCTTGTTGTAGTATTCTGACAAGGATGTCTGAATTGCTTTATTCAACTAAACTTGTGAATGAATATTTACATTACCACGTTTGTAATATTTACATTCCATTGATATAGTTTACATTAGTCATACTCATAGTGTTTATCTCTATATATTAGGGTTCATTTAGATTACTAGGGTGTCTCTACTTCTATTAATGTATTGGCACAATCCTAGAACATATATATATAGTAACGTATACACTCAGACACTTGTAAACATTAGGTTGGGTCTTCTGTCATATTAATACATATAGTATTATTTTTCGCGGAAGACTGTACATGTTGAAGCAATGTCTGATTTACTCACTGTGTGCAATCTGTGACCCGAGTAGACCTTTTAGCTTGTTCGCCTTTAAGGCATTTAATGAATACTTAGCACATCTTATTTACTGGCCAATTACGGGTTTTAAATGTAGTACATTTAACTGCATTGTATGTATTCTGAAGAAGTCTGCTTATGAAGCAGACGAAAAGCACTGCAATAAACTATGGTGACTGCATTTAATTCCTGGTGGGCTCTGAGTGGTCACCGGCCGTTTCTGATACCTCAGTTTTGCTTTGGACCTTCTCATCTGGGTCTCTGTGTTACTTGTATGGGGAATTCCAAGTGTAGTCCCTATGTGTATTACCTGTGTAATGCCTTACTGCGGCTGTGTAATTCCACCGGGTTTGCAATTCTGAGGCATTCTTGTTCATACGCTTGTCCATCCATGTGAATTGCCTACTGGACAGTGGTATAGGGCTGTACACTTTTCACGCCTGCATTTACCATTCTCCGGTGGATGCTTTGCATTATTAGTGGGGAGTAAGGCAGGTGCTACGCACACATCCCTACCACGGGGCGGGACAAAGGATTGCCTGCGAAACAACACCGAGCCCAGAGTCTACATACCCAGAATCCCTTGACTGCAACAATCGACAGTACCCATTACACATCCTTCATGTGTGCGGGACTGTGATCTGGACGCAGTTCTATGGACCCGGTACCCTGGGTATTTCTGTGCATATGTGCTGCTTTTCATGGACAGCTATCATCAACATTAAACACGCATATGTGTACCTGTGACGTGGTGACGACAATGAGTTCACGTAGGTGATGAAATAAGGCATCATGCTGGTCATTAGACAATTTTTGGGTCCTACAATGGACACCACTGTGCATATGTAAAGTGTAGAGCTTGTCGGACTGTGTCCTTGTGAGCAGTGGGTTTCACCGATGCTGTGTGTTCAACAATCGCGGATGTCTGCTTGACTACCCATACTGTGTAGTGCTACAGGAACCATGTTTTCCGACACCAGAACCCAATGGTGTACATCCAATGTTGCAGGTTAACAACCACTTTAATACCAGAGGTCACGATTGGGAGGTATTGCCTCTTTATTATCGGAACACCTCCAGACTGTGTAAATCGGGAACTTTAGGCCAGTCTTACCGCCATTTGCAATTGTAATTAGCAGACACGTGTCAATACATGTATGATAAGACATATTGTCATGCAGAAGTTAATCTATGTTATTTGGACATTGGCTTCTGCTATTGGCATCCGTTGCTGTGAGTGTTGCCAGTTACCATACACATTGCTTGCTCAGAGGCAGACTTCACAATTCTGCACACTACTGTGGTCTCCTTTAAGGACCCTGAGCCAGTGGTCGACAGTACTGCAGCCACTGCATCAATCACATTGCCATCTACCAGTACCTACAGGACTGCATGAACCAGGCATTCACTTACCCAACTGTGGTTCATTGTACCAATGCCAAGCATCCAGTGTGGTGTACCCCAGCCATACACAGGATGTACAACACGACGAGGTGGCTACTACAAGGTGGAGCAGACACCTTGTGAGGTATGACACCCTTGGTCATCATATGTGTAGAGTTACACACTGTCATGCCATGGTCCAGGGCACATTCCACAGATATACCTACATGGACCTGGCTGACAATCATACCAC
The DNA here is from genome assembly GCF_019279795.1 of Protopterus annectens. NCBI lineage: Eukaryota > Metazoa > Chordata > Ceratodontiformes > Protopteridae > Protopterus > Protopterus annectens. The sequence goes on along the minus strand of NC_056725.1, from coordinate 1,342,867,630 downwards.
CTTCAGTTGCTATACTCAACACCTGGGAGGTCACTCCCACATATGCTCTGACTGGGTTCACAAAGAGGTGGAGTTTACTCAACACACACATTGCCAACATACGGGCTGACAAGTCCAGTGAGGACATCTCCACACCCTCCCACACACATGAGGAGATGTCTGTACCAGCGGTTTGTGGTCACCAAATGTTCTGTGACACACGGGTGGGACATGCTCTCTCAGGGTAGTGGACATAGCATCCATGAGACCAGCTGGTGACCCGACTGTGTACTCCACTATCTCATTGAGGAATTAGACCCACAGTTAGGACAGCTATTTCTTTGTAGCCTCACCTCAGCTAACGTACCCAGGTTGTGTCGCATGGCAACTGTAGTCCTACGTCACAGGGCCAATGCCTCCACTGAGCCTGGTTATTACTGTCCCATTACCATGAGGAGACCTATCTGCAAAGACATGGGGAGGGATCATACTGCGGCTCGTACATGAATGCATAGGGGACATACATACTTTGCATCCAACACGGTTTGTCTTGTTCAGGGCCGTTCATGCCTTTAAAGCATGGTTGACATTTTCGGGACAGTCACTGAGGCCATTGATGGGGGTCTTGCAGTCCATACAGCCTACCTCGACCTGGCAAAGGCCTTCATCACATTACCCCCCTCAGGTATCGTTGATAAACCCATTGGCTGGGATGTGAACACGTACATCACAGAATGTGTTGTAAACTGTCTATGTGACACAACCCACACAGTCATAGTTGCTGGCAGCATGTCAGACCTACTGCCTGTCGCAAGTGGTGTCCCACGGGGCCTTCCGTGGGTCCACTCCTGTCATACATCTACATTTCCACGGTACAGGCACACACAGGGGTGTTATGGGCAACATTGTTTGTAGATGACTGCAAAACAGGTGCCATAGTGGGACGGACATCTGACACAGATATCCTGCGGAGGGGCCTCCCAGATATGCATATCTGCTGTCAGGGACATGTCCCACAGCTAAATGCTAGGTAATGCAACATCATACCTGTCGAGAAGTACTAGGTCACCCCTGTCCAGCATATAGGTGGCTGTCCACTGAGCACAGGGGTGATTACCAGTGATCAGGGGACAGAGTTTGTCGGTCACCATTCGCTCAACACACACGTTGCTATCGTGGTTCTGTGGGACTTCTACATTGCCCACCTGTTTGTGCAGGGATTCACATCTACATCAGGCTAGGTCATTGTCTCCTTGTACCCATTACGTGTTACACCTATGATTTACTACATTGCCCCATTCAGACTGTATCTGACCTTACACCTACAGCTGCTGGGAAGCCCTCATAGGTTAATTGTCGTACAGATGCAGGATGACATCATTTTGTGTAATGCTGCCCCACTTGTAGGACCCCTGCCCCATTAAGTCACATACCTGCTGTTTAGTGTTGACCTGTGCCTGACATACGAGGCCATGTCAGCCCATATGTCATGTGTATGCTTCACCTACTGTATCTGCATCCCTCAGAACCACTAGGGCAGGTGACATGAACCTTGTCACGGTCATTAATGGGATGTGTTTGAGTGACACATATATCACCCAGACACTCACAATGCTGGATCTACATCACAGTACATGTGAGACAGAGATCCTTCCTAGCCTTGTTCAAGGGTATGTTGTCCATTGGATGGAGAATTGCAGGTATAGGCCAGGATTACATCATTATCACTGCTTGACGGAGGTACAGCAATATCATGAGTATTTTATCTGAAGCACAGAAGGTTGGCAAAGTCATCCTAACTATGGTGTAGTGTTATGGCTGAACCTGGGACAATGGCCTACCCTGTACCTATGGACGTATGAACCTATATTCATAGTTTGTCACATTTACACTTGTCTATCCCCTATCCTCTTTCTCCAGTGTATATTTCTGTGGCACATGATTGTCCTCTGTATTACATGCAGGTATGCTGTGTACAGTGCACACGTCACAGTTGATGACAGTGTATCTGTGTCCCTAACACTGTGATACTGAGGACTACCACACATCCTTCACAACATTACATGCATATGTTCTTTCTATTCTTCTTTGGCCTATGGGGGGGTGTTAAGGCAAACATTACAGAAGTCCCTGTTTGTGCATGCTTCATGTTGGTGTCTGACCAGGCTCCGTTGCAGTCGTGTGTTGGACGGTAGTGTTTCTGTGTGTTTGCCATGTGTTTTATTGCGGTACATCTGTGGGAGGTGTGGTTGGCACATGTTCCTCTTTGCAGGGACACCCATCCTGGGGTTTGTGTCATGCATCTGCACTTGGCATGTGCCATATGTCCTGTACTATTCCCACAGTCATGTATGCCTTCATGCACTACTACTGCGTGTTACTGGCTGTTTGTATGTGGTACACATGGACATTGTGATGGTTGGCTTGACCTATTCCCATGCTAGAACATACACATCTGTCAATTACGTTGTTTAAATCAAACTGTAACACTCATTCGTCTTTTCAAACTGACAGTCAATAACACAGGAAGCTGAGATTAATAACGTTTTACTACTATGCAGCAGGAGGCAAAGAACTATGCAGTACAAGTTTAGACTTTTGTTTTACTCTATACATGTTATAGCTGTATGAGCATTGTGTATACTATCATCTTTTGCACACATTAATGATGTGGTCAGTCACAGGGCATTTACATCACTATAGTCCACAATATTGTATTCCTACAACAGTGCTAAGGTAATGCTTATTAAATGTTTTCCCATGAGGATAGCACAGCCTTGCGAGCCACATAGTCAATTAGAAGGTACTTCGGTAAATTCTGCTCTGTCACGGTTCCAACACTGTTCAGATCCGGTCATCACTCCATTTCCTACTAGGTTCCTTTGTCTCTCTGGTGAGCAGCTGTACTCTGTGTTAGATAGAGCTCACAAGCCTATCCTCCTCAGTGGAAGGATGACAGATATACCTGTACATACATTTATTATTCTCTAACCCAGCAGATGACTAATGCTGAATGACATACACCTGCTGCACTGGTTACTGCCAGGGTCAGGGTTCAATCACACTGCAGCTACACTACAGGCAATTACATGCATGATAAGCTCTACTGCCATATTGTAAGATAGAATAATATGCATTATACACTATTTGCTTCTAAAGTAGCACGTCATATATATGTTTAAATATGTCTTTTGCTAACATTCTCCCTCCTTTGATTGCTTCTATTCTATCCAGAAACATATACAACATTATTGCATTCCCTAGCCTCTTCCTCTCTGGAACGTTTAACTAGGCAAGTAATTTGTTGTACATTTCAAGAAGGATTGCATTTTGTATTGACAAATACCACTACAGGTCTTGATACATAGTCTCGGGTACAGATACGTCGACAGAGTCCCTGACTAATACTTACATGCAAAGTATCGCAATAGACACATGCTCCCAATATGAGCAGAACAACACAAATGGCAGTCATGATATATTCAGTATGACTGAACCCCATCCACCAAATGGTTTGTGGAAATGGTTCGTCAATGGGTTTGGGCCTGGTTCGCCATGGATGACACCTGCTGTATTACCTCTAGGTGGGCGTTGATTTTGGTCTTTTATGTGGTACTTGGACACAGCGATCTTCTTTAATAAGCGCCGTACCAATTCTCGCCGGCAGGGTGCAGTCGTCGCTATTACATTTTGTGACACAACAGTTCTCATTGCATCCAGTTCATCAGTCACAAGTTCAAGAGCGGAAAGTCACATTCATCATTCCTCCGACAGGTTTTGACAACTTCCTCTGTTCCCTGATTGATTTCACTACTCCACAAGCTGGGAGTGTTCCAGCCCAGGTTATGACGCTGTCACTCAAGTCCATATGAATCGATATTCCTTTATCTCTTGCAGAAGACTGGTATGTCAGAACAGCTTCCATTTCACCCACTGGATTAGTAGGTTTCTCGACTGTGTTCCCAGTTCTTCGAGCTATATGTGTTATAGTTCGTTTGCACTCCAGAGGCAATTGTGCAGTATGTCATGTGACTGGAGCCAGATAACCCAAATAACAACTGCCGGACCAATTCTCAGGTAACAATTGATATGCTTTTTTCCCACAAACAACATAACAATATTCTACTTTACTACTGATGCGGGTTACCTCTGCATGTAACATCTTCCTGTCTATAACAGAGGACTGTTTATACAATTCAGGATGTTTCTGCACATCCTTCCACGTTGTTCTCATGAAGCTTCAATACAGATAATGAATGGTGCTACAAGTAGTACTGTGATCTTTGGCTGTTATATGACATTTGTAAGACACAGTTATAGGTTCATAGGTTCATAGGTTCATAGGTTCATACTAGGCTATCTGCCCAAGGGCATTTATAAGCCTAGCCCATAGTTATGTGGCTTTCACCACCCCTTTAGTTTGAATAAAAACTATGCCTATCATTTTTCTGTGCCTCTGTCAAGCAGTGACACTGAAGTAATCCCTGGGGTATATCTGCGATCTCCCATCCATTGGTCAAGATTCCTCTTGAACAAGGCCAGCGAGGTGCTCTGCCTCACATGTACCGGGATTTTGTTCCACAGCATAGGGAGTCTCTGGGTGATGAATCTGTCCCTCCAGCATGTTCTATTTATAACCGTGTCAAGGTTTAAGTCTCCCGCCCTTGTGGTTCTGAGGGATCTAGATTTTTTGAGGTGAAGCATATTCATCAAATCTGGGTTTGACATGGCCTTATATGTCAGGCACAGTTCACCTCTGAGCAAGCGGTATGAGACTGAATAAAGCTGGAGTTCTTTCAGTCGGGCAGCATAAGACATATTTTGAGACCCTTTATCCGTTTGGTGAGGAACTTTTGGGGCCTTTCAAGCTGCATCAGGTGTCTGGTCAGATACATTCCGAACCGGGCATTGTACCCAATCATAGGTCTAATGAGTGATGAGTACAGGGTGACGATGACCTCCCTTGATCTAGATGTGAATCCCTTCATGATCAGGTGGGCGATATAGAAGGTTTTCCTAACTACTTTAGCAACATGAGTGTCAAACGAAAGACTACTGTCAACTTGGGTCCCCAGATCCCTGATGACTTTTCTGTGCTCAGTGGATTGTCACCTATATGGTAGCTAGGGGTAAGCTTGTTTTTCCCGAAGGGTATGACTATGGATTTTTTGGCGTTTAACTTCAGGCCATGGCTCTGGCACCAGTTATCCGTTTTTGTGAGGCCCTTCTGGAGGATATCTGTGTCAGATGTGTTTTCGACTATGGCCCAGTTTGCAGTCATCTGCAAACTTTGTCAGCCATAACCCACCTGTGTTTGCTTGTACTTCAGAAAAGTAGATGCCGAACAAGAGTGGACCCAGGACTGAGCCCTGTGGGACACCACTTGTGACAGGCTTTGAGTCTGACATGGCTCCAGCAACTCTGACCCTGTGGGTTCTGTCGCTTAGCCAGTTTGCAACCCATCTTGTGATGTATGGGTTTACATTCAAGCTGATGAGTTTTTCGATGATACCTGAGTGGGGTATTGTGTCGAAGGCCTTTGCCAGGTCGAGGTAGGCTGTATGGACTGCCTTTCCCTCATCAATGGCCTTGGTGACTGTCTCGAAAAAGTCAACCAAGTTTAAGAGGCAGGATCTGCCTTTGACAAAGCCAAACTGGGTTGGATCCAAAGTCTGCAAGTTCCCTATGTCTTTATTTATGAGTTCCATTATGATCCTCTCCATGGCTTTGCAGATAAGGCTTGTCAAGCTAATGGGGCGGTAATTTCCAGGGTCTGTGGAGGCACTGCCTTATGTTACAAATACTCCCACCAACTTGAACTGTATCATGTTTATGACAACATACAATTACTTTTTGTGTAACAGGTAGGTACAGTGCCACTTTGTCCTGTGATCTCACAGAACCTGTATCAAAGTGTAAATATTCACAAGTCTCAATCTATCCCCAAGGGGACACCATACATCGGAAGTCCTCCATATGATGTAGGTATGGCAGTACAAACACAGCAATTTAAAATGTTCATAGTCTGTACATGCACACGCGTCATGCCTAGGTATTTGTTGAAGTGTGGAAGACACTCTGTGGCCAGTTCATCACGTATCACTATTTGTATCCGTGTAGTTATATGCAGGTAAGGTCCCAGCAAATGTAAAGTAAACACAAACATGGTTAATAGGTGTATAATCATTATGACAGTAAACCAAATGTCTTTGGGGTTGCTTTGTATTGTTATACAGTCTGGCCCGGGTGATTCAGGCTCTATGGTATATCAGCTACAAGATGTAGATCAGACTTGATATCCTTTACCGGTTTGAAAACTGCGAGGTGAACCCAGGACGACCTCTCTGCATACTTTACTGCAGTAGGCGTTGCCAACAGTACCTGGTACAGACCTTCACACTTTCCACTTGCCAATTATCTTCTTTGGATAACAGTGACATACACACAGGATACTGGTGTCAGCTATGCGTCCGGCTTCACTTGCTCTTTATCTGTAAAAGACTTTAACTGCAAAACAGTGTTATTGGTTAACAATCCTCTCATGTCACCTGCTAATGAGCCATCGACCTCCGGCTCTGCAGGCATGACAGCTTTCCACTCTGGCACATGATATGCCATTCCACATACTACTTCGAAGTGGGTGCAACACTTTACATTTGGAACTGTTGTCATGCTCAGCAATGCTAGAGGTAGACAGCAAATGTAACCCATCTGGGTGTCACCCACCAACCTCCTCTACTTATTTCTCGGGATCCCATTGTACCGTGCCAGCAGTCATGCTGACTGTGGGTTGTACATGCAATTTACATTCATGGAAATACAAAATAATCCCCCAGGTTGCGTGATTGTCTGGTTCACTAAATGTGTTCTATTGTCACTGTAGCTTCTTTACAGTATGCCAAATCTAGGGATACTTTATTTTACTGGCACCTTTGCCACTGCTGCTGCATCCGGATTCATGGTTGGGAATGCTTCTACCCATTTTGATTATATATATGTGTAATCACTAAACAGTATTTCTTCCCTTCACATTTATTCAGATGTCTGATGAAGCGTGGTGGTGACCACGCAAAAGCGCTTACAATAAACGTTTTTCGTGTTCGTATACTGGATTGCTTACTGCTTATTGAAAAAGTGAAGTTATTGCTCTTGATTTACTGACTTGCTGTTGCATTTTACATGAACTTTGAGTCTGGTTTGGACACATCAGGACTTTATACAGCTTCGTGGTGAGAGAGCCTGGTTATTTTCCTCATTTATTCAGATGTATGAACTCCATACAAATAGTACGGAACGGTTATGGTGGTGTAGGTAAACTCACTCCCTTCAGTTTAAATGCTCCCTGTGCATGATATCTACTGCAAATGTGACACGCTGCTCATGATGTTTGTATGTGGTTCCTAATTCCGTATGTTAGGGGTATTCTGTTAACCAAATGTACCATCCCCCCTGTTGAGACATGGCTCTACCCATGGCTCCACAAAGCCGCATATCTGACTACATTAGACGTTAATATTGGCTTTCTCACTGTGGATATGTGTAGTCCGTCTTCAAAGATTGCTCCTCGTCATACCCACGTCGGCTTTTCTGCTTTCGTAGTTGATGTTTGCATTGTTTGTAACATTACTACATCTAGAATGTCTGAGGATTGTCATTCCTCATTCAAACAGACACTTTCCAACTGTGAGGCTGCTTGTTTTGCAGCTGCATGAGCTCATGCCTTACCTTTCCTACTGTTATCCTGTTGCTTTCTATGACCTGCACATTTACAATTAGCTACTTTACTGGGTAACTGAATGGAATCTAATGCATTCAAGATCAATTGCGCATGATTAATCGGTTTACCGGTGGATGTTATCATTCCCTTATTCTTCCACTGCTGCTCATAAACATGCACTGTACAGACAACATACTGACTATCGGGATAAATGTCCACACATCAGTTTTTCGCTACAGTACAAGCACGTGTTAAGGCTATCTATTCTGCTGCTTGAGCAGACACATTATGCTGCAGGGGTTGGGCGTCTACAATCTCATTATCAATAACTACTGCATAACCTACTTGATTCGTTCCTGTAGGACTCTGTCTACATGATCCATACACATTAACTGTCACCTCTGCATCATCTAAGGGTATATCAGTGATATCATGTCTGTGTGTAGTTATTTCATCCATTTCGTATAGGCAACTGTGTGGTGTGCCATACACAGGTGTCGGACGTGACGTTGATAGGTTTAATGTTGTACAATGTTCAATCACCATTTGAGGTTGACTCAGTGGTATGGTCAAACAAGACAAATGTCTAGCACGGGTCAGGAATGCTATCTTCTCTTGCAGCAGACTGATCACGACTGCATGAGACATTCTCACAGTGAGAGGGTGGTATAATAACATTAAGGCCGGGGCCTGTACTGCCATGGGTGCTACAACAACTGCCTGTACACAATGTGGCACTGACCATGCCACAGTGTCCAACTGTAATGAGTAGTAAGCTATGGAGCGTTGCTTACTTCCATGCTGTTGCATCAGGACTGACGTCATATATCTCCGCTTACAATCTACGGTCTGACAACATGTGTTATGATTATTCGGGAGACCTAATACAGATGTTGAAGCTATCAATCATTTTAGTCTGCAGAAAGTTGTTTCTGCTACTGTAATCCAGTAGTAGTATGTGTTGTGCTGCCATAGGTGTATTAAAGATTAAGGCAGACAATACAGCGGATTCCAAAGCATTGTTTGGTAACCAGCTTTGACAAATGTTAGTCGCCCAGAAAGGACTTCATTCCCTTCTTGGTAGTTGGCTTGGGTGCTTGTGAAATTGCTACCTTCCTATCGTCATGTAATGTTCTACCCTACTTGGATACCACATATCCCAGGTACTTGACCTGTATTCTCTGTAGTTGCAATTTATGCTTGCTTACTTTATGTCCCTGTTCTGCTGAATATCTCAATAATGCTATTGTATCTTCCATACATTGCTGCTGGGTAGGGGCCGCAAGCAGAATATCATCCACATAAAGTAGAACTTGACTGGCCCCGGTGGAGTAAACACCGAATGTAGCTAGCCATCTCCTGTGGGAATATCGTTGTACTTTCACAGTATCCCTGCGATAGCCGGGTATGGCTGTATCTGTTACCCTGAATGTAAATGCAAAGCAATACGGACTATCTGGATGTATAGGTATTGCAAAGGAAGCATAGCTTATATGTACCATGGTAAGATACTTCTGTGGCGTGTTCATAGCATTCAATATTGTGTGTGGGTGTGGCACCATCGGTACCCTAGGTATTATTACATGATTTACAGCTTGTAAATCCTGTTCCATCCGGCATTCCCCTTTGTTTTCCGATCAGAAGATACAGGTATTGCATGGTGAATAGCGATTACTTTGTAGATGGGGAATTCCCTCTGTGACTTTACAGATATCTTCTGGTGTCCACGGTCTATACACTACGGGGTTGGGTCCTGGCCTTCCTGTCCTGCATGACGGTTCGGTACTTCAATTAATTGACAGATATCCTCACTCTGTTCTAGTGACTGTCTTCTTACTCGAGTGTCCCTAGGTATGTTACGAGTTCGGGATGTGGTTTCAATAGCTTCTGTTACATTTGGTCGTTCTGATACCTCTGTTGCCACAGGATAACATGTGGGGACTAGCCTGCCCTCCCGCTTCATATCCTGGATGTGGTATCGGAGGTGGTAGGGGGTGGGGGGGCTGTCGCTACTACTGTATTATGATCTTCTCTGTGTACATATGATGCTTTCGCATTTGTAGTGTTCTGTTCCCTTCGGTTCACTACCTCAATCCACCTATGTGCTTGACAGATACCCAATTGTCGCTGTTTTGTCACCTGCACATCTTAGGGCTGCCACCTTTTCAAATGCACAATGTGGGACATTAGTGTTCGGAACGTGTAATTTGCCAGGAAAAAACATACCCACGGCCAGTACATAGGACAGGATTTCACTTTTTGCCAGGAGAGCTACCAATTCTTGTAGCATTTCAGTTGCTTATTCTGTTTATTATGATATTTTGTTGTTCCAGATACAAAATTACTGTTTTATGCTACCATTTGAAAAGATATCTGGGAAATCTTTGTCCTGAGATATCGGGACATTTGCCATTTGTTCGGTTTGTTTGCAGGACACAACTGGCCAAAGAGGGACTGTCCCTCACAGGGTGGGACAGGTGGTTACCCTAGAACATGTGCATCACATTTTCAGAGATTACAATGTTTCAGTAACTATATTTTGTCTAATATACCATCAATGTCATATTTATTACCCCATTTTGCAGAATATCTCACATTATGTGCTCTCTGCGATTGCATATACTTCACGGCACCCGTCAAACGCGGATCACATGATGTGTTTGTTCACTAATCTCCCATATCCTCTACACGACTGTTACGTACCCTTCTCTCGTACCACGTGGTATCTCCTTCCCTGTATCCACTGTAGTGTCTACAATGACTATTTACTCTGCTCTGTGTTCCCCTGACCTATGTCCAGATTTAACACTATTTGGATTGGTCTTCGACCTGCTATCACAACTGTTAACAGAAATACAATGTAGTCTGGTCCCTGATCTACAATAGACACAAAGAGGCAAACACTCCTTACCTGAGCCTCCTGTTTATGAGTGCACGTTTTCTTCTTGGGATCCAGTTTTCCGCTTTTCAGCCACAGATCAGACAGTAGACAGCCTCTTTACACACAACAATTCAGTCGGAGGTCTTTTCATTCAAGAAGAACCATTTAGGCAAATTCTCCTGTGCAGATGTCTAACCACCCATGCACTCTGACCTGTAGCTTACCAAGGGAATTCCAGCTAAGAAGGATCACAATGTCAAATAAGTTGTTAAAACCAGACTGTAGTTATCAGTAGGCTTTTCTAAGTGACAGTCAATAACACAGGAGGCTCGGGTTCACAACGTTTTAGTAGTGTACACAGGCAGGCAAAATAATATACAGTCCAAGTATGAGAGTTTTGTCTGACTCTATACAGTAAGCAATTTCTTTATATAGTGTTTACAATCAGCTTTTGCCCACCTTACTGACGTGGTCGGTCACAGGGCATTTCCATCACTATGGTCCACAATAGTCTATACATACGTGGGTGCTGAGGTCGTGCTTTTAAAATGTTTTCCCATGAGAATAACACAGCCTTGCAAGGCACCTGGTCAATTACAGTGTCCTTCTGTGATTGTAGCTGTTTCAAGGACCCTGGACTGTTCCGATACAGTAGTCAGTTCATTTCTTAATACGTTGCTTTGTCTCTCTGGTAAGGAGTTGTACTCTTATCTTCGATAGAGCTCACAAGGCCATCCTCCTCAGGGGAAGGGGTGATGTTATGCATGTACATACATTTATTTTTCTGTAACCCAGCAGATAATTAATGCTGAGAGACATAAGCCTGCTGTACTGGTTACTGCCAGGGTCAAAATTCCATCACACTACAGCTTAGCTTCACCAATTACATGCATGATCAGTTCTACTGCCATATTGTACGGTACAATTCAATGCATTATATAGTATTTCGAGTCTAAACTGGCACTTCATATGTGTTTCTATATATATTTTTCGAACAACATCCATCCGCCCATATGCATGTTGTTCCGTCCTTTACCTTGACCGTGTGTATTTGGCCGTCCGCAATGCTACTCTCCACATGTGATGTCCCACCTTCTCCTTCTTTGCCTGTAGCACCCTGTTAGGACGTCCTGTTTGGTAGGCACGTGTTCCGCTATATGTGTTCGACTTCTCTGCATAGCTAATCATCGATGCGGTGGTTCAACAACCCGACTTGTCCACATGTGTACAGTTATGTGCACCGTGTCGTATGCAAACCTATATGGTTTGGACGGGTACATACCACATGCGGGATGTACACATTCTGCAGACACATTCATATGCAGCCATTTCCATATCTGTACCTGAGGTGGGTTGGTGACATGTGGGGTACGATTTGCCCGTGGCACTGCCTAACACAAACATCTTACCACATTTCAGGTATGCACATTGTGTGTAGGTGTATAGCTGCACACGGATGCTAGCAGGTTTGGGTGCACAGGTGTACATGGGTGGGACTTACATGCTACAATGAGGCTATTGTGTATTACATCTGAATGCATGGGTTCTGCTTCTGGATATTACACTTCAACATACGCCATCCAGTGTATGCGACAGAGACGTTGCTGGGTGTGGGATATGTTGCTATGCACATGTTTGCCTGTGTTTAAGGTATCTTGGTTCCTTCCTGTTGTTATGTCAACACAGCTACCCGGCTATGTACTCTCACTACTGCTTGTGACCATTATGGTTGGCACCTTTTCCGATGCCCATAGTGGGACATGTTTTGTGGAAACTTCGGATTTTGCAGGACAGCACATACCCACAGCAAGTGGAGTTGACAGAACTTCACTTGTTGGCCATACTATACGCTTATTCTGTTAGCATTTGGGTTCTTTATTCAGTTTCTTATGCCATGTATGTGTTTCATATACAAATTATATGTTTTATGCTACTATTACATGTATATTGCGGGAATATTTTTGGCAGGGAATCTCAGGTCATTTTCCATTTTTTCGATTTTTGCAGGGACACAACTGTCCAATGAGGGACTGTCCATGGCACATTGGGACAGCTGGTAACCCTGGTGACCATGCCCATGTCGCTACTGGGGTTGCCACCTTTTCCAGTTGCCAAGGTGGGATATTTCCGGGACTCACATCTGATTTTACGGGCCGACACATACACACGGTCACTATATAGCATAGAACTTCACTTGTTTGCCTAAATAAAAACTTATTGTTGTGGCAGTTTGGTTGCTTATTCTGTTTCTTGTGACATTTAGGTATTTCAGTTACAGACATAACCAATTCATGCAACCATTACATTAAATACGGGATATCATTATGTCCTACAATCTTAGCACATTTGCCATTTTTAATATTTTTTTTCGGGACACAACTGCCCATAGAGGGACTGCCCCTCGCAAAGTGGGACAGGTGGTAACCTTAGTCGCTACTCCTATGTCGGTGCGGCGCACTGACATGCTGCGGTACACCTTCTCTGAGTATAACCACTGACGGTGCATTGCGGGACAAACGCGGTCTCATGCTTATCCTTTGCTCCTTGGACGGGTACACTTAAGCCTTCATGGGTTGTATTTGCTTCTCCGTTTAGTTGGGACGGGTACTATGTTGCATACTCTACGTGCGTTTCATTCTGCACGGGCCCTGGCTGCTGCCATTACTATTATGGGCGGACTGTGGCAGTCAGCACATTAGGTTGCTCACCGCATGCCAGCTTAGACACGCCTCCGGACGCATCCTACTTGGGCTCGCTCACGTACACTACGCACGTGTCTGTGGTTGCGGCGCACTCTCATTAATATGTATATGGCGCTACTACACCAGCTATTCACTGCACCGCCGGCACAGCCCTTACGCCGGCCTTGCGCCGAGCTTCATGAATCCCGGGGAAGGTGTTAAAAAAAATCAAGAGACTGACAAATATTCTTGTCACAAGGATACTTTGTGCTGTTCCCCAGTTATTCATCCCCTCAAAAATGTGATTTATGAATGCTAGAAAAAGAACTAATAACATACATCTGCTGTGCCCTAGAGGCACTCTACCAGCTTCTGGAACGTGACTCACTAGATGCCAGAAAGAAACCATATCAGATTGCAAGGCAAAGACAGAATGATAAAGAACAGATTCCCTTCATAAAAGATGACAGCAACAAAGTGCTCACCACTACACAGGGCATCAAAGGCAGATTGAATGATTACTTCCAGCAGCTTCTGAATGTAGAAAATCCAGCAGAAGCTGTACTGCCCCAGATACAGCCTGTGATGAAAGAAGAAGAGCACCCAACCCTAGAAGAAGTAAGAATAGCACTAAAGAAAATGAAGTCATGGAAATAGCAGGCTCAGATGAGGTCCCAGCAAATATGATAAAGAATTGGGTGAGATGGGAAGAAATGGTGCCTGAGGGTAGTCATATGAGTATGGAGAGAGAAAGGCTTACCCATGATGACTGAAAAATAAGCATACTAGTGCCAGTGTTCAAGAACAAAGGGGACAGCCACAACTGTTGGTAGTACAGAGGTATCAGACACCTGTCACATTGCATGAAAGTTCTGCAGAGGGCGACTGACAAATGAATATGTAGAGTAGCAGAAAGTAAGATGGAAGATGAGCAGTTCAGATTCAGATCAGGATGTAGTACAACAGACCTGATGTGCCTAGTGAGACTGATATTTGAGAAAAAGCTAAAAATGAGGAAAGAGTCCAACTGGGCATTCCTAGACTTGGAGAAAACATATGACGAGGTTCCAAGACAGTTGATTTGGGTAGTCCTGAGAAGGTTCAAAGTCCCAGAAACATTAGTAAAATTAGTGCAGGCTATGTACAAGGCCCCAATGACTCAAGTATGAACAGTGTTTGGTCTCACAGTGGGGTTCTCAATGGGAGTTGGTGTGCATCAAGGTTCAGCTGTGAGCCCACTGGTGTTCATAATGGTGATGGACAACATTAGCAAACAGGTCAGAGTGAAAAAATCAATAAAGTTGCTGTATGCAGATGATGTGGTATTACAGGCAGAATGAACATGAACTTCAGCAAAGGCTAGGGGAATGGAATGCAAACTGAAGGCACATGGGATGAAATGGAGTACAGATAAGACAGCTGTAATGGCAGCAAATGGGGGAATCAGAAGAAGATGAGAACTGAGATAGAAGGGAAGACAGTGGAACAAGTTATCAGCTTCAAGTATCTGGGATGGTTGGTTGAGGAGAAGGGAAGTCTGATGGGGTCAAAGCAAGAATCACAAGGGCTGCAGCCAACTGGCACAAAGTGTCAGGGGTAGTGTATGACAGAAGAATGCCAAAGCTAAAAAGTAAGGTGTACATAACAGTGGTGTGACCAGTACTACTGTATGGTGCAAAGACTTGGGCAGTAAAGGCACAGCAGTTGAGGAAGGTAGAAGTATTGAAGATGAAGTGACTGAGACAGGTAGTAGGATGCACACTGTGGGACAGATGAGGAAATGAGGACATAAGACCAGAAGCCAAAGTAACACCAGTTGCAGAAAAGGTAAAAGGGAATAGATTATGGTAGTTTGGATATGTGTGCAGAAAAGCAGAATACAATCTGATGAAGAGGATGTGGTATAGACAGGAAGAAGGCAAGAGGAAAGAAGGGCATCCAGCAAATAGGTGGATGGATTGTGTGAGAGAAGATATGTGATAGTCTGGCACAAGTGTTGAAGAAGGTAGGAGAGTGGCATGGAATAAAGAAAGATGGTGACACTTGACATGAAACCCCAAGCCCATCTAGAAGATGGAAAAAAGAGGGTTGATAATGATGATGATGCTGTGCCTTACATTAGCCACACCACCTAACACTGATCATTCTAGCAGAATGTTCCTTACTTCACCAAGGATTTTGGTATCACATACTGAACATATCTTATCTTTGTTTCATAAGCTTTTGGATTTGAGACAGAGCTTTTATGGTGGGTCAGACTTCTATGCCATCAGTAAATGGATAGATTTTGTCATTGGTGGTTCCCTTATGTTTCTCTTTAATATACATTATGGCACAAACAATGGGTGCTGTTTCTCCATTGTACTTGTTTTCTTGGCAGCAGAACGCTTCAGTAAGGCACAAGAGACACTCCAAGTTGACATCCATCTTCTGCCTTCATAAAAACCCTTTTTGTTTCAAATGATTATGTGGTAATTCTATTCAATGTAAAATACAGTCCTTGGGATGTATTGCCTACATTCAAAATTGAAACTAATTACCTCAAACGCACTTAATGGTCAACATAGGCCCCACATGCTTTAAGTCTGTCCCGTATATGGTTTATCTGGATTCTGAATTCACTAACCAATGTACAATGTTTTCATAGGATCATAGGAAATTACTAGACTATCAACCTGAGATAATTTCAAGCCTAGCCATTTCATCCCAATGTGACACCATAGAAATGCTAATCACGACCCAAAATTGCATTTAGTAACAACTGCCCGTGTCCAGGAGGGTTGTGGCCACTATCCCCGGTAAGAATTAATGGTGCCCCATCCACTTGTCCAGTTTCCTCTTGAATAGTGTAGTAGAGGTGCTCTGTTTTACACAAATTGATAACCTAGTCCAAAGACATGGCAGTTGCTGGGAGAAAAATCTGTCCCACCAGCATGTTCTGCTTAAGTCGCATGCCATATTTAGGTCCCTGGAATGGGTAGCCCTAGTCCTGTTTAATTTATGGATGTGCAGCAAGTTCATTAGGTTTGGGTATGAGATTCCTCTGTAGGCCAGGCATAAGTCTCCCCTAAGAAGTCTGTACGATACAGAGTATAGTGATATGGGCTTTAGTCGGTCAGTGTAAGGCACGTGTTGGAGTCTCTTGATCTTCTTTGTTAGAAACCTCTGAGGTCTCTCCAATTGCTGCAGGTGTTCTGTAAGGCACATATTGAAAAGGGTGTTATACTCAATTATGGGCCAGATTAGTGCCAAGTACAGAGGGGTTATAACCTCTTATAATTTTGAGGCAATGCCATTACTAATCAAATGTGCTACATAGAAAGCCTTCCTTACTACAGTAGACACATAGTGGTCGAAGTTAAGGTTGCAGTCAACTTGTGGTCCCAGGTCCCTTACCAGTTTTTGGCTACTTACGGTATTGTTGTTTATTTGATATTGTGAAGGGACATTGCTTGTGCTGAAGGGAATAATGATGCATTTCTTTGCATTCAGTTTGAGACCATGACTAAGACACCGTTAGTCAGCATAACACCCTCTAGAAGTATACTGACATAATTTAGGGATTCAATAATTGAACCCAGTTTGCAGTTGTCTGCAAACTTAACTAGCCACAAACCCTTAGTTTTGACCTGAACTTCTGAGACGTATATACCATACAGTAGAGGGCCCAGCACTGACCCTTATGTCACCCCACTGGTAATAGGTCTGTTGGTTGATGTAGAGTCACCTACTTTGACAGTGTGTGTCTGGTTTGTGAGCCAGTTGGCAACCTATCTTACAATGAAGGGGTTAACATTCAGTTTGCTAAGTTTATCGATAATGCCTGAGTGTGGGATTGTGTTGAAAGCGTTTGCCAAGTTGAAGTATGCTGTGTGCACAGATTTGCCCTCATTAGTGGCCCTGGTTACATTTTCAAAGAAATCCACCAGATTTAACAGGTAGGATCTGCCCTTGACAAAGACAAATTGGGTAGGATCCAGGGTTTGAAGGTTGCCTTTGTCTTTACTTATGAGGTCCATAATGATACATTCCATGGCCTTTCAGATGACGCTGGTCAGGCTTATGGGTCTGTAATTCCTGGGTCTGTTGCTAGGCCACCTTTGTGGAGGGGAATAACTGTTGCTGTTCTCCATTCTGCAGGAGCAAAGCCTGTGGTTAGACTGATTTGAAAAGGTACTTAATGGTGATGCTAGTTCATGTTTTAACTTGTTTAGAAGACAACCTGGGAGCCATCTGGTCCAATAGAGGCTTTGTTTTTTGTCTTGGACAAGGCTATGATGACCTGTTTTTTAGATATGTAAGGTGGGGGGGTGATGTGGGGAAGGTTTTTCTTAAGTTTGGAGTGGCTAAGGAAGTGAAATTTTCACCAAACCTATCCACTAACAAATTTGCTATCTCTGTGAGGTCAGTGTGTGTGTGATACCACTGGTCACTAGTTCTGCACATGCTTGGGTCCTACCTTTTTTGCTACATATGCAACTGTAAAAGACCTTATTGTTATCCTTGGCTGTGCTTGCTAAGTTTATCTCAAAGAAGCCCTTAGAGGATTTGACATGTTGTCTTATTTGCCTGTTGAGGCTGAGTAGGTTGTTCTTCCATTGTTGGGGCCTTGCCTTTGCTTTCTTGGACAGCAATTTTTTGCATTTATTGTAGTTCATTGATGCTGCATGTCCACCATGGTGGCTTGTTTTTACTTGGGGATCTGGCTTTGATTCTTTCTGGTACAGTCGAGTCTATACACTTATGCAAGTGATTGGATAAGACTTTAGTGTAAGCTTCGGTGTAGTTACCACTTCCGGCTGGGGTTGGGGATTGGAATGCATTTATACCTTCACCTAGGAGGGTATAGTTAGCCTTGGTGAAGTATTTTTGTCTGATTTCACCCTTTGTGAGTTCTGGTGTTAGTGTCAGCTCGAAGGTGACTGATTTGTGGTCAGATCTGACTGATGAGGGTCTGACAGTTGTGGCAGTGCATCTGTTTGACATGTTAGTGAGGACCAGATCTAGTATTTTTGTTCCTCTCGTCAGGCTATGGGCAATTTGTTCCAGAGTATTGTAGTTAACAAAGTCAAGGAACTTTTGTGCTAGCGAGTTAGGGCTAGTGTAGGATTCACAGTTGATGGTGGAATAATTGAAATCCCCCATAGCCAGAGTGTTTGATAATATTTGGATTGTCTCCAGTTTGGTCAAGTAGGCTTCATGAGCATCATGACCCATGGAGGAGGATCTATAACTAGCTATGACTTGAATGGGGTCTCACCCACAGTAATCTGTACTTGGAATAACTCCATGGAGTTGTACAGTCTAACTAGACAGGAGGTGAGTTTATCTCTAATATAGATAGAAACACCACCTCCTTTGGTTCCCACATATTCATTTTGTGGTCTGAAGGTGTGGAAGGCATTGTAGCCTTGCAAGGCCGGGGTACTCTCTGAGGCCTTAAACCACGTTTCTGTGACTGCACAGACATCTACATCTTCCAGTGACAGAAGTGCTTTCAGGGTGCACAGTTTTTGGTTTAAGCTTCTAGCATTTAGCAGCATGACCTTTATTTTGTTATGATTTAGTTTTCAAGACCTTGCCTAAGAAGACACTATGAGGGAGGTAAGAGCCTTTGCCAGTAGCCTGAAAGCCTAGAGGAGCCAGGTGCAAACCATCTCTGGCAAAGCAGCGAGGTGTGTTGATCATGGCTTCCCAGGATGACAGGAACTGAATCACCTTTGAATGACACCAAAAACTGAGCCAATTATTGAAATCAATCATGTTTTGTTTATACTGTGCCATCATTCTAGGACAAGGTAGTATGCTGCTCAAGGCTAGGGGCATACCTGCCTGGGACACATACTCAGAGAGCGCAATCATGTCTGTCTTCATATAGTCCAGTGAGGTACGTCTCAGGTCATTCACCCCAACATGAGCTATGACAGAGTCATAATGATACTTGTTGCTGACAGACCTGAGTGCATGTGAGATCTAACAAATTCTGGCACCAGACAGCCAGCTGACCGTGACTTTCTCCTTGTCCAACCTGGTGAGTGGGACATCTGTGTGTCTCACTATTGAGTATCCAATGACAAGGATATTTGGTGTTTGAGTGTTATGCTTTATGGGCTTTGTACGTGAGACACTGGTGTTACTATGTGTCATGGATGCTGTGGGAACTGTGTTAATTGTAGCAGTCTTGTGTTTTGGAGGTGTTGTAGCAGTCTTGTGTTTTGGAGATCTCTGGTGTTTCGGTAAGTTTTTTGAGAAAACCTCTGCATATGTTGATTTTTGTGTTTGATGCATACTATGTTTAAGAGTAGTGGTACTATGGGCATGTGTAGTAGTGGGTGGGTTGACATCCTCTTCTGCGTTACTATTTTGAGTGCAAGACAGCATGGATTCAAGATTCTTGGTGTAGGTACATCTTTCGCATTCTACTAGAGTTATTAGTAGAGGATTGCCAGTGTACATGAGGCAATTGCCACACTGCCTCAAGAGACTTATGTCAACAAGGTTGGCAGGAGAAACAAGTGTAGCCCAACATAACACTAGATTGAGGACTGTTATCACTAAGGGGGCTTTTCAGGATAGATCAAGGAGGAGCTCAGTGGATGGATATTTCTGCCTGTTTTTTGTTTGTTTTTTATGTTTGTTTTTTGTTGGTGGTGGTTTAATAGGTTACAGCTCACTAGCAGTAATTATTTGACAGGGAAAGTACTAAGGATGAGGGCTACACTATATAACTGTATCTAAGGGAACATTTGTTGAATTTACCTGCTCAAATGCGGAGCTTCAATACCAGAAGTTAAAAACCTGAAAAAAAAACTTTAAAAAGTTCAAAAGAACGAATGAGGATGCTTATTCCAAGGCCTAGACCAACCACCCTACACCAGACAAGTCATAATCAGTGCACACCTCTCACTAAAGTGCAGAAAGAGCCTTCCAATCCAAGATGGCCTGGAAAACATGCTTTGAACAAACAGCCACTACAAGCAGACCCAGATGCAGCAAACCTGTATCTGGACTATGCTAGAGCTACTAGCTACCTCAGTTTCGGTGGGAAACACTAGAGAATGTTTAACATAGCAGAAAAATAACAGTGAGACACTAAAAAAATTTAAAACAGTAGAAAATAAACTATACCGCAGAAGAAAGAAACTCCTTAAATTATTTAGTAAATCCACAAGTCATCTTTTCAAGTATAATATCAAAACCATTACAAAAAACTGAAGAACACTGTCAGATCAACTAAAGGAACATGTGAATTAAGCTGGCCACTGAGGCCAAACGTAATTATAAAACCTTCATTAGCTATGTTTGAAAACTAAAAAAAGCAATGCACTACATTGCTCAGAAGTTATTCATAATGGGGCCTCCTGTTCTGACCCAACTGACATTGCCAGTATGTTTGTAAACAAATTTAGCACTAGCTTCACTCCTGAAAATTCTGTTCAAAGCCTGAAATATCTGAATCCCTTACTTACCCAATGACCTCTAAAGTTCATTTACTGAATGTGCTAACCAAGACCAAAAATACTTTCTTCATGGTACCTGATAATATACCTGATTGCTTAATTAATGGTGCCGTGCCCTTATAAACCTACTCCTCACTCAAGTTTATCTAGTGATTTTGTCCCTGATGAATGGTACACAGCAGTGGTGAGGCCCTTACATAAGGGTGGCCTTACAACTGATGCTGGTAATTACTGACCTATCAGCCTTACAAGCCATGGAGTGATTTACAACTGATTTCATAAACTGTAATATCCAGAAACTCATTAAACTTAAACCCTAACAGTCTGGGTTTGTGAAGGATAAATCCTGTCTATTTAATCTGGTAATTTTCTTCAAAAGGGTTACAGAGGCTATGGATTGTGGCCATAAAGTGTGACTCCTGATCTGGTTAAGGCCTTTAACACCATTCCCCAAATTGTGATCATACAAAAGCTAAATGCTTTAAACATCAGTTCATATGTGGTAAGATGGATAGCAAACAGGGTGAAAGACAGAACTCATACAGTGTGCATTGCAGGTGTTTCAACAGAAAATATGAAAGTGACCAGTGTTGTCCTCAGGACTCAGTGGAACCTTTCATTTTTGGTATTTACTTCTCAGACCTCCAAACAAGCAGCCAGGCCCTAATAATGTTTGTAGGTGATTGCACTAGTAAACTCTTGATGTACTAAAAATGGGCTCAGACTAAATGCTAAACAGTGTAGTGTCATTACTTTTGGTAGAGAACCTCTCCTCTCATCATTCTGTCTAGACAACACATTTCTACAAAATGAAAATGTAGTTAGGGAGCTAGTTATTTGGGTTGATAGCCCTCTCTCTCTCTCTCTCTCTCTCTCTCTCTCTTGACCATCATGCAATAACAGCTGAGAGGAAATCTCTTTATTTAGCCCAGCTAATTGTTAAAGGAATATCATCAAGGTCTAACGAGGTAATCACTGCCTTGTACTCAGCTTTCATCTGGCAAATTATTGAGTATAATTCCCCCTTTGGGATGTAGTTCACTAAACATCTAAACAATTAGAAAGACCCCAAATGCTCCTAACCAAAAAGATCATAGGCCTAAAGTATCTGAACTACCAAGAGAGGCTGGAAACTCTATTTGTTTATTCAGTGTCTTATAGACTCTTGAGCTGGTGTGTGTCTCACTTATCATATCATTAGAGACCCGATTGTGCTGGACATCTTGTTTCTCCACAAGGCCATTATATCCACCAGTACTAGAACCAGGGACCAAAATCTTCGCCAACAGGTAAATAAAACATATGATGGAGTGACAGGTGCCTCTAGAATAAACTTTCCCTACATCTTAACCAGTGTAACTGGTTTTCTTCCTTTAAACATATGTAGATGACTGGATGGGAATTAAATTAACAAATTTACTCCAGGACTGATTGGTATGGTCCTCCTGGAGAAAGGAAGCACTGCCTGAGGAAGAGTACTGGTGAGGAGATAATAGTTATGAGACTCAGTCACTTTGGAATTTCTGTGAATTATAAATGTATAATTTAAAATGGCTGGATTAAAAAAGAGTCATCTACAAGGCCAGGCAATCTGATCATTCCAGATTACTTTGCCAGGTGTAACTGTTGCTATCAACAGGCTCAGCCTGCTCTCAGATAAAATAAATTCCTTCCCACTTTGGCACAACTCTTCACTGTATATAGATAAGTTTCCAATAACTAGACCTAACTGGGAACAAAAGGGGATTGCATCACAGGGTGAGGGCTGGTTTATCCTAGGGGTGCCACTTTGGACAATTTTTACTTCCCTCTAGGCCAAATACCTCATGCAGACATTTGCTACTTTTTTTCTTTTTTCTGCTACAGTAGCATTTCATACCTGGTGAAGGAGTCCTTATAAATAGTCTGTGCGTGTCTCATTTACCATTGCAGATATATCCTGTGATCCCCCTGAGATCCCCAAGCATCATATGCGATTGGAGGAATGGACTTCAGCAAGGAATTTTTGTGGGAACTGTTGTCTGACCCTTCTGTCTCAGGTTGGATGAATGTAGCTGGAGCTGATACCCATTAGCAGGCCGACTCATAAAAGTGAGGATATCTGCCACAAAAATTATTGTATTTTCACCCAGTGGGGAAAAAAAACTGAACAGTGGTACCTATCTCTTTGGAAAAAGTGTGCCAAAATATATCCAAGTATGGCGCAACTCATGTTGGAAACGCCATTTGCTGAATGCCAGCTTCCCTCACAAAAATTGGTCCTGTCCTTCTGTGCAATAATCCTAGAAATTGCTAAACAGATTTTTATGCATCTCCTTTTTATGCACAGAAATTGAAACAGGGTTCTGCTTGTGATTTTGGGTCTGTTGATAACTGAATACATTTTGGAAACTGTAAGCAGACCCAGCTATTTCTCTCTGTCGTAGCAATCAAATATCACCTGGGTACAAATGGTGTGCTCCCTCAGCACTTAGTAAAAGGATGGTTAACTCCTTTTCCTTGACTTGTTTGTATGATAAGCTTTACACTGACAATTGCCTAGGTTACTCTAATTTCTGTAGCAAAGTATGGGAAAAATTTTATATTTTCTTTTAGAGGGGCTGCAAAAAAACTTTCTTCAAGTGCTGAGGTCTGATAATCTGTAGACCTTCATTTTCTTGTTTATCTTCATCTGCTGTAGGGCTTTCATTTGTAAATCAGTAAATCAGTAGCTATATATCCACTACTTTAGGGCTCCCTATTACAGAGCCCTCTGTTATAATGATTTATGATCAGGTCTCCTATCAAAAGAAGATTCTTATGTGTTTGAGAACACATAACGGTTGTGATCAGAGACCCAGTTGTAATGTTTCATAATATATATGTGAATATTTAGTGGCCACTTTTGTGGCAATGTACAGTGTGTTAAAATTTCTAAAAGACTATGAAGAATACTGCAGTGATGTAGGAATCAGGCTACTCCCAGTACATCATTACTCTTGTTTAGTCATTTAGATCAATCCAACTCTTTGTGACCTCAAGGACTTTAGCAAACCAGTCCCATCTGTCAATAAATGCGTCTTTAAGTTCTTGCAGATCTGTATTCATTTCTTCAGTAATTACGTCTATTTAATTTAGCCTCTGCTGCTCCCTTCTTCTTTTTTGTCTTCATTCTTTCCAACCATCAATGCCTTCTCTAGAAAGTTCTGTCTTCTCATTATATGACTAAAGTATCTGAATTTTGGTTTTACGCTCAGACCTTCCAGTGAACAGTCTGGATTTATTTCCAAACGTATTGACTGATTTGATCTTTTTGCAGTCCATGGAATTCTCAAATGTTTTTTCCAACGTGACAGTTCAAAAACAATGATTTTCCAGCACGTAACCTTACTTATAACCAAACCCCCATAGCTTTATGTTGTTATGGAGGAAAGCTATAGCCAATCATATGGACCTTTGTAACCAAATGCAAAGTCTCTGCTCTCTAAAATCTTACCCAGATTTGTCATAGATTTCTCCCAAAAACTCAAGTGTCATTTAATTTCAGGGCAGCAGTTACTACCTACAGAGATCTTTAAACCCAGTAAAATAAAATAGGTATCTGCCTCCACTTCTTCCTCAACTATTTGCAAAGAATGGATACTGCTAGATTACATAATTTTATTTTTACTGACATTGAACAAGAAGCCAGCTTTTGTGCTTCTACTTTTACCTTCATTGACATGCTCTACAACTCTTCTACACTTTCAGCCGTCAAAGTGGGATCATCTGCAGAAGTGAGGCTGTTATTATTTCTCCTGGCAATTTTGATTCCAGTATCTGATTCATCTAAGCCAGCATTTTTCATGATATACTCATCGCATAAATTGAATAAGAAGGGTGACAGTATGTAGCCTTATTACACTCCTTTCCTAATGTTGATCCAGTCAGTTATTCCATATTAGGTTCCAATTGCTGCTTCTTGTTCTGTATATAATTGGGGTAAATAATGCGACCCAGTATACCTGTTTCAGTTCTGAGGAGCTAGCAGTGAGGCATGGGCGTGCCCATCCTGTTGGGTCATTCATCTAGGTATTCCCTGCAGGAAGGTGTAGTCCATACAGGGGAGTAGCTCTCAGAAGTAATAGGTGAACCCAGGGGAGCAGGCTACCAAATGATAGGTCAGGACTTGAACAAATCCCCCACTGCAAGCAGTCAATGGCGTCCCCCAGATGCCTTTAGGTTCTGCATTGTCCCTGTCTTAGAACAGAGATAGACTGAGGGCAGCATGAGAGACTGGATGAACAGGCAATGGAGAGGGGAACTGGGATAGCTGGAAAGTCACAAAGTTAAAGGCACTGAAGTAAAAAATAAAGCAGAGGTACATATTATCCAGCAGATGTTGGCAATTTGTTTTCTGATACATCTGCCAACTTCTACAACCAGCTTGCACATCTAGCACTTCTCTGTACACATATATTGATTGAGTCTTACTTTAGCACTACCCTACCAGCATCTAAAACTAGAACATATTGTTGCTAATTTAAGCATTCTTTAGCATTGCCTTTTTTGGGATTGGAAAATAAATTGACCTTTTCTAGTGTCATGGCTGTTGTCATGTTTTCCAAATTTACTGGCAAATTCCCAGCAGCACTGTAACAGCATAATTTTGCAAGATTTAAAACAATTCAGATGGAATTTCAACACTTCTTACAGCCTTCATATCAGCAGGACTTTCTAGGATGTCCAGCTGTAAATCAGGCAACATGCCATTGTATGTCCCAGTGGCATTAGGCTACTCTTTATATTTACATTCATGCCACCTCTTCTTAATATATTCTGCTTCTGCTATATCTCTCCCATCTTTGTCTTTTTTACCTGTTTCCCTAACATCACCAATCTTCTTCAACAGATCTCATCTTTCCCATTCTGTTGTCTTCTTCCAGATCTTCACACTGCTGACTACAATATGCCTATATATCTCTAATTGCTATTGTCTAAAAGTCTGCATTCAGTTGTGCATATTTTCCTATCTCCGTTATCTTTTGCTCTTCTTCCTTTCTCAGCAACTTCTAAAGCTTCCACAGCAAGGGAGCCCACAGGATTTTTTGCAGGGAGGTGCAAACCCAGAGCCCCGCCCACGGAGCCCCACCCCCTCCATCCATGGAGCCCCACCCCTCCACCCACTGAGCCCCACCCCCACACAGCCATTACAGGGTCCCATTACTTGGCTATTTCTCTCCACTTGCCATAAACACTGTTCAAAATTCTCAGTGTGCATACTGTCTTATGCTTTACTTCTACAATGATTACAGGTATCTAGATTTAATTAGGAAGATTAGTTTTTTTACATACCCCATGTACATTGCAACTAACTCAAGGGAACTTTCAGCTGGCAGCCCTTTTGAATTCTGATCAAGAAGGCTTGGCTGTTCAGTTCTCTGTACTGGAATAATTTCTCATTCATTGCTAATAATCATTTTATTTACTTGGGTACTAACAGAGTTTTACTTTTTACCTACCATAAAGACAAGATATTTGTTTTACCTCAAAATACTTCCCCTTGTTTTATTTATTTATTTGTAAGTGACTTAGAAACAACTACAGGGGAATAGTGTTCATTAGCTCAATATTTTTCATGTAAGACACTAAACTGAGTCTCATGAGCCTGTTCAGATTATACAGATTTAAAACAGATTAGTTTATAACACTAGTGTTCTTTGGCTTCCAAGATTAGCTCTCAGTAACACAAATTGCTGTTTAAATAAAAGCTGGCATTCTGTGCTCTGAATGCACGACACATTATAGCTGTATTTAACTTACACTGTGTGCATTCACTAAATTATGTATATCTTTTAATTAATGCTTAATCAAGCATTTCTTCATAATCCCAACATTGACATAGTTGCAAATCATCACTTCATCTTTTTATAGATAATGCCCTAATATACAGTTGTTTTACATTAGGAAGGTTTGTGGCAAGCACTGTGGTGGCAGGACAGGTAGCTTTCATCCTTCTAAGTTGGGAACTGCTGATGAGGAGCCAGTCCAAGCTCTCTCTTGTTTCTGGTTTAGGGCACTTGGCTTCAGCCAGTTATTTTACATTAAGAAGTGGTCTGGTCTGCACTGGAGAAGAGGCTGGACTCTGCCCTTCTCTCTGAGGATTTTCTGGTGGTTTTGGGTTTATAGTATGGAGATATTTGAACTGTATCTTACTGAAATTGGTTCACCTTGTTTGCTTGGTTAGCATAGACTAGATCCAATCTGAATCTAGAATTGTTTATATTGTTGTTGTTTGTGTTGTTGTTTATTTCCTTGTTCCATTCCACCCTAAACTCCTAATACATAACTTCTCAGCACTAGTGATATCTCACTTGCATGCATTACTTTACTGCTTTTACTTCTTTGTTTGTTTCAAAGAAAGTTACTGTTTGTGCTTTTTGCATTTAGTTGCACCTTGCACATTGCACTCACTTGGCACTTACCTGGCAACTCTGTCACTAAAGCAATTATATAAAATTAAAAACAAAAAACCCCATCACCCACTGGCCCTCTTTTCAATTTAAGTTTCCCCAATATTATTCTAGCAAGTCAAAGGTCAGTTGTCTCAATCTACCTCCGGTCCAGCTGGTGAATCTGGGAATCTGACAATAATAATCTTCTCATCTACACAACAACCCTCCTCTCCTCCACAATCACACTTACTATGAGATGTGGCATTTAAAAAAACTGGAGGAGGAGTCTCTCACTCAGGACTGGGAAAGCAGGACTCTCACCTAGGATGCAGCACAACACACAACCAGGAACAGAATAATACACACCACCCACTACTAAAACACATACATACACACAAGCACATACAAACACAGCTCTGAGTAAAATTTACCTAAACATCAGAGGCAGAGGCCTCCAAAGCAGACACAACTGCTGCCAAAGCAGAAGCCACACAAACAACAAACTGCCAAACCACCAGTGTGGCAAATAGTCCACACAGCCCAGGCCAAATAATACAAACACTGATTACCTAACCTACAACACCCATACTGTCACTCTCGCTTTACTCATAGCACCACACTGAGCATCCCAGGGTCGGTCCCTGCAGGAGGGCTCTGACCACGGAGGCCGGCATACTTATAAGACAAGTACACGGCTGAAACTGTCTACATGAAGCAGTCATTGTCCATGCTGAAGGATGACTGACCTGTGGTCCACCTCCCTGTGTGAGGAAAAGAGAGACATAGAGGGTCCGATGTCACCATGCTGTAGGTGAAGGGCTCCTCCAGCTCCGCAGGCCTTCCTTCCTTCACCAAGAATGATGCCACAACATGAGATAACTGATCGGCTTTAACAAAGGTACACTGGTATCCCGCCAATCGCAAGAGCTTCTAGTGTCTGTTCGTCTTGACACATACAACAAAAGAAACCACTGTCTGTCAACTACCCATACAACTCACTGTGCCTGGGAAATTTAGGATCTGCTATATTGGCTAAGGCCTTTAGGAGCCTTTAACAAACTTAAAACCTAAACCTAGAAATTCTAGGCCTAAAAAAACTGAAACAAAAACTGCCAATCTCAAATGCAATGCAAAAATATGCGCAAATGAACTTGCTCCGCCATGGAACTTGGCTGTAACTCAAACTGCAAAACTGTCCTTGCTGTCACTGTGCCCTGATACATGTGCTGTAAGGCTGAGATAGTTCATATCTGAACAGGGCCTGACCACACTGCCACAAACCCGGACCCCCACACCGTGAGATCAGGCCACTCGGACCTCACACAAATAATAAAGGTATCAGGGGCAAAGCACCCACGTGCACGAACCAGGTTGAGCAAACACATAACTAAACAAACAGTCCCATGGTATCTACAGGCCTCCCTGGGCCACTGCTCTACCTCAGCTATGGCAGCTTACCAATGCAACCTCTCAAACTCTCCAGGACCAACAAACACCATCATAATCCTGGAGGTCTACAAGACTCTCACCACCAAAGGGCAGAAGCCCTTTCCCTACGTTCATAAACGTCAAACTTGTTCATAAATAGTCACTCATCAACAGCGGTTCCTGATACGAGAGGAGCTGAATATTAATTAACTAGAAAAGCTACTCACAAAATGGAAAAAATCCAATTTGACAAAAATAGTATCATAATCATGGACAAATCATAAACAATCATCATCCACATTGGAAATCAACACCCTGGAAACACCCAGAAGAAAAAATCCACAAGTAATAGTACACTAAGCAAAAGACACTACTACAGAGACTGAGCCCTAAACTTCACACCACCACTAAACTTGCCCTCCCCTATCCAGATAGCTGAAGCCCTTACAATAGCCTCAAAACCAAGAGGCATGACTGAATTTCAAACTCTCTAAAGCCAAACCTCCAGCACTGATTCAGTCAGGCAACGAAAATAAAACCAAGAGCTTTTTTCAACAATGAGGAAGCCAATAAAGGAGAAAGCTAACAATGAGAGAAAAAAATTATAAAAAAAAAAAAAATCGATGATCATTATTAGTAAAAAATCCACCTGAGCAAAAAAATTGTTAATACCAATTTTGAGAAGAAAAATTTGGCCAACAAGCCTAAACTGGAATAAAATGGGCCACATATAATCAGGAGGAAACAGATGGGGACCCAGATACAAGAAATGACCCGAAACCCAGA
The DNA here is from genome assembly GCF_019279795.1 of Protopterus annectens. Taxonomy (NCBI): domain Eukaryota; kingdom Metazoa; phylum Chordata; order Ceratodontiformes; family Protopteridae; genus Protopterus; species Protopterus annectens. The sequence goes on along the minus strand of NC_056725.1, from coordinate 1,342,838,285 downwards.
TATATTCAGCAATGATCCAAAATGATACAAAATTCTTGGACCCCACAGACCAACCCCATACACAGACAGCTCCTATGGAAACTCACCCCCTCCCGGAGCCTTGACCTTAGCTAAACAACAGCTGCTATGCTCAGGTACAAATCTCCAGCTTTGGCCAAAAAGCTGCTCTCTCTAATGCACAAAACAAATTGCGGCCTGGACGGATGGGTATGACCAGGGTTACCCACACAAGCAAAAGTCAGACTCAAGCCGGTCTCAGCTGGGGTCCCACAGGCCCAAGGGCTTGGGCGGTGTTTGCATCTACTTCTACTTCCTACAGGGCCAACATGGGAGGACACAGGCTGAATTACGAACAAGAGCCAAAAAATCTAGTCTGTAATAGTGGCAAGTTGACATGACACGGATCATATTACAATCATAGGGGGGAAGATCATGCTTTTTGAACTTGGTGACTTGGTTGCCTGAATCCAAGGATCAAGGTGAAGTTGTGCGACGAAGATCAAAACACTCACCTTGGTTGACCATTCACCAAGGCATCCCAGGAGCACATTAGAAGGACGGTAAGCAAAACCACCATGTTGGACAAAACATGGTACAAGCCTTTACTGCAAACTGCCAAAAAAAACCCATTAGGGTTAGACCGCTGGGCCATGTCCTGGACTCCAACGACCACAGGGTTAGAGCCACCAGGGTTAGGTCCATGGCCTATTGTCTCAACCCGTGTCCCAATGGAAAGTACAGGGCCCAAAGGATGGCTTCCTATTTGCAAACTGCATCAATGGAGAAGTGAGGCATCCATGTGGTTCGACTTTGGGATGACCAAAATCCAGATGCAGGCAGGCTGAAAGCCAGGGTGGAAAGGTGTCCAGGACACGGATAACGAAACAGATAGCTGGTGCCAGAGCCTTATACAAAAAAAAACCAACGCATATCAATGAACATAAGCCAAAAAAAACAAGGTAACAGGTAAGCTAGGCCAAGGTGCGACACAAACCTTGGCAACCATTATCACTGGGGCTGACTGGCACAGTTGACAAGGACCTTCACATTATGCAATTTATAAAGGTCCGAATCTTTTCTAACATTCTTCATGCTGCATCCTGAGAAGATGAATCTATCTCTGTGAATTGTATCTTCTGTACTTACCCCAGATCTCACATGTATCTGATCGAATGCCCTCAGCCCCATTATCATTACACACGCCAAGCATTTGAAGAAAGAGTTGGTGTACAAAAAATTCCTATAAGCTCAGTAAAGGACTGTGCCTGGATCGATCTGCCAGAGGTGAGAAAACCCAGCTCCCACATGTGCCAGAGACACCAAGTGCCCACAGCACCCCCATGTCAACATAGCCCGCCCCAAAACCACCTCAAAAATTAAAAGACATCAGAGCCACAAAAATAAACCTTAGCACGGATATACGGATTAGACTCAGGCGTGCTGGAGGGATAGAAATAGGATCCCTATGCTGCTGAGGTTAAATCTCCCTCATGTCCTCTGTGGTGGAACAAAATCCTGTCCATGTGGGAGGATGTGGGTGGTGCTGACTCTGTTCAAGAGAAATTTACCAGGGATCGGGGAGATCGAGGGTTTACCCCAGGAATCATCTCTGTGTCACTGCTGGACAGAGGCACAACAAACTAATCCATTTTACAAGAGGCTTATAAATGCCTTGGGGCAGACGGCTAGTATAAAACCTATATGCACATTATTAATTATTTTTTCAAGATTAGTTTTACTGAGTGGGCAAGGGAAATTCTGGGTGCTTTCTGATTTTGTGTGGTTGACCCTTAGTTATATGAAACTGGGTCTGCATTATCACTGATGTGAACAAATTCATTATATGCTTAACTAAAAGATTTAGACCTTTTTTCTTGACACAGCCATTACAGTATCCTTCCTGTTACTGTGATAAGCAAGAGTAGCCATGCATAAGAAGTGTACATATTTATACATATGATTATGCACGATTATATACAGATTGTATTAATTATAATATAAAATAATTTAATTATATCCCTTCTATAATACAGCACCACTTGTTAGACTGTGTTTTAAATTTATAGTTTTGAATGTTTTTCCAGCAAGCAATGAAACAAAACATACGAGCCAATAATGACAAACTGCCCAATTCAAAACATTTCAACCATAAAAGGCCACTTAAACTTTTGGCATTACAATCCATCAATGTCAGTCAGTATGCACAATCTCTGCAGAAGTAAAAGTCATCTGAATAATTCCACATTATAGATATCTGAAATAATGAAGAGGTTGTTGCTAGAAAACAACTTTATATTTCAGCATTTCATCAACAAATTCAGTGCCTGCTGCCCTTGAAGAATACATTGCCTATGTTACATTAAAATGGTAAGCTGGTATATTTGCAATACAGAATGGGTGGTAAGCTAAAAAACAAGTTCATAGTTATTAGGCATCTCATCCAAAGGATGACATAGCCAGGACTGCAGCACTCCACCCCCTTAAAATACAAATATACATGCTGTGGGAGTAGAACCTATAGCCATCTGCAGCAAGTTGCAAGTATGCTACCTGCTGTACTACTAACACTGCTTTAAAATTCTATACCACAATAATGATACCATTTGCTAAACAAAACAGTTGCACATTTTAAGCAGACTTAGCATGAGCAGCAGTAAACTTCTCTTCCCTTGAAGCTCACAATTCCTTGAAAATACACTTGAAAATAAATTCCACCTGCTAACTCTAAATAGGGCATTTCACTTTCTCTCACACACCTCAACCTCTGCAAGAAATCTGGACAAAGCCCAACATAAACAGGGACAGATTAGAAATATTACTCTCATGAACTTAGAACATTGCTAGAATAACAGGATTTATGTTAGTATGCATTTTATATGATGGACAGAAGGAAGGTTGGTATATTGTGTGTGCAAGAGACCAGATGGAAGGGGAGTAAGGCTAGGTGTATCGGAGGTGGGTTCAAATTGTTTTATCACGGCGTGGATGGGAGGAGAAATGGCATAGGAGTTATCCTGAAGGAACAGTATGCTAAGAGTGTTTTGGAACTGAAAAGAGTGTTGGATAGAGTGATGTTTATGAAGCTGGAAATTGATGGTGTAATGATGAATGTTGTTAGTGCATATGCTCCACAAGTTGGGTGTGCGATGGATGAGAAAGAAAAATTTTGGAGTGAGTTGGATGAAGTGGTGATGACTGTACCCAAGGGTGAGAGAGTGGTGATTGGAGCAGATTTCAATGGGCATGCTGGTGAAGGGAACAGAGGAGTGGATGACGAAGTGATGGGTAGGTATGGTGTTAAACAACGGAATGCAGGTCAGGTGGTAGTGGATTTTGCGAAAAGGATGGACATAGCTGTGGTGAATACGTATTTTAACAAGAGGGAGGAGCATAGGGTGACATACAAGAGTGGAGGAAGATGCACACAGGTGGATTATATCTTATGTAGGAGGGCCAGTTTGAAGGAGATTGGAGACTGTAAAGTGGTGACCAGGGAAAGTGTAGTTAGGCAGCATAGGATGGTGGTTTATAAGATGACTTTGGTGATCAAGAAGAGGAGGAGGAGTGTGAGGGCAGCACCAAGGATCAAATGGTGGAAATTGAAAAAGGGTAATTGTGAGGTGGAGTTCAGGGAAGAGTTAAGACAGGCACTGGGTGGCAGTGAAGAGTTACCAAATAGCTGTGTAACTACAGCAGAGCTAGTAAGGGAGATGGCTAGAAAGGTGCTTGGTATGACATCTGGACAGAGGAAGGACGATAAGGAGACATGGTGGTGGAATGAGGAAGTACAGGAGAGTATACAGAGAAAGAGGTTTGCAAAGAAGAAGTGGGATTGTCAGAGAGATGAAGAAAGTAGACAGGAGTATAAGGAGATGAGGTGCATGGCAAAGAGAGAGGTGGTGAAGGCTAAGGATAAGGCATATGAAGAGTTGTATGAAAGGTTGGACACTAAGGAGGGAGAAAAGGGCCTTTACCAATTGGCTAGATAGAGGAACCAAGCTAGGAAAGATGTGCAGCAGGTAAAGGTGATAAAGGATAATGAGGGAAACATACTCACAAGCGAGGAGAGTGTGTTGAGGAGATGGAAAGAGTACTTTGAGGGATTGATGAATGAAGAGAATGAGAGGGTGAGAAGGTTGGATGATGTTGGGGATAGTGAATCATGAAGTACAATGGATTAGCAAGGAGGAAGTAAGGATAGCTATGTAGAGGATGAAGAATGGAAAGGCTGTTGGTCCAGATGACATACCTGTGGATGCATGGAGGTGTTTAGGTGAAATGGCAGTGGAGTTTTTAACTAGATTGTTTAATGAAATCTTGGAAAGTGAGAGGATGCCTGAGGAATGGAGAAAGTGTTTTGGTACCGATTTTTAAGAATAAGGGTGATCTGCAGATCTGTAGTAACTACAGAGGGATTAAATTGATCAGTCACAGCATGAAGTTATGGGAAAGAGTAGTGGAAGCTAGGTTAAGAAGGGACATGATGATTAGTGATCAGCAGTATGGTTTCATGCCGGAAAAAAGCACTACAGATGTGATGTATGCTCTGAGAGTGTTGCTGGAGAAGTACAGAGAAGGTCAGAAGGAGTTGCATTGTGTTTATGTAGACTTAGAGAAAGCATATGACAGGGTGCCTATATAGGAGTTGTGGTATTGTATGAGGAAGTCAGGAGTGTCAGAGAAGTATGTAAGAGTGGTACAGGATATGTATGAGGGTAGTGTGACAGCGGTGAGAGTGACAGATGCATTTAAGGTGGAGGTGGGGTTACATCAAGGATCAGCTCTGAGCCCTTTCTTATTTGCAATGGTGATGGACAGGTTGACAGATGAGATCAGACAGGAGTCCCCGTGGACTATGATGTTTGCAGATGACATTGTGATCTGTAGTGAGAGTAGGGAACAGGTGGAGGAGACACTGTAGAGATGGAGATACGCTCTAGAGAGAAGAGGAATGAAGGTCAGCAGGACTAAGACATGTGTGTGAATGAGAGGGAGGATAGAGGAATGGTGAGGATGCAAGGAGTAGAGGTGACGAAGGTGGATGAGTTTAAATACTTCGGATCAATAGTTCAGAGTAATGGTGAGTGTGGAAGAGAGGTGAAGAAGAGAGTACAGGCAGGATGGAGTGGGTGGAGAAGAGTGTCAGGAGTGATTTGTGACAGACGAGTACCAGTAAGAGTGAAAGGGAAGGTCTACAAGAGGGTAGTGAAACCAGCTATGTTATATGGGTTGGAGACAGTGGCACTGACAAAAAGGCAGGAGTTTGAGCTGGATGTGGCACAGTTAAGGATGTTAAGATTTGCACTGGGTGTGATGAGGGTGGACAGGATTAGGAATAAGTATATTAGATGGTCAGCCCAGGTTGGAAGGTTTGGAAACAAAGCCAGAGAGGCAAGATTACATTGGTTTGGACATGTGCTGAGGAGGGATGCTGAGTATACTGGGAAAAAGATGCCAAGGATGAAGCTACCAGGTAACAGGAAAAGAGGAAGGCCTAAGATAAGGTTTATGGATGTGGTGAGAGGGCATGCAGGTGGTTGGTGTGACAGAGCAAGATGCAGAGGACAGGAAGAAATGGAAACAGATGATCCGCTGTGGTGACCAAAAGAAGATGATGATGATAATTGTATGCATTTTTCTATAGGATATGACATCTAAAACTCAAATGTCTGTCATTATTTAGCAACTTCAATCCTTTTTAGGAAGAATATGGGGCAAAAAATCTAGACATTCTGCAAAATCCTGGACAGCTGAGGGGTATGCTACCTCCTTCTTATACAGACAATATTTGTTTCTTATCCAAGAAAGACCTGATGCCTGACACAACTATCTACTTGGTTCATGGGGAAGACATGATCAAAGTAAAAAATGAACAGCAAGCAAGAAACAAGCTCAAGATAAATTGCTTAAAGGATTCCTGCACAAGTTATGGACCACACATGATAGATTGGCATTCTGTTTAGTTTACGGGTAAGCTTGCAAAGATGACCGCAAGTCTCCGACAAAAGATGACTGCAAGTCTCCAACAAATGTAATGAGCTTCTGAACATATTGTAATCCTGTCCTTTTATTACAAATACTGTCATATGCATTTCAATACCCAAGGCTTATACATTATCTAGTTATGTAAATATTCTCTGCATGGCAACAACGAAAAGGCTTTCAATGCTGGTAATTCTTTAACAGTATGCTTATTAAAGCTTACTTGCATCTTACAATCTCCGACAAGCTTACCTGATGGTCATTAAATCATTGCTACTTAAAACAGAGCAACAGGGCACTGTGACAGCATACATTTCCTGAATAATAAGATGCATAAATCAACAGTATAAAAATATGACAGAAAACCAGAACATTCTGCAAAATCAAGGACAGATGAAAAGCCACGGTCGTACTTGTGGTCTACCTTGGATGGGGGAATACTCTGCACACTTACACTGCATAACTGCTCCTTGCCTTCCTTGGACACATCCAGAGCCACTACAATGGGGAGTGGGGTGCAAGAAGTATGTCACAATTTGAAATGTCTCTGGCTGACAGTGATGGCTCTGACACTCATACCTTTCAACTTCAGAGCAAGAAATCTGGACAAAGCCATACATAGAACTAGACGTGGGACACAGGCCCAAAAATAAGGACAATTTTTAAATATTGCTCTTATTAACTTAGATAATAGAACAGTAGTAGGTCTTGCATTAGTACGAATTTTCTGAAGGGTATGAAATCTGTAACTCAAATGTCTGCCATAATTTTCTAACTTCAATCTTTAATGATTTGCCACTAATTTGCCAGAAAACCACAATTTTATGAAAAACAGACCAAAAATGTGATGCAAAAATATATATATATAAAGTTGCCACACAATACAGCTGGGAACCTGTCAAAAAAGGGACACCTTTTTAATATTAACACTGTTAACTTGAGCAGCTAACAAAATAAGAGTATCTACATGCATTTCTGAAATAAAAGTAATAACTCTGATCATTACAGTTATATATAATTGTAAACCCTCCACATTTTCTTCCAAAATTGCCATTTTGAGGAGGGATTATTAGGGGAGAGCAACATTTTGAGCCAAAATTGGGAACAATGGAGAGATTTGGATATTCCGAATTCTACAAAGCGATTTGCACATACCTCTCAACCTCTTAATGCAGGAAATATGGACAAGGCCAAATATATTTGGGGAACATACAAACACTACTGAAAATTGCTCTTGTATAAACTTAAGAGAGTTGATAGAATAACAGGTCTTGCATTAGCATGCATTTTTCTGAAGGTTATGATGTCTGAAACTCAATGTCTGTCATTTAGCAACTTAATTCCTAAATGATTTGCTAGAAAACCACAAATTTTATGAGGAACAAACCAAAAATAAGAAGCAAATATCTATTCATTCTGCAAAAATATGGACAACTGAGAGGTATAGCTCAACTGGGGCTGTCTGAGTTTGCTACCCTTTCCCCCCTCACAAAATCATGGTCGAATGGAGCCTCCCCCCTGCAGCCATTCCAATGTCCCATTCCTTGGTTATTTTGCCCCATTTACTATAAACACTGTAATGTGTATACTGCTTTACTTCTGCAATGATTTAGATTTCATTTGAAAGTTTTATTTTGCATTTTACAGCACAAACCCTAATAGATATATGTTAAACAAAGTAATGCAGTCTCACAATGAAAACAGACTTAGCATTAAAACTTCTCTGCCCTTGAAACTCACATGCATTGAATCAGCATTGAAACCCACATTCAAAGAAAATACATTTTGCCAGTGGCAGATTAACTCTGGGCTGTTTTCAAAATCATAGGCCCCTTGAACATGAAACATACACATGCTCTTTGATACACCTTCCTGACTGTATTACATTATATTCCTTATACAATACAGTCCAGTTGTTAGAGGGCATTTTAAATTTATTGTTTTGAACATTTTTCCAGTAAACAATGAAACAAAATGCATACACCAATGACAAAACTGCCCAATTCAGAACATTTCCATCATAAAAAGTCTACTCAACCTTCTATAGTCCACCAGTATCAGTAAATATGCACAATCTCTGAAGTAGTAAAATCCACATTAAAGATGTTAACAGGTTCATAGTTACCAGGTATCTTTGCCAAAAAGGACTGCAGCATCCACCCCCTTTACAACACAGTACAGTAACAGCAATGCCATCTACCTATGTGGGAGTAGAACCCACAGCCTTCAGCATCAAAAGCAAGTACACTACCTGTTGTGCTATTAACAATGCAAGCAGACTAAGCATAAGCAGCACTAAACTTGTGTTCCCCTGCATCTCTCAGCTCCTTGTAAAATCTACTCGACACTCAGCTGTATCTCTGAACTTTGCAACACAAGAAATCTGGAAAAAGTCAAAATTTATTGGGGGGGAGGCAAAAGGCCAAAAACCAGGGACACATTTTAAACATTGCTTGTATAATGTTGGAAAGTTGCTAGAATAAAATGCTGCGTTACCACCATACATTTCACTGCCACGTCTTGAACCCAGGGGACCCTATGCAAAACAGTCAGAGCAACATACCACTATGCCAAATTAGCTGTTTTGTGAAAGAGGAAGACGGAAACCTTAATAGCTACCATTTAGTGAATTCAGTTCTCACCATAGCACAGCTGTCAACCTCTTAGCACAAAACACCTGAACAAAGCCAATAATGGGTGAATACAGCCCCCAAACATTCAGTGAATTCAGTTCTCACCATAGCTCTCAACCTCTTAGCAAAAAACACCCGGACAAAGCCAGTAATGGGGGAATATAGCCCCCAAACATATTCAGTTCTTACCATAGGTCTCAACCTTAGCACAAAACCTGGATGAAGCCAATAATGGGGGAATGCAGTCCCAAAAATAGGGACAAATTTCAAATATTCATCTTATACACTTAGAAAAATTGCTAGAATAAAAGCTTTTGTGTTACCATGCACTTTCTGAAGAATATGAAGTCTGATATTCAAATGCATGTCATTTTTAACATTTGTTAACCAGGAAAGTCTGACTTGGAACAAAAGCTAATTTTTAGTAGAGGCCCAGGGAGAAACACTCCAGACAGACACATCTTTGTAAGATGGGAGGAAACAAAAACAGGGAGGGCATGCAGACTCCACACAGAAGTTAAGGCACCCCAGCCAAGAATCAAACCAGAGAACATGTAGCTGTCAGGCAACAATGCTACCGCTGCATCAATGCACAACTGGCTTTACAAGGACACAAAAATACAGAAACCACAGATTTTATGAGGAACAGAACAAGTATGAGGGAAAAATCTGCAACATTTTTACAGATGGTGGTGGGTAGGGAATTCAGGCTCTTGCCACCTAGGCCCAAGGTACAGGGTTCAAGCCTTATTCTCTACCCACCACCATGTAGCACCTGGGGCATTTTACACACAGACACATGCACAGACACACACACAGACACAGACACACACACAGACACACACACACACACACACACACACACACACACACACACACACACACACCTGTTATCTTCAGTGAAGTAAACCCATCTGAAAACCGTTTCACACACACCTACCTTACTCCGTCTGTTATCTTCAGTGAAGTCCTCCTCGCAGGTAAAGTAAACCCATCTGAAACCGTCCGTTTCAGTTCCTGCTCGCAAACTGTGCACCGCGCGATGTCGATGATGTCAGCATCTGCGCCTGGACTTGAAGGGCTTCTTAAAGAAGAATGCCCAAATAACTTTTTTTTTAAATTTTAAATGAAAAGATTAACTAGTCAGCATATTCCAGGCGGGTGCAAGTGCACCCCCTTGCACCTGCCTGCGGGCGCCTTTGTTCCACAGATGGTCATTTTGCTTTCTTAATCTTCTTTCTATTTGGAATATTTTTGATGCTACCTCCTGGATAAGATCACAAACTTCTGTCCATATTTCTTGAGGTACTCATTCCACCAGGTCTAATACCTATTCCTCACCACCATTACATATTCATTTGGAATATTATTATGCTCTTATCTCACTTTCCTAGATTTTTGTTTGTTTTCTTTAATTTAATGTGCAATAAGTAGCTGTTGATGTGGGTCACAATCAGCTCTGACAGTTTGCTGACTGTATGGAACTCTTCCTGATCTAAATGCAAAGTATTTTTTTTTTGGCTCCTCACAGGCAATCATCAGCTACTCCAGGATCTTTTCTCCTTCACTGGATCTACTGGGCTCTCTACCTCTACCAGACTTATTCCAAAACCATATTCAGGGATGGTAAGGAGATCAAGTCACCTAGAGAATTATCATATCGTTGCCAAGAAGTGTTTTTGCTTTATATCTCAACCCTTCCCTCTTGCTTGCATACTCATAGGTGTCCACGGAAAGGACATGCTGGCATTTGTCCTACATCCATGGTGACTCAAATAATGCTCAGTGCCATTTTTACATTTAGCTCAACTCAAACCCCCCCCCCCCCCCCGCTTGCCCCAGCCTGCACTAGGGATTGAACATGAATTACAACTGAGTTAACACCCACCCATCCAGGATGGGGACACCCATCTGTCCCTGCAAGTGCCTCAAATGATCGATCTGCTAATCAAACTTTGGTCACCTTGGCCATAGTCAGGGCTTTATCCCTCATGTCACTGCACTGGCTCTGACTACGAAGTATATAATCAGTCTAGTTTTAGTACATTCTATTCCATTATTAAACTAAACCAGTTTTAACTCTTGCCCTAATATGGTTCTTCCCTTTTAAAGTAACATAAAAAGAGATGTAAAACAGCACAAGGTGTGTGTGTGTGTGTGTGTGTGTGTGTGTGTGTGTGTGTGTGTGTGTGTGTGTGTGTGTGTGTGTGTGTGTGTGTGTACCTTGCTATTATAAGGTTATTTTTTCACATCTTCAGAGCATGGTTACAGTGTTCCATATATTGCACAGTATTTATGTGTTTTACAGTATGTACTTCCTGCATTTTTGACTTATAGCAAACGTAATGTTTTGAAAAAACATAGCTGTTAAACATCAAGACTTTTTTTTACTCTCTTTTATGTATTGTTTGTTCTTAATCTGTGTTTTCAGTTTGTGGATGAGAAAGTGAGTCAACACCTCTCATTTTTATCTTATTAAACTTAGACAAATGAAAGTTCTGATACCAAGCTCAGCAGGATTTGTAGACTTTAAAACCAGTTAGTAATCTATTGACATACAGATTTATATTCACTATGAACTCATAAAACCTTAGACAACTGTTGGCTAAAACCCATGTAAGTCTGAACTTCCATTCCCGTGACTTGGTATGTGACTATGAAGTGCTGCCAATCAAATGTATGATTGCCAGAAGTAATATAAAAAAAATGTTGATCTCTAATGCAGAGACTATGAACTTCTGGCCTTTGTTCTGCACTATCAAGTACAGTCAGTTGGCAGCCGTTTCTACAAATGCTGATAGACTGACCTGCCAAAACAACTTTTAGCAACAGTGGAGTTTTCTCTTTTCTCCACTGTTGTGTGATCATATAGTAGGTATATATATGTTTAGGGGTATCCCCCCTCACAGGCGGTACAGGGAGAGGGTTTGACCCCTGGTACATCTTAACTCTGAGATTTGCTGAAAATTGTTTTGGCAGTTTTTTTGGCAAACTTATTTTCACGGAAAGTAAATTTGATCTATCATGATTTTTTTGCTGTCTCCTTCCTTGATAGTATATGCCCCTGTTTCTTAACATTGCACATTTATCAAGTTAACTGAAAAAATTAGCATTTGTGAATATATCCCTAAACCCCTTTGTACAGAAAGAACAGGTATGTTCCAACTACCATAGTCTGATCACAACACCTATCATTCCATGAATGTAGTACTAACCATTCTGATTTTCCCAGCTCCTTCCCTATCACACAGTCATTTTGTAACTTATCTACCGCTCCAAAGTGGTATACAGGTTAATCGCTACCAATTTATCGATCAGTAGAGTACACGTTATACTATCAAACATATTTGTAAAACTGTTTTACGTGCCACGTACTAGTGTACAATCGAAGCGGGCTCTGACCACTTTTCCATAAAAATCACGTTTGCACTTATTTGTAGTCCTAGCTCTTGTATAACCCTGATAGATTTCATTTAAAACTAGACAATATAATTTGCTGGTTGGAGTATAAGTTCCTAGATTACATTAAATGACCATACACAGAATTAATATTGACTGTTAGAACGTACTCACGTTTGCATTGTTGCCCTTACCATTATAAAAGGTATTACCAGAGCTCTCTTCTAGTCTCCAAAAGCCACAGCACTCCACTCAATGTATATTGAAAAAACTAACAGTCTTTTATTCACATCCAAAACTCCATAAGATTTAGCGCTTTCATCTACTGCACCATGGACTTCTTCAGAATCAATAAAAAGACATTCATCACTGATATTTATACCATTTTCAAGCCAATGAGTTCATTAATTAACAGCAACTACTTCATTAGCTTAAAGCAACAGTAACAATCTGCCATGTGAGTTCCAGTTTAAATTTAAAAAAAAAACTGCATATATAAAACACTAAAACTTATAAATAAACAATATGAATAACCATTGTTGTTCATAAAAAATTTAAAAATATTAAAAATAGGGCGGCCACGGTGGTGCAGCAGTTAGCGTTGCCGCCTCACAGCAAGAGGTTCTCTGGTTCGATTCTCAGCTGGGGTGCCTTCTGTCCGAAGTCTGCATGTCCTTCCTGTGTCATGTGGGTTTCCTCCAGGTGCGCCAGTTTCCTCCCACATCCCAAAGACATGCTGTAGGTGGATTGGACACTCTAAATTGGCTCTAGGCATGAATGCATGCATGTGTGTGCCTTCTGTGGAAGGTTGGGTGCTGGGCTGGCAACTCAGCACCTTAAAACTCCACTGCCAGTCATGAGCAGTCAGGTGATCCCCTGTGGCGACCCCTAAAAGCCAAAAGAAGAAGAAGTTAAAAATATTAAAAACCTAATAGCAATGAACATGTTTTTATGCTGTAAACTTGTGTTCTTGTAACTATAAGGTGTTCTAATGACAAGCTGAAGCTTAACCAATATACAATACATGTATAATAGTGTGACATTTATAACAATGATACACTCATACTTATTGTTATATCTATCGTCTCAATTTCAGCAAATGTGTAATAGTAATGTTATCATTAATACCAGGGACACAAGTTGCATTTAACAGCAACTGCCATCTCACCTCTCTCTCTTTCAAAATAACTTTTATATCCCCCCCCCCCCCGGGCTGTGATATAACTATTTCCACAATTCCAAACCTGAAAGCAGAACAAGTAGGATTAGCTACTATGTGTCTATATAGAGCACTATTTTTGTCCTTTCTCCTTATATTACAAAGATGTTTGTATAGCCTGTTTTTAAAATCTCTACAGGTTTTCCCTATATAGAATGCAGCACAGGTGTTAGACTTAGCTAAGTATATCACCTGCTTAGTATTACAGTTCCCTTTCTTAAAATATATCTTTGTTTTATTAACATGCTCTAGGATAATATAGTTGCCTTCTATGATAGCAAAGCACTAATTACACCTGCCACATTTCCTAGTACCTTCATTAGTTCTTCCTTGTGCTTGTATACCTCTATTATATTCAAATTTATTTTTCAAGTTTGGGGCAGTTTTGGACATGAAGTTAGGTTTCTGCCCTAAGATTCTACAAACCTCGGCGTCACCTTTTAGGTGAGCCCAATTTCGTGTAACTATATTTTTTACTATTTCTGCTGTTGGATTATATTCTAATATTAATGCTCTACTATAACTATTATTTTCCTCTGTATTTCTATTACTTACCAATTCTGCTCCTAATAATAGTTTATATGTTTTGCCCCATTCTCTTATAAAACATATTGAGAAACATCATTAATAATAGAAATGGGGTATCCTCTGTCCTTAAACATTCGGCCAATATTGGCAATCTCACTTCTCATCTCCTCAAAGTCAGAGATCATCCGAGCTGCTCTTATACACTGCCCTTTCAGTATACTCTTTTTGTTTCCAAGGATGACAACTACCATATTCTAAATAAGAATTACTAAAGGTGCTTTTCATAGGTTCATAGGTTGGTACTAGGCTATCAGCCCTAGGGCCTATACAAGCCTAGCCATAACAATTCCCTGGCTATTTCTTCCCACACTATTTACTTCCCTGGACCCCTGTCTAGCAGGGCGACTGATGTGATCCCTGGGGTGAATTTCCTTTCTCCCATCTAATCGTCAAGGATCCTTTCGAAGAAGACCAAAGAGGCACTCTGCTTGACATGTATGGGCAATCTATTCCAGAGTCTGGGGAGTCTCTGGGTCAGGAACCTATCCCTCCAGCATGTTTATTTTATTGTGATGACAAGGTTTAGATCCCTGGAGCATGTGGCTCTGAGGGATTGGGATTTCTTTAAGTGTAGCATGTCCAACAGCTCTGGGTTTGACATCGCCTTGTATGTTAAGCAAAGATCGCCTCTGAGTAGACGATATGCGACAGAGTATAGGTGGAGTTTTTTAAGGCTGTCAGCGTAGGGCATCTGCTTTAGGCCTGTGATTCTTTTAGTGAGGTATTTCTGCAGCCTTTCCAGTTGTTGCAGATGTCTTGAGAGGTACATACCAAATGGGGCATTGTATTCTATAATGGGTCTAATGAGGGATGAGTACAGTGGGACAATGACCTCCATTTTTCTGGATGAAAAGCCCTTAGTGATGAGGTGTGCCACATAGAAGGATTTCCTGACTGTTGTGGTGATGTGGTTATCGAAGGTGAGACCACTGTCCACCTGTGTCCCTAAGTCTCTTATCACACTTTCGGTGTTTAGCGTACTGCCACCTATATGGTAATTCACGGATACATGTTTTTTACCAAAGGGGATAACTTTGTTATCCAGAGTCCCTTAGTGTTGGCCTGTACTTCAGAGAAGTAGATGCCAAACAAGAGCGGTCCCAGGACTGAACCCTGAGGTAATCCACTTGTCACTTGTCTGGAGCTGGATTTGGAGTCAGCTACTTTTACAGTGTGGGTTCTATCAGTAAGCCAGTTAGCAACCCATTGGGTGACGTAGGGATTAATGCCCAGCTTAGTAAGTTTATCTATGATTCCAGAGTGGGGGATGGTGTCAAAGGCCTTGGCAAGGTCTAGATAGGCTGTGTGGACCACCTTACCCTTGTCCATGGCTCTGAAGACTAATTCGAAGAAGTCAATCAGGTTCAGGAGACAAGATTGGCCCTTCACGAACCCAAACTGGGTGGGGTCCAGTGTTTGAAGGTTGCCAATGTCTTTGTTTATACGTTCCATGATAATACGCTCCATGGCCTTGCAGATAAGGCTTGTCAGACTGATAGGACGGTAGTTTCCGGAATCCAAGGTGGATCTCCCCTTGTGGAGTAGGATAACTGTAGCTCTGCGCCACTCAGTGGGCACGAAACCTGAGGTGAGGCTATGATTAAACATGACACTTAGGTGAGGTGCCAGTTCATATTGTAGGTCATGTAGTACACAGCCTGGGATGTCATCTGGTCCCATGGATGCTGTATTCTTAGCTTTGGAGAGTGCGTTTTTTTACCTGTGTGGCCGTTATTATCGGAATTTAGCAATCTTTCGGTATTGAGATAGGCCATTTAGGGGGTGAGAGGGGGGTGAAGTTGGCACTGAATCGATCTGCCAGGATATTGGCAATATCCTTGGGATCAGTATATTTAATGCCATTCTGTTTTAGCTCAGAGCAGATCTGAGCATTGCCATTTAGATTCTTGACATAGTTATAGAATGCCTTGTGGTTGTCTTTGGAATCTTTGGCAATTTTATTTTTGTAAATAGCTTTGGAGGATTTTATGAGGGATCTCAGTTTCTTACTGAAGCTGGTAAGGATGTTTTTTGCATCCTGGGATTTTCCTCTTTTCTGCAACAGTTTCTTCCTTTTTTTGTAAAGTTTGTTTATGGCAGGGGACCACCAGATTGGTTTCTTTTTTTTTGGATGAGAGCATCTTGGTTCTATTTGGGATGGCACGATTTATGCATGAGTGGATGTGCTTGTACAGTGTCAGCAGCTGAACTTTCAGCTCCCATCTGCATGGGTGTCATGAAGTTTGTCACTTCTGACTTGAGTAGCATGAAGTTGGCTTTGGAGAAGTTTTTATGGAGGTTTCCTTACTGGGGGGTGGGGGTGGGGGTGGGATGTGGATGTTAAGGGTGATTAGCTTATGGTCAGATCTGACTAACGAGGGGGTGACCATAGGTGTGGAGCATCGATTTCCCATGTTGGTAATGACCAGGTCTAGGATATTGGAGCCCCTGGTGGGACTATGGATTAGTTGATCCAGGGCGTTGGAATTTATGAATTCCAAGAACCGTTGGGCAAAGGTGTTGGTACAGGAGTAGTTTTCCCAGTTAATGGCAGGGTAGTTATAATCACCCAGTATTAGGGTGTTTGGTTGTATCTTAATATTTTCCAGTATGTTTAGAAAGGTGTAGTGAGAATCTTGGGGTATGGTGGGGGATCTGTAGCAAGCTACAATTTGGATTGCAGTCTTACCTAGTGTTAGTTGCACCTGGAGAATTTCAGACGCATTGTGTTGGGCAACTAGCCTGGTGGTGTGAATATCCTTGGAGAATATTGACACTCCTCCACCTTTAGTGTTTCGGTCCTGCTTTGGTGGCTGAAAAGTGTGGTAAGAGTTGTAGCCTGGTATTGCAGGGGTGCTCTCTGGAGCCTTGAACCAGGTCTCAGTTACAGCATAGATATCGATGTTCTCCATTTTTAGGAGTGCCTCGAGAGAGTGCATTTTGAGGTTTGGACTTCTAGCATTGAGTAGCATTACCTTCAGATTTTGCATGCTTGTACCTGTTATGGTGGTGGTTTTGTCCTTTGAACTTTGCCTAAAAAAGGCACTATAGGGGTGGCAAGAGCCTTAGCCAGTAACCTGAATCCCAGGGGAAATAGGTGCAGACCATCTCTGGCAAAGCATCGTGGTCTGTCAATCATGTCGTCCCAGGCAGACAGATACTGGATCCCCTTTGAATGACACCAGAAGCTTAGCCAATTGTTGAAGTCAATCATTTTGTCCTTATATTGTGGTATCATTCTGGGCGAAGGCAGGATGCTACTCAGGGCTAGGGTCATACCTGCCTGGGCCACATGATCCAAGAGCTCTTCCATGTCTCTTTTCATGTAGTCCATGGAGGTACGTCTCAAGTCATTCACTCCAACATGGTCAATGACAGAGTCATATTTGTACTTGTGGAGTGACTTGAGTGCATGCGTTATGTGGTGGATCCTGGCACTCGACAGGCAGCTGACTGTAATTTTCTCCTTGTTCAAACTGGTGAGAGGGACATCAGTTTGCCGGACTATAGAGTCACCTATGACTAAAGTGTTAGGTACATTGTCTTGCCTTAGGGGCTGTTGCTGGGTGGCACACAGGTGTTGTGAACTATGTGACACTTTGGTTGTGATTGGTGTTTGTTTGCATTTCAGCTTCAGAGGTCCTTGTTGCTTGGGCAGGTTACAGTTAAGGGCCTCTGCATATGTGGATTTAGTGTTGCTATATGTGGGTGTTGGTGGTGTGGGTTTAGAAGGGCTATGTGTTGCTTGAGGTGTAGTATGGGTGTTAACCTTCTCCTCTTGACTGTCTAGAAGAATCTTGGGTGGAGAGAACTTTGCTTCCATTTTGGCTATGTAAGTGCATCTCTCACAGGTTGTAGTGTTGGGTGGTAGGAGGAGAGGGTTGTCTGTGTACATGAGGCAATTGCTGCATTGCCCCAGTATGCCCAGATTCACCAGGTGGACAGGAGAAATCACCAGAAGCTGACCCTTGGACATGCCTGGTTTGGTGCTTCTTTTTTTTTGTAAAGTACAGGAGCTGTTTTCCCTTCCCTTAGCAAGGTACTTTGCAATTATAGGCTGTTTAGTGCCTACTATTAATTTCTCCTTATTAACAAGGAGAGTTGAGTGCTTGTATCAGTTTAAGGCTTCCTAGTGCTTTCCAGCAGGTATTAGAGAAAGTGCTAGTCACAGGGATGCTTAAAGGTAAGATGAAAAAAAATGCACACTGCAGTGTCCACTAGAGAAGTTAGACATGAAAGTAGGTAACTTAAGTTTTACCTGTTTAAAAAGTTAAGGTTTAGTGGAGAGTTACTATTTTTAAAACAGCAAGATGGGTTGAAAGGGGTGGTCACTTTTGTATTCTGGTACTATGGAATACAGTAGGATGGCCAATAAATTTAAATAGTTGAAGGGGAGGGGGTTTTGATTTAGTGATTACTCACACAAGCCAGTGAAAGTAGAGAGGAAATGAGATATATGGTCAGATTAACATAACAGGCAGGCAACTAGAAAGACAGCAGTATTTCTGCAAGAGAGAGAGAGCTGTGGTCTCTTTTGAAGTTTTAATATGCTGTTAAAGCAGAATGCAAGTAAAACACAAGGTAAAGAAAACAAACTACAGTATTTAAAATATACAAAATACAAAAAATAAAAGCAAACTAACCTTTCCTTCACAGCAAAGTGTAGCAGAGTCTGGATGAGCCTTTCTGGTAAAGCTTTTCCTGTATATTCTACATTTAAACCCTTTGTCAGTGTGAGAGATAAAAGTATCCAAGTAAGCTATCCCCTTGAATGTTCTAGGAATGTGTGAAATTTAGGCCACAGTTGCACCCCACTTTGGTCATCTCTGAAAAGGTCATTAGTGAAGAGTTGTACACCTTACAAGGTAATAATAAAAACAGAAAACAGTATACTGAGAATCACCATGGATATTATCAACAAGGATATAGGTGACCTTCAAACTCTTGACCTGACTCACTTTGGCTTTGTTAAGGGCAGATCTTGCCTGCTAAACCTGGTGGACTTTTTCGAGAATGTCAGCAAGGCGCTGGATGAAGGCAAAACAGTTCACACTGCCTACCTTGCCTAGCCAAAGAAGCCTTTGACACAATCCCTCACTCAAGCATCATTGAGAAACTTGCCCAGCTGGGGATTAACCCTTATGTCACTAGATGAGTTGCCAAATGACTCACAAACAGAATACATAGTCAAAATTGAGTATGCCAACTCTACTAGCAGACCTGTTACCAGTGGTACCACAGGGATCTGTGTTAGGCCCACTACTGTTTGGTATCTATTTTTCAGAAGTTCAGGGGAAAATAGATGACCTATGGCTTACCAAGTTTGCCGATGACTGCAAACTGGGTGCAATCATTGAAACCCCCAAATATGTCAATATACTACAAAATGGGCTTACACAGACAAATGGTTGGTGTCAAAGCCAAGGACTTAAATGATACACAAAAAATACATTAACATCCCCTTCAGCAAAGGAGAAACCCTTGCTAATTACAACATTAATAATACCCCCCTAAGTTCAAAGCCAGTGGTGAGAGATTTCAGAACGCAAGTTGATAGCAGCCTTAATTTTGATCATCAGGTGTCCACTGTACTAAGGAAACCCTTCTGCATTGCCCACCTTAAAAGCAAGGGTATAGCAGCCAAAGTTAAGGAGGTTATAATTCCACTGTACTCAGCTCTCATCAGACCAATAATAGAGTACAATGCTCCCTTCTCTATGTACCTTACCAGACATCTGCAGCAAATGGAGAGACCTCAGAGGTTTCTCAGCAAGAAATTCAGGGCCTACAACACATGACCTACACAGACAGACTGAAGGCCCTATCACTTTACTCAGTATTGTATAGACTGCTTAGAGGTAATTTGTGCTTTGTCTACAGAGCAGTCTCAGACCCTGCCTTGATGAAGCTGCTGCACATCCGCAAATCCAATGGGACAAGATTCACTCGCTCTAGAAATCTTAACCTAGCCGGCAATATTAACAGGACATCCTGGGGGGACAGATATGTCTCTCAGAGGTTGCCACTCCTCTGGAACAAACTCTCAATTCATGTAAAACAGAGCTTCTTAATGACACTATTTAAACATAATCTGGACAATTGGATGAGAAACCATAAATTTACACCAAGGTTTCACCTATGTCCCTCTTAGACAGAGGCAGCTGGTGCTGATCTTAGATTTGTACTCAAACTACATATCTTGGACCCTAAGGGGACAAGGGTATAACATGGCTAGGCTTGTAGAGGCCTTAGGGCACATAGCCTAGTAACCTCCTATAATAATAACTCTACTATATTTTCCTATCTCTCAAGAGGTTATTTAAGTTGACTGAAGCTGACTCCTCAGTATTTTCCTTCAAATCACATAGAATTAATGCCATCAGATTTTAAATGCTATTAGGATAGCATTGTAATATACAGTTAAATCCACTGTCCTTTCCTCTTAACCTTTTCCTTGTTTTTTTTATTTATAAGATAGCCTATAGCAACCTTTCATGCCTGCTTGTATTCATATGCAGATTTAATTTGTTTCAATTTCTTAGTCATGCCCCTTTGCATAACATTATATTTAACATTACACACTGTTGAACCTATTTCTTTGTACTTTTATGTAACTTTTTCTATTCATTACAAACATATTCAGGTGTCTATGCAGTGCTAAAGTACTGAATAGTATGGATTTACTTTACACAGGGCAGGATTCATGAAGGCTTGCATGGAGTCTAAGAGTAGTGTAAGACTCCATGCAGCCTTTGCGACCCAGGAACAGCCCTAAATTCCATGTAAGAGACCAGCTAAAACGTCTCTTACATGGAGTGGGCATGGATATGCTAATCACCTCACTTGCAGCCCAAAGGCATGCAAATGAGGTAGATTAGCGATCCAGGAAGCCCAAAGCAGCCCGTGTAAGAGCCGTTTTAGCTGCAGAAATGTACTCAGTTGACAACTGAGTACGTTTCTGCAAAAAACACAATGGAGCCATGTCAGCTCCAAATAAAGGGTACATATGTGTCAGGCAGCATGCCAATGGCCAAATATGTGGCCATTGGCAAAGTACCCCGATGCAAATATAAAAAATAAATATTTTTTTTTTCGGCGATCGCCGATGTTTAAACACAGTGCAGCCCCGCGCAAACGGGCTGTGCTGTATAAAACATAAAAATGGAGGTTATAAACCCACAAATGTGGGTTTTATGCAATACATGGATTTACAATGCAGGGACCAGCAGACCAAAAACAACATGGCCACCGTTTAGTGGTTGCTAAGGGGAGAAGCTGAGTCTAAGACATGTAACTAAGCATTAGTAGGCAATCTGATGTAAATGAGTGTTAGGATACTGAATTCCACTGTCACATAGCAAATGAGCACATTCTGAGTAGTGTAAGAGATACATAAGGGGGAGGAATAGAGTAGGAGATAGGTGACATCACAGGGGGGAATGGTAGAAAGAAATGCAGTTCATTGGAGGTCAGTGTTACATGACAGATGTCAGACACATATCATGGAAAGAGGAGTGCCACAAGATAAGCATGGGAAAGTCAAGAAATGGAAGGTGTACACTGTTGCTTACACCAAAGTTTCTTGCTGGGCGTGCATGCACACGTGTGCGCGCCATGAAGTGTGAGAAGGGCAGTGTGGGCGCCTGTAAGGCAGACTGAGCATGTGGGAGCCTGTTGGCAGACTTGTAAGACTGTTTGCGCTAGTGTGCGTGCATTTTAACCCGAATAAGCAGATTCTGAACCATGTAAGCATGTGTGTGCGCGTGTAAGCCACTGTGAGCATGTTTCTGCTGGTATGCGCATTGCCCCCCTGAGGAAACAGAAAGAAAAAAGGAAGCAACAGAATTAGTAGGAAGTTAGCAGGGAATACTGCTGGAGCTAGCAGGTGAAAACAATTAGAAGCAGGCAATTACACAGGCAGAATAGTAGCTCAGACAAGCACTTAAAACTCTGCAAACAGCAGTGCAGGATGTTTCTCTCAAGAGACACTGCAAGACAGGAGTAAGCTATTAGAAGTCAAAACTGAAAAAGCTGAACTCAGAGCAGAAATGCTAGGGGCTGCCATAGCTGTCATAAGGAGACATAGGCTACTTGCTGAGGGTGGTGACAATGCAAATGGTGCCAGACAACCCACAGTGAGGAGACGGAGAAGAGTGTACAGGCCCAGGGTCACCTACCATGGGTTACATGAGCTGGAGATAGTAGAGCACTATAGAGTGGACAGAGACCTCCTGCAGCAAATTGTCGAGCTGTGCAGGCCACGCCTCACACACAGAACCAACAGAGGGGAACCCATCCCAGTGGAAACCAAGGTATGTGTTGGCCTAAGAATACTAGCAACAGGTACCTTCCAGAGACCAACTGGTGACATGATGGGGATATCACAGGCATCAGCCTCCAGGGTACTGCACCAGTTCCTTGATGCCATGCCAGCACATGTCGGTGATCATGTATATTTCCCCAATGCCCGTGAGGTATTGGCCAGCAATATGCATCTCTTCCAGCAAATAGCGGAATACCCTGAGGTAGTGGGTGCAATAGACTGTACACACATATGCATCAAAGCACCAGCCGGTGAGCGGGGTAGGGCCTACATTAACCGCAAGGGCTTCCCCTCCATCAACTGCCAGGTTGTGTGTGATGCCCAGGGCATAATAATGAATGTGTGTGCTGGCTGCCCTGGGAGCTACCATGATTCCCATATCTGGCATTTGACGCAGCTGTACCAGACATTTGCCAATGGGGACATCCCACATGGACACCTAGTGGGGGATGCAGGTTATGCACTGGAGCCGTGGCTGATGACACCCATCAGAAACGCACACACACCTGAACAGGAACGCCATAACGAGGCACACGCACAAACACGTAATGTAATAGAGCGTGTGTTTGGGCTGCTCAAGTCACGGTTCCGGTGTCTGGACACATCTGGTGGAGCCTTGCAGTACTCACCAACTACATGTACCCAAATTGTCATGGTATGTGCTATGCTACATAATATGATCTTGTGAAAGAAAACAACAGGACCAGCATAGGACCAGGCCAAACAGCCCCCCACCATTGCCAAGGCCATCACAGGCAGAGCATGACTCGGAGGAGGAACAACCTGAGCCTGCCCCAGTAGGCAGAAGGAGGCGTGCCCAGTATGCCCTGGCCTTGGCAAAGAGGCAACGCATAGCACATACACTGGCTCAGTAGGAACCCTGGGAATGATACCCCCTCTGACTCACTCAAATAATAACAGGGATGCCTAAAATGACATGACCTGCTCACAAACATGTACAGGGAATGTAATATGTGCATCCGACAGAGGCAGCCCTGCAGCACCACCTGAGGCATGAATGCCATGTGTTAAGCAATGTAACACCATGTAGTATATGCACACTTGATGACCCTGACTAACATCCTACCCTCACAAGCATGATGCCACAATATGACGATGAGATGATCAAGTGCAATAATTGGCTGAAGTATTGCAGTTAGCCAAAGGGGATCCAATGTGTGCCAGCCTGGGATGACATGCTGAGCATGACATGATGCTCCACCTGCTAGGGGTGGTGTGCACCTATCAGTCCAGGCCTTATGGATACTGGCAAAGGCTGCTGTTACCCACAGCGTGCCCTGAATAGGTAAGGCTCAAAACACAAACCCACCTCCATAGGTATTACAAGGGATAAGAACCTAGATGTAATGCTACCCAATGCCAGAAGTCTAAACAGCAAGATGCATGCAGTCTAAACTCCCCCAGTATGGAGAATGTTGATATATGTCCTGTAATAGAAAACTGGGTCAAGGCTCACAACAGCACCCTAACACTACCAGGTTACACCTCATACTGTGCTGTACAGCCTCAAAACATGGAACAAGCTACAAAAGGAGGGTGACTAGCAATAATTGTCAAGGATAACCACACCCCCATGTTGGTACCACAACAAGAAGCAGCATGGACTAGCCATGGTCAAGTAACAGTGGCTAAAACTGTCTCCCAGTTTATAGCCTGCTACAGACTACTGTCCCAACACCAGGAACTGCACCTGGCCTATGTTGGAATACATGAATATATCAAGTCCTCCAAACCACATTATATTAGGTGACTGAAAATACCCAGACATAGACTGGGAGAATTATACTAGCTCCAACACTGTAGGACAAAAGTTCCTAGAATCCATAAACCAAAATGCCCAGGAACAACGTACCACTCCCACAAGAGGGGTAAGCATACTGGATGTGATAATCAGCAACATGGGTACTGGATGGCAAGATGAGAAGTGTATCCCTCACTGGTAAGACTAGACCATAGAGTAATCACACTGGATATACACATCCTGACCACAGTCCCTGGCCAGAAAACCACAGTGAAAAACATGTGTAAAGCAAAAGTTGCACTCCTCCAAACTGATGTGGAATCCATTAAAGGCCCTGTGCAGGTGCAAAATATGGGCCACACCTCAGAACCTGTTATACAGGCATTCCTTGAACACTGCCAGGAATGCTTGGATTATGCAATCCCAAATACAACCAAGACACAATGCCATACATGCAGGCATCTGGCATAGTGGACTCCAGCCATTACCAAACCATGCTTGAGAATGAGGAAGCTACTACATGATACAGCAAACATAAAAAGGGAAGTAATCACTGATCAGTAGTATGGCAATAAAATATGTCCACACATACAATTCACTAAGTCCAGCTACAACAAGTTGAATCTGTGAATCTTGAGGCAATGTTACACCTGCCCCAAGTACACAGACAACCCTGAACTCCCCCCAAGAAATACAAATATATGTGAGAGATGCAACCATTTATCCAAACCGGAGGCTGAGCTCCCTCAACTCAGTACTGTCAAAACTAGTCAGGAGGAGAAGGTAACCACACACACCACAAACCCAGTCCCACATAGACCTATCACAACTGCAAACCAAAGACATAAACACAGAAAAACATTTCCGGAGGTCCTAATTACAAACACACTACACCAACAGAGGCCTCCAAAGCAGATACCCAAGCAAACACAACCTCCAAACATAGCACATGCAACATATAGTACACAAAGCTGGTGTGCCAAACCTTCACAGGCCAGAAGGAGAAACAACATGCCTGATACAGTTGTAATAGGTGACTCCATAGACAGACACACTGCTGTCCCGCTCACCAGACTGAACAAGGGAAAGAGTACAGTAAGCTGCCTGTAGGCTGCTACAATACGCCACATAACACAAGTACACAGGTCACCCCAAAGCAAGTAGAAATATGATGCAGTCATTGTCCATGCTGGTGTGAATCACCTGAGATGTACCTCCCTGGACTACATGAAAAGAGACACAGATGAGCTCTCCGATTATGTAGTCCAGGCCGGTATGACACTGACCGTTTGCAGCATCCTACCCTCACCAAGAATGATGCCACAGTACAAACACAGAATGATCAGCTTTAACAAGTGGCACAAGTACTGGTGTCATTCCAAGGGGATCCAATGTCTGTCTGCTTGGGATGTCATGCTTGACAAGCCACGCTGCTGTTCCAGGGATGGCTTGCACCTGTTACCCCTGGGCATCTGGATATTGGATAAGGCTTTTGCCACCTCCATAGAGCCTATTGTAGGCAAGGCTGAAAAGACTAACCCACCACCCTAGAAAACATAAGTGGAAAGAAACAGAAGGGTAATGCTGACCAATGCCAGATGTGTAAACCTCAATATGCATGCTCCCGAGGCCCTCCCCAGTATGGAGAACATTGATGTCCGTGCAGTGACAGAAACCTGCAGCAAGCCTCCTGACAGCACACCAGCACTACAAGGTTATACCTCATATCATGCGTTATGGCCCCAAAACCTGGCCCAAAACATGAAAGGAGGGGGAGTATCCATATTCAGCACAGACACCCATACGTCCAGGTAACTGACAATGCACGAAGCATCGGAGACCACCCATGTGCAACTAACCGTAGGCAAAACTGCTGTACAGTCTGTAGCATGCTACAGACCACACTCTCACACACAGGAACCCCACCCAGCCATCCTGAAGACACTGGACAGTATGAATGTCCCACCAAATACCAAACAAGGTACTCACAAATTACCACATAGGTGGTAAACCATTATGTATGGAAGGAGTAATCAGGGACCTAGGGACACATGTGGACAGTAACCTGTTATGTGACACTTACATTGCCAATGTGGCTAGGAAGACTGTCTATATTGGACACGGTATCATGAAAGGATTCACATCTACGTCAACAGAGGTCATTGTGCCCCTATACTGTTCTCTTATCAGACCCATAATCTAGTACAATGCCTCATTTGGGATGTACCTTACCTGACACCTGCAGCAGTTAGAAAGACCTCAAAGGTACCTCACCAAGAGGATAAAAGGTCTCAAATATATGTCATGTGCTGCCTGGCTGTAGACACCCCAGCTGAATGCAGTCACATACTGCCTACACAGAGGCGTTGTATGCCTGTTGTACAAGGCCATGTCCAACACAGGAGTAATGGACATGCTCCGCCCCAGAAAACCCAAAGCCATCGGAGCTGTGAGAGTGAGAGATGTCAACCTCAACACATAATGAAATAGGATGTGCTGGAGGGACAGATACATAACTCTGAGGCTCCCTACACCCTGGAACAGAATCCCACTCCATGTTAGGCAGAGCCCCTTACTGACACTCTTCAACAAGAATCTTGCCAATTGGATGGATGATCGTAGATGTACACTGGGGGTCTTCACTGTGTCACGTCCAGACAGAAGCACAGTAAAGTAAATCATAAATGGCCATAATATTCACATAGCAAGTGGTGGCGAAAGCCACACACACTCTGGCTAGGCTTATAAATGTCCTAGGGTGGATAGCCTAGTATGAACCTATGAAGATACAAATTGTACAGGACACTAAGGATAATCACAAGGCTTTCTTAACTAATGGTAGGAACCTTGTTGGGAATTCACAGATATGCTCTGAATCACTCAAATATTACAAACAACATACCAAACACACACACATATTGCCAACATCCAACCTGACAGGTGCAGTGCAACACCCCCCCCCCCCAGAATGCAAAATATCTATCCCAGCAGACTGCTCGCCCCCTGACATTGCAGATGCTGAGGTAACAGCCAGCATCGACAAAGCAAAACACACAGCAGCAATGGTATGAGATGGTGTCCTGGGCTGAGTCCAACATGGACTCCAAGAAGAATGGAATGCCAAATCACACTAGTGCTCAATGTCAGCCTTACCACAGGATATGTACCCAAACAGCAGTGTACAACAACAGTGGTCCTTCTCAACAAAGGTGTTGCCTGAATGGATACTTCAAACTACCACCCCAGAATCCTGACAAGCTTGGTCTGCACAGCTATGGAAAGGATCAGCATGTACCGCAGACATAAAGATATTGGGGACCTACTGACACCAGACCCTACTCAGTGTGGCTTTCTTAAGTGCAGATCCTGCCCCTTAAACATGTCTGACTCATTTGAAACAGTCATTAAGGTCACTGATGATGACAATGTGGTCCACACAGCATAGCTGGACCTTGCAAAGGCATCCATACAATACCCCACGTGTTCATTATAGATAAGCTCACCAGCTTAAATATAAACCCCTATGTCAGTAGAGTGGTTGCAAACCAGACCAAGGACAGAACTGACATGGTCAGACATGCTGCAGCCATCAAAAGGGACACATAGAAACAGACAACTGGTGCCATAGCCATGTTAGCAAGCTAATTGCAGAAAAGTGTATAGTCAACCCATGTGGATATACAGTAAGTGCCCACCAATTACCACATAGGTGTTAACCCATTAAGTACTTAACATGTAATGAGAGACCTGGGGACACAAGTTGATAGATATCCTGCATTGGACAAGCATGTGGCTGTAGTGGTTACAGAAACATACCATATACCCACCTAATCATGAAGGTTGTCAGATCTAGATAAGGGGAGGTTATTGTGGCTCTGCAGTCATCCTTCATCAGCGTTACAATTGACTACAATAGCCACTGTGGGATGTACCTCAGCAGACACCTCCATCAACTGTAAAGTCCCCAAAAGTACCTCACCAGGAGTATCAAAGAGCTTGAACAGATGCCATGTGTTGCCTGATTAAACAAACTGCAGCTCCACACACTGCCATACTGCCCACCCAGAGGCAAGCTGTGCCTGATGTATAAAGCCATGTCCAAGCTGGAATCAATGAACATGCTTCACCTTGTACAATCTGAATGGCAGTGAGCTATGCACATGAGAGACCTGAACCCCAGCATTGACATACATAGGACAAGCTGTACTGATCCATAACACAGAAGCCACCCCCACTCTTGAGTAAACTTCCAGTACAGGTTAGCCAGAGAGTCACTCATTGATTCTCCTCAAGAGGAATCTTGATGAGTGGATGGGAGATGGTAGGTTTACCCTGGGTATCACTGTTATGTCACGGGTAGACGGAGGCACAGAATACTAACCATGACATATGTCATGGCAAACTCCACTTACAATGTGTGTCGAAGGACAAACACACTCTCCGACTAGCATTACAAATGGCCTAGGGCACATCGCTAGTGTTTGCCAATGTACACTTATGTTGTGGAATACACTATCAATGTTGGACAAGCCAGGTTTAAGTAGCTCATATCTGAACATAATGCAACATGGTCAGATGTGCACAACTGGCCCCTAACCAGGCTGTTGTGCTCACTATGAAAATGTAAAGCAGTGATAGGACTAAAGCCCAGGATACTGTCCACCACAGTGAAAGTACTGAACCAGTACACTATACGGTACTACAGTGTTAGGTCAGTATGAAAGGATGTTGACAACTGTATGCAAAGTATCCCATGCAAACCCTGCAGGCACAGTATAATCCCTGTTGTGTTCAGACATAAAGCAGTTGGACAGTAACTACACAACATGACACACAACACACAGCCATAAACGTGAGATATTGTTGAAGTTCACACTCATCCACAAATGTGGTGGGCTGCAGAGTTCAACATATGGAAAGCTCACACTGGGCATGCTCGCACACTTTGATAAATGAGACACATGTCAGACAACATGCCATGGAAAGCCTGAACTGGGCATGCTCACACACTTAGGCCAAATCTCAGTTTAGCAGTTGGCCACACATATCTGGTATTTGTACGTGTTATTCCAGGAACCAAGCACATTACAGCAATCTGCCCAGTGCACACAGTTAAATGACTACAGAGACATACGTGATATAGTGGATCCCTCTCATATTCAAACATCTTCCACAGATACACAAGTTGTTCATAGAAACAGGGAATGCTATGGCAATAAAGACCTGCAAACAGTCTATCAGCAACAAATATTGTGCATCTGACAATTAAACATATGGGTGTACAGGCCAACACTAGGCTGTTTGCCCTAGGGAATGACAGCTTACCCAGAGTGTGCTTGGCGTCTGCCTCCCCAGTACAGTAGGCTACTGTGCCACTGTAAAGTAGGTCACATAAGGCACCGTGTGAGGCTAGTGTGCTGTGCCTCTGTCAAGCAGGGACACAGTGGAGATCCCAGGGGTTGAATTTGCTAAGCCACATCCATGTTGTTGGTGTGTGCTGGAAGAGGGTTGGTGAGGACCTCTAACAGTAAGTGGGCATCAATAACAGACTGAGGGGAGCCTTATCTGCATTGTCTGGACAATTTCACTGTCAACACTTTGTTGTGATGATTATGAGGGATTGAAGTGTCGTGCCAGCACTGTTCAGAGATGTCCTCCCTCTGTGGGCTACTGCTCTGCAATGTATTAGCTCACTCTGTCTGTTGGACAGCCCATATATGGCTGGTGTACACCTGACAGGTGTCCTGTTGTGGAGCAGTCATGGGTATATTTGGGATAGCATGATCAATGCAAACCTTCCACATGCTCATAGAATGCAATTGTCAAGGATTATGCAGAGTGGCCTGTATACTCCCGCAGCATGGGTCCTTTGAAGTCTTCCACCCCAGTCTTCACAAGTGTAAAGTCTGCTTTTGATAAATACACTTTGTTTGCAGTGACAACCTTGCCTGGGGGGCGTGGGATATGGATGTCCAGGGAAAGGTGGTATGGTCAGATATCAACAATGGTGGTCTACCTCTGGTGTGGAACAGTGAGTACCCATGTTGCAGATGGTCAGGTGCAATATGTATTCCCCCTTGTGGCTGTGGTGAGTGGTTCTGCCATAGCACATGGACTCACAAATGGTAGTGGCTGTAGGGTAATGTTGTAGAGGCCTGAGTAGTTCCCACACACAATATACCTGTATCTGATGTTAACAACTGGAATGGTGTATGTGAACACCTGCATACCTTGGCACTGTTCCCAGGGAAGCAAAGTGTGTGTCCTGGATGTGGGAGGGGTGGTCCGAACTGGTTGTGTTGTGTGTTTCAGTTCCTGTGGTCACGAAGCATGGTATAGAACATAACCTGCCAGTGCGATGTGCATATCTGACCCTGAAGTAGGTGGCTGCAAATGCATATATATGCTATCCCCCACCTGACAGGTAGTACTAGATGTACATACCTCTGTAGAAATAATGATGTCAGCACCCTATAAATACTGCAGGTGCAGAAAAGATGCCCAGTAATGTGCGCTCTGCTAATGCGTCTCCCTCAAGTGTCATAATATAGTTAGGTAGGGATTTGAATCCTGCAAATGCTCAGTGTGTGTGTGTGTGTGTGTGTGTGTGTGTGTGTGTGTGTGTGTGTGTGTGTGTGTGTGTGTGTGTGTGTGTGTGTGTGGGTGAGTGGGGTTGGTGTGTGTGCAAGTCTGTGTGAGGGAAATGTCCCTTTTGGCAACTGGGAAAACACACTACAAGATGCACATTCCCCTTTCTAAACACTGATGATGTCAGCACCCTATAAGTACAGCAGGAGAAGGGAAACCTCCCAGTAATACGATTAGCGTGCTCTGCTAATGCGTTTGTCTCGAGTGTCATAACATAGTTAGGTAGGGGTTTGAATCCTGCAAATGGCAAGTGTGTGTGTTTGGGTGAGGGGGGTTAGTGTGTGTGCAATTCTGTGTGAGGGAAATGTCCCCTTTGGCAACTAGGAGAACACACTACAGGATGCACATTCCCCTTTCTAAACACTGATGATGTCAGCACCCTATAAGTACAGCAGGAGAAGGAAAACCTCCCAGTAATGCGAATAGCGCGCTCTGCTAATGTGTCCATCTTGAGTGTCATAACATAGTTAGGTAGGGGTTTGAATCCTGCAAATGGCAAGTGTTTGGGTGAGGGGGGGTTAGTGGGTGTGCAATTCTGTGTGAGGGAAATGTCCCTTTTGGCAACTAGGAGAACACACTACAGGATGCACATTCCCCTTTCTAAACACTGATGATGTCAGCACCCTATAAGTACAGCAGGAGAAGAGAAACCTCCCAGTAATGTGAATAGCGCGCTCTGCTAATGCGTCCGTCTTGAGTGTCATAACTTAGTTAGGTAGGGGTTTAAATCCTGCAAGTGTGTGTGTGGGGGTGGAAGTAGGGTGTGTGCAATTACATGTGTGAGAGAACTGACCCTTTTGCCAACCAGTACAACACACCAGCTGCTGCATATTCCAATCTCTACACAGAGATGATGTCAGCACCCTACAAGTACAGCAGAAGAGGGCAAATCTCCCAGTAATGCAAATAGCACGCTCTGCTACTGCATCTCTCACTACTGTCATAGCACAGTTAGTTATGGCTTTGAATTCCACACATGCCACGTGTGTTTTTGTCACACAGAATGCCTATGTGTGTGGGTTGTTGTTCACAATAATGCATGACTGAGTCATATGTGTCCATGCCTCTGACTGACCTGTATGCTTGTGTTATGTGGTGGACCATAGTGCCCCACGGGCATATCACTGTGATCTTCACCTTGTCCAGCCTGGTGAGTGGGACCTCACTGTACCGGACAATAAAGGTACCTAACACAACTGTAGCAGGTGTGTTGTCTAGCCGTACAGGCTGTGACTGTTTGGCACACAGGATTTGTGTGCTATGTGTTGCACGTGCTGTGTTCCAGCTTAACGTATGCCTGTGTGCCAGCTGCAGAGGTGTCTGCTGCTCAGGCAGGATGCTATTCTGAGACTCCACGAATGGCCCAGTGTGTTCACGTGTTTGGATTGCTGTCAGTGTAGGTCTACATCAGACTGGTATTGTAGTCACTGTAGTATGTCATGCCACCTGACAGGTTATGCCAGTACTGGGTTCAGAGTGCTTAGTCCCCAGTTTGGCTATGTGGTTGCATCTCATATATGTGTTGCATGTCCATGTGTAGGGGAGAGGGTTGACTGTGTACATGTGGCAGCTGTGACATTGCCACATGACCCACATATTCCACAATTGTACCATAGAGGTGACTGACAAGTGACCTTTGCACATGCTACCATAGTATTGTGATTGCCATGGTGATTAACAGCACATAGGGCCAATGGGGAACAAGGTACATAGGTTCATAGGTTCATAGGTTCATACTAGGCTATCTGCCCTAGGGCATTTATAAGCCTAGCCAGAATGTGTTTGGCTTTCGCCACCCATTTTAAATTTATTTTGCTATGCCCTTTTTCGAGGTTAGTATACTGTGCCTCTGTCTAACAGTGACACAGAAGTGATACCCGGGGTAAACCTACGATCTCCCATCCACTCATCAAGATTCCTCTTGAAGAGAGTCAATGAGGGACTCTGCCTAACCTGGACTGGGATTTCATTCCA
Organism: Protopterus annectens; assembly: GCF_019279795.1. Lineage (NCBI taxonomy): Eukaryota > Metazoa > Chordata > Ceratodontiformes > Protopteridae > Protopterus > Protopterus annectens. The sequence continues at coordinate 1,342,805,757 of NC_056725.1, read as the reverse complement.
GAGTGAAGGGAGCCTCTGGGTTATGAATCTGTCCCTCCAGAATGTCCTATTTATTTCAGTGCTGAGGTTCAAGTCTCTCGAGCGCGTAGCTCGATGGGATTTGGATTTTCTGAGGTGCAGCATGTCCATTAATTCTGGGTTGGACATGGCTTTATATGTCAGGCACAGATCGCCTCTTAACAGGCGGTATGCCACTGAGTAGAGCTGGAGTTTCTTTAACTGGGCAGCATAGGTTCATAGGTTCATAGGTTCATACTAGGCTATCTGCCCTGGGGCAATTATAAGCCTAGCCTGATTCTGTATGGCTTACGCCACCCCTTGATTTGAGTATACTGTGCCCTTTTTAAGGTTTAGTTTACTGTGCCTCTGTCTAATAGTGACACGGGAGTAATCCCTGGGACAAACCTACGATCCCCCATCCACCTATCGAGATTCTTCTTGAAGAGATTCAGTGAGGTGCTCTGCCTCACATGAACTGGAATTCTATTCCAGAGTGAAGGGAGCCTCTGGGTTATGAACCTGTCCCTCCAGCAAGTTCTATTTATTTCTGTGCTGAGGTTCAAGTTCCTCGAGCGTGTGGCTCTAAGGGATTTAGATTTACTGAGGTGGAGCATGTCCATTAATTCTGGATTTGACATAACTTTGTATGTCAGGCATAGATCGCCTCAAAGTAGGAGGTATGCAACTGAGTAGAGCTGGAGCTTTTTTAATCGAGCAGCATATGGAATCTGTTTGAGACCCTTGATCCTCTTGGTGAGATACTTTTGGGGTCTCTAAGGTACATCCTAAAAGGGGCATTGTATTCTATGATGGGCCTGATGAGGGATGAATAAAGGGGCACGATTACCTCTCTTGATCTAGATGTGAAACCCTTTGTGATGAGATGGGCTATGTAGAAGGTCTTTCTAACCCCTTTGGCAATGTGGTTTTCAAAGGAGAGATTGCTATCAACTTGGGTCTCCAGGTCCCTAATAACTTTCTCTGTACTTAATGGGTTTCCGCCTATGTGGTAATTTGTGGGCACATTGTTTTTGCCAAAGGGTATGACTATACATTTTTTTGAATTTAGCTTTAAACCATGGTGCTGGCACCAGTTATCTGTCTCTGTGAGACCTTTTTGAAGGATGTTTGTGTCAGCTGGAGAGTCGATTATGGCACCCAGTTTGCAGTCGTCTGCAAACTTGGTGAGCCATAGTCCTTCCACGTTTGCCTGTACCTCGGAAAAGTATATACCGAACAAGAGTGGTCCCAGGACAGAACCCTGTGGGATGCCACTTGTGACCGGTTTCAAGTCTGACATGGCTCCAGCAACTCTCACTCTGTGGGTTCTGTCTTTGAGCCAGTTTGCGACCCATCTTGTGACATAGGGTTTATATTTAAGCTGGATAGCTTATCTATGATGCCCGAGTGGGGTATTGTGTCAAATGCCTTTGCAAGGTCCAGATAGGCTGTGTGGACTACCTTCCCTTCATCTATGGCTTTGGTGACTGTTTCGAAGAAGTCAACCAGGTTCAAAAGGCAGGATCTGCCCTTGACAAAGACGAACTGGGTAGGATCTAGTGTCTGTAGGTCCCCAATGTCTTTGTTTATGAGCTCCATGATAATCCTCTCTATAGCCTTGCAGACTAAGCTAGTCAGGCTTATGGGGCGATAGTTTCCAAGGTCCGTAGAGGCTCCACCTTTGTGGAGTGGGACCACTGTTGCTGTACGCCATTGTGTGGGCACATATTCTGTAGTGAGGCTGAGATTGTATAGCTGTTTTATTTGAGGGATTAGTTCCTCTTGGAGTTCATGTAGGACGCAACCTGGGACACCATCTGGTCCCATGGAAGCAGTGTTTTTTGCTTTGGAGAGGGCAGCCTTCACCTGAGCATCAGAGATGTTTGGGCGGCAGCCCTCTGCCGAGATAGATACTTGCTCTTTTGGGGGGGGGGGGGAGAAGTTTGCACTGAACCTGTCTGCCAGGATATTGGCGATGTCTGTGGGTTCAGTGTATTTTTAGTCGTTTAGAATCAACTCAGAACAAGTTTGGGAGTTGCATCCCAGGTTCCTAACATAAATGAAAAAAGCCTTATGATTGTCTTTGGTGTCCTGTGCAATTTTTCTCTTGAAGCTGGCCTTGGAGGATTTTATGAGGGATCGTAATTTTTTGCTAGTACTGATCAGAGATGCCTTCGCTATTAAGGATTTTGCTCTATCATGTAGTAGCTTCCTCCTTCTGTTGTACAGTTTATTTATGGCAGGGGTCCACCAGACTGGATGCCTGCCTTTGGATGATTGGGTCTTGGTTTTGTTTGGGATAGCATGATCCATGCATTCCTGGAGATGTCCGTAGAATGTGTTTATATAGGATTCTGCAGTTTGGGCCGTAGTTTCCACTGGCCCTGGGGCCTTGAATGATTCCACTTCGGTTTTGAGAAGTGAGAAGTTCGCTTTTGAGAAGTTTTTCACTGTGGTTTTCTGGGCTGGGGGTGGGGTCGGGATGTGGACATCCAGTGAAATTAATTTATGGTCTGATCTTACCAATGAGGGATATACCTCTGGTGTGGAGCATAGAGTTCCCATGTTGGTAATGATCAGGTCTAGTATGTTGTCCCCTCTTGTGGGAGTGGTGACTAGTTGTTCCATAGAATTTGAGTTTATAATTTCCAGGAACCTTTGGGCTAAGGTGCTGGGGCTTGAGTAGTGCTCCCAGTCAATGTTTGGGTAGTTGAAGTCACCCAATATAATGGTGTTTGGAGAGATCTTCATGTTCTCCAATGTTTTCAGGAAAGCCGAGTGGGATTCCTGACTTTGAGAGGGTGGTCTGTAGGATGCTATAACCTGAAAAGCAGTCTTGACCACTGTTAGTTGCACATGGATGGTCTCCGATACTTCGTGCAATGCCACTAACCTGGAGGTGTGGATATCCTTGATAAATATGAAAACCCCCCCTCCTTTTTTGGTTCGGTCTGGGTTTTGGGGCCGAAAAGCATGATATGAGGTATAGCCTGGTAGTGCTGGGGTGCTCTCTGGAGCCTTGAACCAGGTTTCTGTCACTGCACAGATATCAGTGTTCTCCATACTGAGGAGAGCTTCGAGTGCGTGCATCTTGAGGTTAAGACTTCTGGCGTTAAGCAGCATTACCCTTAGTTTCTTGTTCCTTGTGCTGTCTATGAGGGTGGGTTTGACTTTTGAGCCTTGCCTAAAAAAGGCACTATGGGGGTGGCAAGAGACTTTGCCAATATCCGAAAGCCCAGTGGTGACAGGTGCAAGCTGTCCCTAGCGAAGCAATGTGGCTTGTCGAGCATGTCATCCCAGGCTGACAGACACTGGATCCCCTTTGAATGACACCAAAATTTTAGCCAATTGTTAAAATTGATCATTTTGTCTTTGTACTGTGGCATCATTCTAGGTGAGGGTAAGATGCTGCTCAAGGTCAGGGTCATACCAGCCTGAGCTACATGATCAGAGAGCTCCTCTATGTCTCTTTTCATGTAGTCCAGGGAGGTACGTCTCAGGTCATTCACACCAGCATGTACAATGACTGAGTCATATTTGTATTTGCTTTGGAGTGACCTGAGTGCTTGCGTTATGTGGCGGATCCTAGCACCCAACAGGCAGCTCACCGTGACCTTTTCTTTATTCAGCCTGGTGAGCGGGACGTCAGTGTGTCTGACAATAGAGTCACCTATTACAAGAGTATCAGTTGTGTTATTCAGCCTTAAGGGCTGTGGCTGCTTGGCACACTGACTTTGTGGGCTATGTGTTGTACGTGTTTTGTTTTGAGGTAGCGTTTGCTTGGATGTCTGCTTTGGAGGTCTCTGTTGCTTAGGTAGATTTTTATTTAGAGCCTCTGAGTATGTTTTTGTGTATTTATGTGTTTGGTTCGCTGATGTGGTGGGACTATGTGATACTGGAATTGTGTTGTGTGAGGTTACCTTCTCCTCCTGACTGGTTACACCAGTTTTGAGATGAGAGAACTCAGCCTCCAGTTTGGCTAAATAGTAGCATCTCTCACATATATTTGAACCTGTTTGGAGGAGGAGAGGGTTGTCCGTGTACATGAGACAGTTGTAACATTGCCTCAAAATTTCCAGATTCACCAGCTGGACTGGAGAGGAAACCATTGACTGACGTTTGGACATGCTAGAGTAATATAGGGAAACTGAATTTAAGATGGACCAATAGAGGACAGGGTAATCGTAGAGAGTATAAGAGTAAGTAGTGCTTATGGTTTAATAGTGCTAACTTGTAGGATTACTTAATTGGACCAGTGAAGGCCTTAGAATGAGAATATGGTGTTTAAATTGAGAGATAGAGCAGTTCTAAGGGAAAAAGTGAAGATCAGACTTTGTGGAGCCAGGAATAGTTTAAACCCAATTAGGCGGCGCTGCCCACTGTTGCGCTATACACAAAAATGTGCAAAAACGAGCAAAAGAGGGTTTTAAGAGAGGAAGATGAAGGAGTTAGGAATTGACCCAAAACGGCCAATAAAACTACAGTTTCAAGTCAGTAACCACTCCCATACAGGCAGGCAGGCTGCTCAATGTTTTTCACTGCCACTGATCAACAGAGAGACTTCCCTATAGCCCAAGCAAAAAATGGCCTCCAAGAAACTTACAAACAGTTCAAGAACAGCAAGCCTGTAACTGAACTTTTTTAAATCTCAGAAAAGTGGGAAAAAAGCAAGATTTTTTTTGTTTTGTTTTTTTGTTTTTTCAGAGATAGCAGAGGTTCACAAGTATCAACAAGTTATAACAGTGCAGTAAATGACCCCACACAAGAGTGCTAGGCCAAAGACAGATAAAATGCAAGTTTTGAGAAAAAAACGATTTTAAAAATAAGTGCAAACAGGAAATTCAGTAAAAAGCTCTAGGTTGTGCTCTAAATACAGTTACTAATGCATATGGCATCTGTCTGAGCCCTTTGATCCTCTTGGTGAGGTACTTTTGGGGTCTTTCCAGTTGCTGCAGGTGTCTGGTAAGGTACATCCCAAAAGGGGCATTGTACTCAATTATGGGCCTGATGAGGGATGAGTAAAGAGGCACGATGACCTCCCCTGATCTAGATGTGAATCCCTTCATGATTAGGTGGGCTATATAAAATGTTTTTCTAACCACTTTGGCCATGTGGTTGTCAAATGAGAGATTGCTATCAACTTGGGTCCCCAGGTCCCTAATTACTTCTTCTGTACTTAATGGATTACCACCTATGTGGTAATTTGTGGGCACTTTGTTTTTGCCAAAAGGATGACTATACACTTTTTGGCATTTAGCTTGAGGCCATGGCTCTGGCACCAGTTGTCTGTTTCTATGAGGCCCTTTTGGAGGATGCATCTGTCGGCTGGAGAGTCGATTATGGTGCCCAGTTTGCAGTCATCTGCGAAATTGGTCAGCCACAGTCCTTCCGTGTTGGCCTGTACCTCCGAGAAATATATACCAAACAAGAGAGGTCCCAGGACTGAGCCTTGTTGGACACCACTTGTAACTGGTTTTGAGTCTGACATGGCTCCAGCAATTCTAACCATGTGGGTTCTGTCCTTGAGCCAGTTTGCAATCCATCTAGTGACATAGGGGTTTATATTTAAGCTGGTGAGCTTATCTATAATGCCCGAGTGGGGTATTGTATTGAAGGCTTTTGCGAGATCCAGGTAGGCTGTGTGGACCACCTTCCCCTCGTCAGTGGCCTTGGTGACTGTTTCAAAGAAATCAATCAGGTTTAAGAGGCAGGATCTGCCCTTAACAAAGCCGAACTGGGTAGGATCCAGTGTCTGTAGGTCCCCAATATCTTTATTTATGAGGTCCATGATGATCCTATCCATAGCTTTGCAGACCAAGCTAGTCAGGCTTATGGGGCGATAGTTTCCAGGATCCATTGAGGAGTCACCTTTATGGAGAGGGACCACTGTTGCTGTACGCCACTCTTTGGACACATATCCTGTAGTAAGGCTGAGATTGAACGGTAGTGTTATGTTTGGGTTTAGCTCTTCTTGGAGTTCATGTAGGACACAGCCCGAGACACTGTCTGGTCCCACTGATGCTGTGATTTCTGCTTTGGAGAGGGCGGCTCTTACCTGAGCATCTGAGATGTCAGGAGGGCAGCACTCTGCTGGGATAGATATTTGCCCTTTTGGTGTGGAGGGGGGGAGAAGTTTGTGCTGAACCTGTCAGCTAGGATGTTGGCAATGTCTGTGGGTTTGGTGTATTTTTTGTCATTTTGGACTAATTCCCCTCTTGTGGGAGTGGTAACAAGTTGTTCCATAGCATTTGAGTTTATAAATTCTAGGAACCTTTGGGCTAGGGTGTTGGAGCTAGAGTAATGCTCCCAGTCTATGTTTGGGTAGTTGAAGTCGCCCAATATAATGGTGTTTGGAGAGACCTTCATATTTTCCAGTGTTCTCAGGAAGGCCGAGTGGGGTTCCTGGGTTTGGGAGGGTGGTCTGTAGCAGGCTATAAACTGGAAGGCAGTTTTACCCACTGTTAGTTGCACATGGATAGTCTCTGATGCTTTGTGCTTTGCCACCAACCTGGAGGTCTGGGTATCTTTGATGAATATCGATACTCACCCTCCTTTTGTGGTTCGGTCCACATTTTGGGGCCGAAAAGCATGGTATGAGGTATAACCTGGTAGTGCTGGGGTGCTCTCGGGAGCCCTGAACCAGGTCTCTGTTACTGCACAGATATCGAAGTTCTCCATGCTAAGGAGAGTTTCGAGTGCGTGCATCTTGAGGTTTAGACTTCTGGCGTTGAGTAGCATTACTCTTAGTTTATTATCCGTTGTGATATCTATGGAGGTGGGTTTGTCTTTTGAGCCTTGCCTAAAAAAGGCACTATCGGGGTAGCAAGAGCCTTTGCCAATATCTGAAAGCCCAGGGGTGACAGGTGCAAGCCGTCCCTAGCAAAGCAGGTCGTTCAACAGAAGGTGAGTATGTGAGGGTGTAGTGCCTGTGATTAGTTAGCACTGGCATATATGACTGCTCACATGGACAAATGCCAGGTAAGTCATATGCAATGTGTCACAGGCAACGTACATGTGAACAGGACAAACAGTGATGTTCTGTCAAGTGAGACATGGACATACATATAGTAAGCTATGCAGATGCCACTAGGAGTCCACAGAAGCTCTGTAACTCTGCATTGCAGGTGGGATCAGTGTTCCAGGGTAACTGCAAGCAAACATGCATGCAAACAAAGCTACAGTAAGCAAGGCTGCATGTAGTCCATTGTACAACAAACAAGCTGTACCACTTCCAGTAGGTAACAGTGCAAATATGCAGGCACTATACACATGTACATGGAAATACACAGGTCAGATGGCTAGGGTCCAGTCTCAGCGCTCACAAGTGTACAGACCATGTACCGTCAGGATGTACAATAACTGGACGGAAACCCAGGTGCTCATACCTGCAGTAATACACATGTCAAATAACAGACACTGAGCCTTCACTCAGTGGTTCCATACTTAGTAGGATGTATGCTACCTGGCCTGCCACCACAGTATCCCTGACATGTATGGGGACTCTCCCTCCTGTGACAGTTAGTTTTGTGTGTTGGGGCTGTCTAGCATGGTATGAGATGTGAGCTTGTAGTGCTAGGGTGCTCCTGTGTGTCCTGTACCAGTCGTATAGTACTGCACACATATCAACATCCTCAAACATCCACATTGCAGAGTCCAGTGTGGGCAACATGCCACTTGCAGTTTACATGTCCATCATTGCATATCAATACTTTCATTACCTTATCCCCTATGCTACCTATGTATGTAGCCTTCTGTTGACATCCTTACCACCAGTATGCCAACATGTGCAGATGATACACTATGGTACTTACCATGGGTGTAGACAACAGTACAAGACAATCATACCCTTACTGCATCAGGCATGCTGGGATATACCCACAATTATATCAGCACACAGTACTGTTAACAACATGATACCATTACTACACATCTATGTAGTCACGCTGTGCATTAGCAACATGTTAACCTGTACCTGCACTGATGTTACAGATTGCAGGAGGTGGCACAGTTTCATCATATGCACAGGGTGTGAACTTGGTATGCCTAAGTCTGCCACCGATACCACCAATTGACATGTATGTGTATGTGTGTTGGTGAGGGACAGCAGTACAAGGTGGGGCAATGTTGATACAGTGTGTGCGTGTATGCGGTAGCCCTAGATGTTGTCAATTCGCATGTGTGTATGGATGCACACAGTTCCACCTCATGGCTGCCATATACTGGTGTTTGTGGACAGCCACAGACTGTACCTGCCCGATCATACAGATCAGTGTCTGTGGCCACGAACACGGTACCTGTGCCTTGCAGGGGTGCTACGGACCATATCCGGTACCAATCCAGACTGGGTACTGTCATCAGAAGCAGGTGTTCATTGACTGGACACAGATCCCTGTCGGGCCTGTACAGAGCCATGTGCACGTGGTCTCCTGTTAGGAACCTAAACAGTTTACACCTTCACTAAAAAGTGCAGCACTTGTTCCAAATAGCTTTTTCTTCTCAAAAAGCTCAGCACTTGTCTTATAAGCATATCCCTTGTCTTATAAGCATTCTCTTTGCAGGTCAAGCACTCCTATATTATACAAATCTCTCACTAGCAAAACCCCCAGGAGTGCCCACTTCCCTGCTAAGCCCACTACTTTTCTGTCTCATACCAACTCATAATTCTTTCTAGCATGTCGAAGGGTCAGATGCTGGCGTCCTCTCCTGCCCAGTTGGTGAATCTGGAAATTCTGAGACAATGTTACAATTGCCTCATGTACACGGACAACCCTCTCCTCCTCCCACGTAACACTAACACTTGTGAGAGATGCAGCTATTTAGCCAGACTGGAGGCTGAGCTCTCTCAACTCAGGACTGGCAAGACCAGGCAGGAGGAGAAGGCAACTACACACACCACAATACCAGTCTCACATAACTCAACCACACCACTGAATCAAACACATAAACACACTAAGACATACTCGGAGGCTCTGAGTAAACTGTACGTAAACAGCAGAGGCCTCCAAAGCAGACACCCAAGCAACTGCAAACTCAATACACCACACAAACAACACATAAACAACAAAATCAGTGTGCAAAGCAGTCACTGCCCTTAAGGCCAAATACAACACCAAACATACTTGTCATAGGTGACTCCATAGTCAGACACACTGATGTCCCGCTCACCAGACTGAGTAAGGAGAAGGTCACAGTAAGCTGCCTGTCGGCGCTAGAATCCGCCACATAACGCAAGCACTCAGGTCTCTCAACAGCAGGTACAAGTACGACTCAGTCATTGTCCACGCTGGTGTCAACGACCTGAGACGCACTCCTTGGACTACATGAAAAGAGACATTGAGGAGCTCTCTGATTATGTAGCCCAGGCAGGTATGACCCTGACCTTGAGCAGTATCCTACCTTCACCTAGAATGATGCCACAATACAGTGATAAGATGATCAGCTTTAATAATTGGCTTAAATTCTGGTGTCATTCAAAGGAGATCCAATGTCTGTCTGCCTGGGATGACATGCTGGACAAGCCACGCTGCTTCGCAAGGGACGGCTTGCACCTGTCACCCCTAGGCTTCCGGATAGTGGCAAAGGCTCTTGCCACCCCCATAGTGCCTTTTTTAGGCAAGGCTCAAATTCTAAACCTACCACCCTAGAACACAAAAAAGGAAAAAAACTAAGGGTAATGCTGCTCAATGCCAGAAGTCTCAATCTCAAGATGCACGCACTCGAGGCCCTTCTCAGTACGGAGAACATCGATGTCTGTGATGTGACAGAAACCTGGTTCAAGGCTCCTGGGAGCACCATAGCACTATCAGGTTTCACCTCATATCATGCGTTCCGGCCCCAAAATCCGGACAACACCAAGAAAGGAGGGGGGTTGTCCATATTCATAAAGGACACCCACACCTCAAGGTTGGTGGCAACGCACAATGCACTGGAGACCATCCAGGTGCAATTAACCATAGGCAAGACTGCTCTGCAATTTGTAGCATGTTACAGGCCACCCTCTCAAACACAGGAACCTCACATGGCCTTCCTGAAAACATTGGAGGGGATAAATGTATCTCCAAACACCATCATACTAGGTGACTTCAACTACCCTAATATAGACTGGGAACACTACTCAAGCCCAAACACTCTAGCCCAAAGGTTCCTGGAGTTCATAAACTCAAATGCCATGGAACAACTAGTCACCATCCCCACAAGAGGAGAAAACATACTTGATCTCATCATCACGAACATGGGATCACAACGTTCAACACCGGAAGTATACCCCTCACTGGTGAGATCAGATCATAAACTAATCTCGCTGGAGGTCCTCATCCCGCCCCCACCTGAAATAAAAAAGATCACAGTGAAAAACTTCTCAAAAGCCGACTTCACACTTCTAAAAACTAGTGTGGTCTCCTTTAAGGCCCCTGAGCCAGTGGTAAACATTACTCAAACTGCTGAATCACTTACAAATGCCTTCTACCAGCACCTACAGGACTGCATGGATCAGGCAATCCCAAACAAAACTAAGACTCTTTGTACCAAAGGCAAGTGCCCAGTCTGGTGGACCCCAGCCATAAACAAGCTCTACAACAAAAGGAGGAAGCTACTACAAGATAGAGCAAAATCCTTGAAAGGTAAGACACCTTTGATCATTATAAGTAAACAACTAAGAGCTCTCATAAAATCATCCAAGGCAAATTTTGAGAGAAAAATCGCCAAGGACTCAAAAGACAATCATAAGGCCTTCTTTAGCTATGTTAGAAACCTAGGAGGAAACTCCCAGATATGCTCAGAATTAGTTCAAAATGATGTGAAGATTACTGAACCTACACACATTGCCAACATACTGGCTGACAGGTTCAGTGCAAACTTCTCCCCAAAAGGAGAGATATCTATACCAGAGGATTGTAGCCCCCAAACATCTCCAACGACCAGGTGAGAACTGCTCTCTCCAAGGCAAAAAACACAGCATCCATGGGGCCGGATGGTGTCCCCGGCTGTGTGCTCCATGAACTCAATGAGGAATTAAACCCGCAGTTAGGACAGCTGTTTAATCTTAGCCTCACCTCAGGATACGCACCAAGGAGTGGCGCACGCGACTGTGGTCCCACTTCACAAGGGCGGTGCCTCCACCGACCCTGGAAATTACCGTCCCATTAGCTTGACAAGCCTTATCTGCAAAGCCATGGAGAGGATCATAATGGAACTCATAAATAAAGACATAGGGAACTTGCAGACTTTGGATCCAACCCAGTTTGGCTTTGTCAAAGGCAGATCATGCCTTTTAAACTTGGTTGACTTTTTCGAGACAGTCACCAAGGCCAATGATGAGGGAAAGGCAGTCCATACAGCCTACCTCGACCTGGCAAAGGCCTTCAACACAATACCCCACTCAGGTATCATCGAAAAACTCATCAGCTTGAATGTAAACCCATACATCATAAGATGGGTTGCAAACTGGCTAAGTGACAGAGCCAACAGGGTCAGAGCTGCTGGAGCCATGTCAGACTCAAAGCCTGTCACAAGTGGTGTCCCACAGGGCTCAGTCCTGGGTCCACTCTTGTTCGGCATCTACTTTTCTGAAGTACAAGCAAACACAGGAGGGTTATGGCTGACAAAGTTTGCAGATGACTGCAAACTGGGCGCCATAGTCGAAAACACATCTGACACAGATATCCTTCAGAAGGGCCTCACAGAAACGGATAACTGGTGCCAGATCCATGGCCTAAAGTTAAACGCCAAGAAATGCATAGTCATACCCTTCGGGAAAAACAAGGTTACCCCTAGCTACCATATAGGTGGCAATCCACTGAGCACAGAAGAAGTCATCAGGGATCTGGGGACCCAGGTTGACAGTAGCCTTTCGTTTGACACTCATGTTGCTAAAGTAGTTAGGAAAACCTTCTACATTGCCCACCTGATCATGAAGGGATTCACATCTAGATCAAGGGAGGTCATCGTCCCCTGTACTCATCACTCATTAGACCTATGATTGAGTACAATGCCCCATTCGAATGTATCTGACCCGACACCTGCAGCAGCTGGAAAGGCCCCAAAAGTTCCTCACCAAAAGGATAAAGGGTCTCAAAAATATGTCTTATGCTGCCCGACTGAAAGAACTCCAGCTCTATTCAGTCTCATACCGCTTGCTCAGAGGTGACCTGTGCCTGACATATAAGGCCATGTCAAACCCAGATTTGATGAATATGCTTCACCTCAAAAATCTAGATCCCTCAGAACCACAAGGGCGGGAGACTTAAACCTTGACACAGTTATTAATAGAACGTGCTGGAGGGACAGATTCATCACCCAGAGACTCCCTATGCTGTGGAACAAAATACCGGTACATGTGAGGCAGAGCACCTTGCTGGCCTTGTTCAAGAGGAATCTTGACCAATGGATGGGAGATCGCAGATATACCCCAGGAATTACTTCAGTGTCACTGCTTGACAGAGGCACAGCAAAATAATAGGCATAGTTTTATTCAAACTAAAGGGGTGGCGAAAGCCACATAACTATGGGCTAGGCTTATAAATGCCCTTGGGCAGATAGCCTAGTATGAACCTATGAACCTATGAACCTATGGGGCGGTCTGATGACAGCACAGACCCAGCATTGCTGGGGCTGCTGCTGGCACTATGGGGGCAGCCACGGCCCTGTTGTCGTCCGCGATGACTGCCAGCTGCTGCTGTTGCTGGCATACGCCCACGTCGACACCTCAACCGTCCACCATCACCCTGGCTCATGGACATGTAGTTGTGGAACCGGTCTAATATGTCCCCACAATGTCTGTCTATGACATCGGTGAAATTACGGATGGCAGCCGCAATGTCATGCATACTGTCAGTCATGGCTGTCCGACATGCTGTCAGCTCCCTCAGACCCTGTCTGGTGTACCATTCCATACGTGGCTGTGCCTGCATGACAGCCCGAAACATAGCTGAGGTTGTAAGACCTCTGTGGGCACGTCTGACAGGGGCAGTACGCCCACGGATGCTCCCACGAGAACCCCTGGACATCTGTCTGTGTGGTACCATCTCAGGGCCATGCCCATGGCTGCTGTGTGGGGAAGCATGTGCCACAGATACCACATTACCCTGGTCAATGCCAACTGTATCCTGTCCATCACCTAGGGACATTGGTGACAAAGGGTGTATTGGCAGGATAACTGTGCGCATTGATGGGGTTGACAGCTGTGTACAGTCAATTGGCTGACCAATGATGGACCCTGGCATACCTTCCTGTGCCATTACACAGATGTCATCATTATCAGTACCCATGGCACCTGATTCAGGTTCCCTGCTGCATGACACCAGACCAGCACCAGAACCTGAGGGAGGGAAACAGGAAACACATTTTACAATGTCTACACAATGTTACCAGTGATGCACACATGCACACATGCACAGGTGCACACATCCACACATGCACACATGCACAGATACACACATGCACACATGCACAGGTGCACACATGCACACATGCACAGGTGCACACATGCACACATGCACACAGTTGCACACTTGCACACTACTCAGTATGTGAGATATCAACACACAGACACAGACACACCTGCATGCATACACAGAGCACTACTCAGTGAGCCTAATATTACTATTACTATCAAGACTATTAAAGGTATTGTTAATACACATTCACCAGCATGGATAGGCTGCATTGCTGTTACACCGGAGGGACCTGCAGAAGTGAGGAAATTAATGTCAGTGGGCACAACTGTGCCATTGTTACTGAGTATGATACAGGTCAGTAGTACAACAGTCGCCTTTCACAGGTCAGCTGCTGATATTGAGAATATCACACTTGCACATTAAATACTATGATGACAGCTACAAACCAAGGACACACCTCACACATGCATTAACTACCAGTGTACACAATAGTCATCTATATATATGGCATATTACCTGCACGCTCGTAGTCTTGCTGCTGCATGGCTCCTGCCTCCATCATAATGCAGGTCTGCTGCTGTTATTTTTGTTGGCGGGCTGGAGCCACAACACTTATGAGTAGTCCCTCCAGTCTGGTGAGTGGGGGATGTGTAGCCACCCCACCACCTGTGGCAACCTGTTGCCTGTGGATATCTGACGCATGCTGACGGACATTTCTGACTAAATCACTGCAGTGATGTCGTACCTGCTCATATGTCCTATTATGCGTGCCTATGTCATTTACCCGACGGACCAGGTCTTGCCACAGTGCAGCCCTCTCCTGCTGATTCTGGCTTGTGTGGGAAAAGAGTATTGCATAATCCCACACCAGGCTCTGGTGTATCTCCTCATCCTCAGCTGCAGAGTACGCTGGATTGCACTGGTGAGCCATGGTCCTGAAAAAGGAAATAACATGATATCAGCAAAATATGTCAGCAGAATTTGGCACACATACTACACATGCTACTCGACTGTTGTGATACAACATATCTCACATATATAGCATCTGTCTGTCTATTGGTGGATACACATGTAAATGGTCAGGTATTAGTGCTCAGCCAACAACTGTGCAACAGTACCTGGCACACTCCATATGACATACTACCAAACCCCAGCAGTCAGAACACTGATTCAGGTCCAAAGCACCTCCTCACTCTGGGGGTTTATATCGAGGTACTGTATGGGGTACATCATCAACTACTGTGAGCTTACCACAAACTAATTGCCCTGGATATACATATCCCACCTCCACCACCAGCACAAACGACTAAAGTGAATAACATTTCAAATGCAAACTTTACACTTTGTAACACTGACATGGTATCCTTTAAGCCCACTGGGCCAGTGGAAGACACAACCCACAATGCTGACCCCTTCACAAATTATTTCTACGGACATCTCCGAGAATGCATGGATCATGCAATCCCATATAAGACCAAGACACTCTCCACAAAGGGACAGCATCCTGTCTGGTGGACCCCAGCCATAGACAGATTGTATAACAAAAGATGGAAGCTACTGCAAGACAGAGCATAATTCCATAAAGGGAAGGCATGTCTGATCAGCACTAGTAAGGAGCTATTTTCTCTCATACAAACATCCATGGGCAACTTTGATGGGGAAATCAACAGGGACACTACAGATAACCACAAGGCCTTCTTCAGTTATGTTAGCAACCTGGTCAGAAACCCTCCAATATGCTCATAGTTAGTACACAACAAATAATTCACTGAACCCACAGATATTGGCAACATTGTGGCAGACAGGTTCAGTGCAGGTTTCCCCCCTCCCTCTCCCCCAAAATAAGACATACTTATCCCAGCTGACTGTAACCTCCCTGTCATCACAGATGTCCAGGTGAGAGCCGCCCTCAGAAAAGCAGAAAACACAACATGAATAGGACCTGATGGTATCCCCGGTTGCATGCTACATGAACTCCAAGAGGAGCTAAACACACATATAGAAGTGCTATGTAACACTAGCCTGACTACAGGATATGTACCTGTACACTGGCACACAGCAGCAGTGGTTCCACTCCACGAAAGAGGCACCTCTACATACCAATACAATACAACACAATACATTACAATACAATACAATACAATATGCTATTGCCCCTGGGACTACAGCAGCATACTGTTCTGCTACCCTGACCATTGTGACACATGTGATGTGATGGTACCTGCTCCTCTCAAACAGTTACACAGGGTGACTCATATGGCATATTACCTATCTGACTAACATTCAGCAGGGGTATGTGTGACATGTACTCATGGGGAGTCTTGCTTCTTAACACTGTGTGGCTTATTGCAGGGTATGTCTTATCTGTGGGTAGGAACATGTACCTCTGCCATGTGCTCTCTACTGCAGTGTCACGGACGACACACAGCAGTCATTTAGGTTGTGGATGGTGTGAGGTGTTACTATGGTTGTTGGACATCTGCCATGGGTGTGACTTAAGTATGTAAATCCAGGAGTGGTAACCTCTATGTGGGTAGTATGTGTGTACTCTGTGGTGTTGTCAGTCACTGTGCATTGGTAATGTGTTTGAGTGCACTGTCACAGTGTTGTACATGTCACTGTGTCCTTCTCCATATCTGTAGCTGTCATGTGAGGTACATACCGTGGCAGCCATTGTGTGGTGTGGAGGGGTACACTGACCTACATGTCCATAGCTGACACACCATGTCTGCTGACACATACCATGTGCAGGTATTCCAGGAATAGTGTGCCACTGTGAATATCATTGGGGGGACTATTGTACCCATTTATGACCGTGTTCACCCCTGACACATGCAGTGGTGGGCAGCCAATCACATATCTGGTGGTTACTGGTGTAAGTGATTTGAAATGGGTTATGGTACTCCAGTTTTGACACTGGTGTTCACTCCATGCCTTTGTCACCAGGCACCTGTTGCAATACATCTGTACACATGTGCCTCACTCAGAATATATATACATCTGTCTTTCTCTCTCTCTCTCTCTATATATATATATATATATATATATAGATATATATATATATATCTATATGTGTATATATATATATATATATATATATATATATATATATATATATATATATATATATACATATATGTCTGTATACATATACACATACATATATTGATGTACATATATTGCTATAGACATGGAGAGGGGGGGTGACAGTGAGGGGGTGAGAGTGACAGAGGGGGTGGGACAGGGGGAGTGTGAGAACATCATATACAGTCATACCTGTAGATAGTCAGATCTGTCTGTCTATGTATATGTATCTACATATATCTATATCTGTATGTGTGTATTACATATATATGTTTGTACATATTCTATCTATCTACATCTGTCTATGTATTCCTACATCTTTCTCTATGTATGTATACATATATGCATAATATAATATATATATATATATATATATATATATATATATATATATAAATACATACATACATATATTGACATACATACGTATCCATATGATAGATAGGTATATCAACATGTTTGTTTACAAAACTGTATACACACACTAACATACTGCTAAACATACATAACTGTGAAACCTACTTTGTACATTGCACTACAACCTACATTCAACCTACATTGATATGTGCACATAGATGCCCTCACATACATATGTATGTACAGCCTTCACTGATAGTTGCTGTATGTCCCCTGCCCTTTGCACATCTTCATATACATATGGATACAGACCAATGACACATATGGAGGGTTCACAGTATGTAGACTTTTATAGTATTACTTTACATTACCTGTGTTTGTCACAGCTGCTTGTGTTGCCGTCTGGTTTCATGTCCTGCTGCTCCACTTGCCAGTAGTCAGCTTTCAAGTGGTTGTTGCTGACTGGTTTTGTTTGTGTATGTTTATTTTATTTTTTTTTTCACTCTCTCTCCCTCTGTCTCTCCCTACCTCCACAGGGTGCAATGAAAGTATTGCACGTGTGGACTGGGAGTACAGCATGCTTTTGTAGGTATCTGCATATGTCCATATGATGGCCTCTGCACCAATTGTTAGCCAGTATTTGCTAATTGCATGCAGCCAGTTGTGTACTGATTGCAGTTCTCACTGTGATTTCAGGACAGTGCTATAAAAAGGTATGTGAGATAGGCGTAGCCCTTTCAGATTTTAAGGGCAGGGACCATGCTGGTATGCTGTGGACACTGTTCTGTGAGTGTAAAGGTTAGTATCTCTCTCATATTTCCGGCTGTGTTGTAGATTAACATTTCTCCATTCATTTCTCCAGTTTCCTGTACTAAGTGTGTATGTACACTGACACCTAAGACTACTACTACTGTTAATGTGGGTGTGTGTGCTTTCCTGTGGGACATGTGGTGTAACTGGTGTATAGCAGTGGCTCTTGCACTTTGTTGCTATGGCTTCAATATTTGCCCTTTACATTCACTACTTGTATGCCTGCTAGGTGTCTTGACTGTAGTGTGTTGCTGTGGCTTTCCTATTTTCCATGTACATTCACACCTTGGAATGCTTGCTATATCTGCTAGGGTGTTACTGCATGCAGTGTGGTCTGGCCATGGTGTGGGCCTTGACATTTATTAGGGTATTTGAGTATGCTGCTGAGCAGGTCCCAGAGACTCTCAGGTGCATCTTTTATCTGCCTCATGGAATGGTACATATCAGTGGGGTACACCCATTAAATTGTCTGGTATTCTGTAGTTGTGACTGTGGGATAGCATGAGCATATGTATTACTACACTATTTCAGCCATGCAAGTGGTGCATACTTTCAGTACTTCATAGTTACCATTGCATGTGTTGTAACACCTTTCTGCCTACTGTTTGTACATTTCACAGGGAGTCTGTGGGGCATCCCTGTAACTCAGTCACTGTTGCTATGTCTAGGCTCTTAACTATTTAAATATGGCAGTGTCAGACCTCTCAACGGTACAGATATTTAGGTTCATAGGTTCATACTAGGCTATCTGCCCTGGGGCAATTATAAGCCTAGCCCGATTCTGTATGGCTTACACCACCACTTGATTTGAGTATACTGTGCCCTTTTTAAGGTTTAGTTTACTGTGCCTCTGTCTAATAGTGACACGGGAGTAATGCTGGGACAAATCTATGATCCCCCATGCACTTATCGAGATTCTTCTTGAAGAAATTCAGTGAGGTGCTCTGCCTCACATGAACTGGAATTCTATTCCAGAGCGAAGGGAGCCTCTGGGTTATGAACCAGTCCCTCCAGCAAGTTCTATTTATTTCTGTGCTGAGGTTCAAGTCCCTCGAGCATGTGGCTCTAAGGGATTTAGATTTACTGAGGTGGAGCATGTCCATTAATTCTGGATTTGACATAGCTTTGTATGTCAGGCATAGATCGCCTCGAAGTAGGCGGTATGCAACTGAGTAGAGCTGGTGTTTTTTTAACCGAGCAGCATATGGCATCTGTTTGAGACCCTTGATCCCCTTGGTGAGATACTTTTGGGGTCTTTCTAATTGCTGCAGGTGTTGGGTAAGGTACATCCCAAAAGGGGCATTGTATTCTATGATGGGCCTGATGAGGGATGAATAAAGGCACGATTACCTCTCTTGATCTAGATGTGAAACCCTTCGTGATGAGGTGGGCTATGTAGAAGGTCTTTCTAACCACTTTGGCAATGTGGTTTTCAAAGGAGAGATTGCTATCAACTTGGGTCCCCAGGTCCCTAATAACTTTCTCTGTACTTAATGGGTTTCCACCTATGTGGTAATTTGTGGGCACATTGTTTTTGCCAAAGGGTATGACTATACATTTTTGGCATTTAGCTTTAAACCATGGTGCTGGCACCAGTTATCTGTCTCTGTGAGACCTTTTTGAAGGATGTCTGTGTCAGCTGGAGAGTTGATTATGGCGCCCAGTTTGCAGTCGTCTGCGAACTTGGTGAGCTATAGTCCTCCCATGTTTGCCTGTACCTCGGAAAAGTATATACCGAACAAGAGTGGTCCCAGGACAGAACCCTGTGGGATGCCACTTGTGACCGGTTTCGAGTCTGACATGGCTCCAGCAACTCTCACTCTGTGGGTTCTGTCTTTGAGCCAGTTTGTGACCCATCTTGTGACATAGGGGTTTATATTTAAGCTGGATAGCTTATCTATGATGCCCGAGTGGGGTATTGTGTCAAATGCCTTTGCAAGGTCCAGATAGGCTGTGTGGACTACCTTCCCTTCATCTATGGCTTTGGTGACTGTTTCAAAGAAGTCAACGAGGTTCAAAAGGCAGGATCTGCCCTTGACAAAGCTGAACTGGGTAGGATCTAGTGTCTGTAGGTCCCCAATGTCTTTGTTTATGAGCTCCATGATGATCCTCTCCATAGCCTTGCAGACTAAGCTAGTCAGGCTTATGGGGCGATAGTTTCCAGGGTCCGTAGAGGCTCCACCTTTGTGGAGTGGGACCACTGTTGCTGTACACCATTCTGTGGGCACATATCCTGTAGTGAGGCTGAGATTGTATAGCTGTTTTATTTGAGGGATTAGTTCCTCTTGTAGTTCATGTAGAATGCAACCTGGGACGCCATCTGGTCCCATGGAAACAGTGGTTTTTGCTTTGGAGAGGGCAGCCTTCAACTGAGCATCTGAGATGTTTGGGAGGCAGCCCTCTGCTGGGATAGATACTTGCTCTTTTGGGGGGGGAGGGGGTGGAGAAGTTTGCACTGAACCTGTCTGCCAGGATATTGGCGATGTCTGTGGGTTCAGTGTATTTTTAGTCGTTTAGAATCAACTCAGAACAAGTCTGGGAGTTGCATCCCAGGTTTCTAACATAACTGAAAAAAGCCTTATGATTGTCTTTGGTGTCCTGTGCAATTTTTCATCGAAGCTGGCCTTGGCGGATTTTATGAGGGATCGTAATTTTTTGCTAGTACTGATCAGAGATGCCTTCCCTATTAGGGATTTTGCTCTATCATGTAGTAGCTTCCTCCTTCTGCTGTACAGTTTATTTATGGCAGGGGCCCACCAGAGTGGACGCCTGCCTTTGGATGATTGGGTCTTGGTTTTGTTTGGGATAGCATGATCCATGCATTCCTGGAGATGTCCGTAGAATGCATTTATATAGGATTCTGCAGTTTGGGCTGTAGTTTCCTCTGGCCCTGGGGCCTTGAAGGATTCCACTTCGGTTTTGAGAAGTGAGAAGTTCGCTTTTGAGAAGTTTTTCACTGTGGTTTTCTGGGCTGGGGGTGGGGTCGGGATGTGGACATCCAGTGAAATTAATTTATGGTCTGATCTTACCAATGAGGGATATACTTCTGGTGTGGAGCATAGAGTCCCCATGTTGGTAATGATCAGGTCTAGTATGTTGTCCCCTCTTGTGGGAGTGGTGACTAGTTGTTCCATAGCATTTGAGTTTATAATTTCCAGGAATCTTTGGGCTAAGGTGCTGGGGCTTGAGTAGTGCTCCCAGTCAATGTTTGGGTAGTTGAAGTCACCCAATATAATGGTGTTCGGAGAGATCTTCATGTTCTCCAATGTTTTCAGGAAGGCCGAATGGGATTCCTGACTTTGAGAGGGTGGTCTGTAGGATGCTATAAACTGAAAAGCAGTCTTGACCACTGTTAGTTGCACATGGATGGTCTCCGATACTTTGTGCAATGCCACTAACCTGGAGGTGTGGATATCCTTGATAAATATGGAAACTCCCCCTCCTTTTGTGGTTCGGTCCGGGTTTGGGGGCCGAAAAGCATGATACGAGGTATAGCCTGGTAGTGCTGGGGTGCTCTCTGGAGCCTTGAACCAAGTTTCTGTCACTGCACAGATATCAATGTTCTCCATACTGAGGAGAGCTTCGAGTGCGTGCATCTTGAGGTTAAGACTTCGGGTGTTTAGCAGCATTACCCTTAGTTTCTTGTTCCTTGTGCTGTCTATGGAGGTGGGTGTGTCTTTTGAGCCTTGCCTAAAAAAGGCACTATGGGGGTGGCACGAGCCTTTGCCAATATCCGAAAGCCCAGTGGTGACAGGTGCAAGCCGTCCCTAGCAAAGCAACGTGGCTTGTCGAGCATGTCATCCCAGGCTGACAGACACTGGATCCCCTTTGAATGACACCAAAATTTTAGCCAATTGTTAAAATCGATCATTTTGTCTTTGTACTGTGGCATCATTCTAGGTGAGGGTAAGATGCTGCTCAAGGTCAGGGTCATACTAGCCTGGGCTACATGATCAGAGAGCTGCTCTATGTCTCTTTTCATGTAGTCCAGGGAGGTAGTACACCAGCATGTACAATGACTGAGTCATATTTGTATTTGCTTTGGAGTGACCTGAGTGCTTGCGTTATGTGTCGGATCCTAGCACCCGACAGGCAGCTCACCGTGACCTTCTCTTTATTCAGCCTGGTGAGCGGGACGTCAGTGTGTCTGACAATAGAGTCACCTATAACAAGAGTATCAGGTGTGTTATTCAACCTTAAGGGCTGTGGCTGCTTGGCACACTGACTTTGTGGGTTATATGTTGTGTGTGTTTTGTTTTGAGGTAGCGTTTGCTTGGATGTCTGCTTTGGAGGTCTCTGTTGCTTAGGTAGATTTTTATTTAGAGCCTCCAAGTATGTTTTTGTGTATGTATGTGTTTGGTTTGCTGATGTGGTGGGACTATGTGATACTGGAATTGTGTTGTGTGAGGTTACCTTCTCCTCCTGACTGGTTACACCAGTTTTGAGATGAGAGAGCTCAGCCTCCAGTTTGGCTAAATAGTTGCATCTCTCACATATATTTGAACCTGTTTGGAGGAGGAGAAGGTTGTCCGTGTACATGACTGGAGAGGAAACCATTGACTGACCTTTGGACATGCTAGAGTAACAGGGAAACTGAATTTAAGACAGACAAATAGAGGACAGGGTAATCGTAGAGAGTATAAGAGTAAGTAGTGCTTATGGTTTAATAGTGCTAACTTGTAGGATTACTTAATTGGACCAGTGAAGGGCCTTAGAATGAGAATATGGTGTTTAAATTGAGAGATAGAGCAGTTCAAAGGGAAAAAGTGAAGAGCAGACTTTGTGGCGCCAGGAATAGTTTAAACCCAATTAGGTGGCGCTGCCCGTTGTTGGGTTATGCTCAAAACCACGCAAAACCACGCAAAAGAGGGTTTTAAGAGAGGAAGATGAAGGAGTTTTGGAATTGACTCAAAATGGCCAATAAAACTACAGTTTCAAGTCGGTAACCACTCCCACACGGGCAGGCAGGCTGCTCAATGTTATTCACTGCCACTGATCAACAGATAGACTTTCCTTTAGCCCAAGCAAAAATGGCCTCACAGAAACTTACAAACAGTTCAAGAACAGCAAGCCTGTAACTGAACTTTTTTAAATCTCAGAAAAGTGGGGAAAAAAGCAAGATTTTTTTTGTTTTTTTGTTTTTTTTTCAGAGATAGCAGAGGTTAACAAGTATCAACAAGTTATAACAGTGCAGTAAATGACCCCACACAAGAGTGCTAGGCCAAAGACAGATAAAATGCAAGTTTTGAAAAAAAAAAGATTTTAAAAATAAGTGCAAGCAGGAAATTCAGTAAACAGCTCTAGGTCATGCTCTAAATACAGTTACTAATGCAGAAATCAAATTTAACAAGCCAGAAAATGCTCAAAATAGGCGGCTATGCAGAAAGACTTAGCAAATAAACAGAGGAAAAATACTTAAAGTCTCAAAAGTGGCTCCTGTCTTCTCTCAGCATTTTCTCCTCTTGGTGGGTGCTTCACCAACAGCCAACAAGCCTGAAAAGACGCCAAAACCATGAGGCAACCAGGTTTTAAGAGAGGAAGATGAAGGAGTTTTGGAATTGACCCAAAATGGCCAATAAAACTACAGTTTCAAGTCAGTAACCACTCCCACAGGGGCAGGCAGGCTGCTCAATGTTTTTCACTGCCACTGATCAACACAGAGACTTTCCTTTAGCCCAAGCAAAAAATGGCCTCACAGAAACTTACAAACAGTTCAAGAACAGCAAGCCTGTAACTGAACTTTTTTAAATCTCAGAAAAGTGGGAAAAAAGCAATATTTTTTTTTTGTTGTTGTTTTTTCAGAGATAGCAGAGGTTAACAAGTATCAACAAGTTATAACAGTGCAGTAAATGACCCCACACAAGAGTGCTAGGCCAAAGACAGATAAAATGCAAGTTTTGAGAAAAAAAAAACGATTTTAAAAATAAGTGCAAACAGGAAATTCAGTAAACAGCTCTAGGTTGTGCTCTAAATACAGTTACTAATGCAGAAATCAAATTTAACAAGCCAGAAAATGCTCAAAATAGGCGGCTATGCAGAAAAACTTAGCAAATAGAGAAAAAATACTTAAAGTCTCAAAAGTGGCTCCTTTCTTCTCTCAGCGTTTTTTCCTCTTGGTGGGTGCTTCACCAACAGCCAACAAGCCTGAAAAGACTTTGCAGGTTGTCCACATTTTTGCCTCATATTTTGGTCAATATCTCATGAACAGCTCTTTCTGGCAAATCACTCTGGGCTCAAGTCAGACTATAGTGACAAACATTTAAGTTTCAGACTTCATACCCTTCCAAACATCCAACAAAATGCAGAACCTGTTACTCTCTGAACAGTCTAAGTTTGTTGTAGCATTATTTGGAATGTGTCCCTGTTTTTGGCCCTTTGCTCCACATTTTTTATTACTTGGTCCGGATGTGTTCCTGTAAGAGGTTGTGGGGTATGGGCAGTGATTATCCTGCTGTGAGTATGTGTGTGGCTTGCAAGGTGCTACAGTGACATTATTACCTACTAGCTACCAACTAGCATGGCTGCTTCTGTTCACACACTACTATTCTACAAATCCACTAGATTTGACAGTAAATATACATGACATTCTTTGTGTACTACACATCCTATATTCCCTTTACATTCATTCCTACTATTACATGATATATTTATTGTAGCACAATGTTCTTATATAACAGTCATGGTTTAGTGGTAACCCCAACACGGGTCAGCAAACCAGGAAGTGAAAACAAGCTGACAAACCGGTAAAGCAAAAACGGAACTTCTGCACCAATTCAAAAGCGTTTTAAAGTTTAAAGATTTATTCTCCAAGTCACTCGCCCACTGACAACAATAAAAGTACAAGAAAAACAAGTAAACGTGAAACGCTGCATGCGTTTTTCGTTCCACTTAGTAGTCGAACTTCTTCAGACAAAAAATGTTCTGTTACAATGCAGTTTTTATATGCATACATATGCTCTCAATTATCCAAATTAACTTGCCAATAATGTTTTAAAGTGCTAGTGCTATGACTTAAATATCATAAATTGTAAATTTGTACAGATAAAAAACAAATCATAAAAGGGTTCTGGCTAATTACATTCATTCATTATTTATATTTGACTGTATAATAAAATAAATTACACAAATTATTTAAAAAATTACATATAATTAAATACCCACTTCTAGTAGGTCCTTATTCTAAATACAAGTATTTTGTTAACAATTGATGTTGTATAATAAGGATTATTTACATTATATGTGTGTTTAAAATTATTTTATTTTTATGAACAGTAAACTATATATGTAACTGTCCAATTTTAGAGTTTTCATTGTTTATTAAGCCTTTTGTACTAAAACAAGTTTAAATGAACAATTCTACTCCAGCCTTCAAGCCATGATATCTTTGGTAGGACTCTTCTATAAATGTTCAATATACAAAACTAAGCCATACTGAATAGTAATATTCACCTTTAAGGCTATCTCATGAGATTTTTGAGTTTTAAGATGCATGCTATAGAACATGTCTCATTAATCCCTGGCTCTCTACATGCAGCTAACCTTAGCTGCCAAGCAAGTTCTTTTTTCTCCAGTTCCAATTTTAGAAAGTTTTCATTGGTACAATTAACATCTACAGGATACCTGTTTATGCCATCTATGATCATAAAGGAGAAAAAATGACCATGATTATTACTGACATGTCTAGCTAAGGCATTTTCTTCTTTGCACTTTGTGATTGCATATAAATGTTCATATACTCAGTCACGCAATCGTCTGTCCGTCTTGCCAACATAGAAAGACGGACATTGTGTACATTGTGCCAAGTAGACTATGCCTTTGGAGTTACATGTAAACGACCCCTTTACGTAATAAACTACTGATCTTACTGTAAATGAGTTTGATGTCAAAATGTGCTTGCAATATTTACATAAGCCACATTTCTTAGTTCCCCCTCCTGTTCTTGGTTTGTCAATTTTTGTTTCCAGTAGTTTTTTCATGTTTGTGCCCCTCCGATATGTTATTACCGGAGTAAAATTCAATATTTTAGAAACATTATTGTCCAATGAGAGGTAACACCAATATTTCCTTACTATTTTGCCTATCTCAATTGCTTCTAAACAATATGTAAATGTAAAGGCTATTGAAAAGTTACTGTGTTCACCTTTATTTGTTTCCAAACATGTTTTTTCTAAGGGTTCATGTTCTAAGTCAGCTAAAGACATTTGATCTACAATTTAATTAGAACTGAATTTATTACTGTCTCTGCCACTCTTCAGAAGTGGTAAATAAAAACCTGAATATCTTTTTTCTTTTACTTCCTGGAAGATATTATCTAGGAATGACCTAGGGTAGGCTCTCTTTTCAAACATTCTATATAATAGGTCACATTCTTCTTCAAATTCACTCTCTAGTGTGGTCATCCTCGCTGCCCTAACCAGTTGTCCTTTTACAACAGCTTTTTTCTGGAATAAGGGATGCATACTGGAAAAGTGAAGGTAGCTGTTAGAATAGGTGGCCTTCCTAAAGATTTTTGCTGTAAGCCTATCCCTATCTTTCTTCAATTCCACATCCAAGAAGTTAATACATTTTTCTTGAAAGTTATAAGTGAATTTCAAGAAAGATGTTGTTGAGTTTAAAAACTCTACAAATTGACCCGCTTCATTTTTATTACCTTTAAATAGAATGAAGATGTCGTCCAAGAATCGTCTGTAACTACAACACATTTCTTTCCATTGACTACTGAAAATAGACTTGTTCTCCCAATGGGCTAAAACCAAATTCGCAAAACTAGACCCTACAGGGGAGCCCATTGCCACTCCAATTTCCTGCACAAATAATTTTCCTTCAAATGACACAAAGTTGTTTCTCAAAATAATGTCTAGGAGCTGTTCGATTAATAAGCACTCATTGTTGTCAGCCCCTTTTGACCTGATAAAATCGACAACCCATTCAGTCCCTAGGTCATGCGGAATGCATGAATATAAATTTACTATGTCAATTGTTAGAAAATTAATCTTTTCATCAAATTTGATGGTTTCCATGTGTTGTAAAAAGTCCCATGAGTCTTTAAGAATTTGTTGTTCTGCTTTCACATATTCTTTTAAATAGTTGTCCACTAATTTAGCACATGGGTAAGTGACAGACTGTCTTGCATCTACCAGTGTCCTAAAAGGTGGGTTAGTAACATTTTTGTGCAGTTTAGGAATCCCAAAAATCTTTGGGATCCTCGGAGCCAGCATAGTTACATAATTATACTGTTCCATTGTTAGTAACTCATCTGTATACAAGTCACTCAAGAACATCTTAATTCTACTATGTGCTTGATTCATTTCATTTCTACTAACTGGCTTGTAGGTGTTACTTCCTAACAGTTTAAACATAGTGTTAGAATAATCATTCTTATAAAATACTACCAAACCACCACCTTTGTCAGGCTTCATAAATCTAATAGGCAGTTCCCTTAGCAGATCTAGTAGTGCTTTTTCTTCCAATGATGTATTAAAGTGTGAATTTTTTGAATTTTTTAATGTTTGCCTAAATTCATTCTCACATAAATATTCAAAAATATTTAGTGTGTTGTTCTGGGGGGGGTTATATGTACTAGCAATTCTCAGATTATTAACAATTTCTGAGGGTTCGCCGAAAAGCAAATTCAGATTTAACTTTCGAATAAATAATTTAAAGTCGACTAGTAGCTCCGCTATATCACATTTTTTAGATGGAACAAAAGTCAACCCCTTAGCAAATAGCTCCACTAGTAAGCGGTCTATGTTACATTCAGTAAAATTGTAAATAGAGAAATCTTCTTCACTGTTATGTAGTATTTCATATAATTTTATCTCTGTTGATTGTAGTTGTTGCTGCGTGTATTGTATTTCTTCTTGAACCCTTGTGTTTGGTTCGTGTTCCAATTTGCCCCCCTCCCCCGTTTGTAGTTTTTTTGAACCACCTGATGTTCATGTTGGTTATTATTTACAATATAATCCTCATGCATGTTTGGACAACTTTGTTCTTCCTCAAACATGTCACCCTCAGTAACTTCAAATTCAGAGTCTAAATGTCCCCCTAAATCTGTATAGTTAGAAGAGTTGCCAGTAGCCTGTTGCCCACCTTGTTCTCTATAGGGAGGTTGTATTATGGGGCCCTTAGGTTTGTTTGGAGCTCTTTGGGGCTACAAAAATTGACAAACCAAGAACAGGAGGGGGAACTAAGAAAAGTGGCTTATGTAAATATTGCAAGCACATTTTGACATCAAACTCATTTACAGTAAGATCAGTAGTTTATTACGTAAAGGGGTCGTTTACATGTAACTCCAAAGGCATAGTCTACTTGGCACAATGTACACAATGTCCGTCTTTCTATGTTGGCAAGACGGACAGACGATTGCGTGACCGAGTATATGAACATTTATATGCAATCACAAAGTGCAAAGAAGAAAATGCCTTAGCTAGACATGTCAATAATAATCATGGTCATTTTTTCTCCTTTATGATCATAGATGGCATAAACAGGTATCCTGTAGATGTTAATTGTACCAATGAAAACTTTCTAAAATTGGAACTGGAGAAAAAAGAACTTGCTTGGCAGCTAAGGTTAGCTGCATGTAGAGAGCCAGGGATTAATGAGACATGTTCTATAGCATGCATCTTAAAACTCAAAAATCTCATGAGATAGCCTTAAAGGTGAATATTACTATTCAGTATGGCTTAGTTTTGTATATTGAACATTTATAGAAGAGTCCTACCAAAGATATCATGGCTTGAAGGCTGGAGTAGAATTGTTCATTTAAACTTGTTTTTAGTACAAAAGGCTTAATAAACAATGAAAACTCTAAAATTGGACAGTTACATATATAGTTTACTGTTCATAAAAATAAAATAATTTTAAACACACATATAATGTAAATAATCCTTATTATACAACATCAATTGTTAACAAAATACTTGTATTTAGAATAAGGACCTACTAGAAGTGGGTATTTAATTATATGTAATTTTTTAAATAATTTGTGTAATTTATTTTATTATACAGTCAAATATAAATAATGAATGAATGTAATTAGCCAGAACCCTTTTATGATTTGTTTTTTTATCTGTACAAATTTACAATTTATGATATTTAAGTCATAGCACTAGCACTTTAAAACATTATTGGCAAGTTAATTTGGATAATTGAGAGCATATGTATGCATATAAAAACTGCATTGTAACAGAACATTTTTTGTCTGAAGAAGTTCGACTACTAAGTGGAACGAAAAACGCATGCAGCGTTTCACGTTTACTTGTTTTTCTTGTACTTTTATTGTTGTCAGTGGGCGAGTGACTTGGAGAATAAATCTTTAAACTTTAAAACGCTTTTGAATTGGTGCAGAAGTTCCGTTTTTGCTTTACCGGTTTGTCAGCTTGTTTTCACTTCCTGGTTTGCTGACCCGTGTTGGTGTGACGTTTTTGTACTAGCTGATAACCGGAAAGGAGAGATGGATGATACAACAGAAGGAGGCGATGCCTCCCAGGGTAACCTCACGCAATTGCTCCAACTGATTAACACAAGATTGGACCGCTTATCGGAGAGGGTTGATGTTGCTACCAGCTCTAGCGGACATTTGGGATCCTCGCAAACGGCCACATTTACACCGGCTGGAGATGTACAACCAGCGAGTAGTAATAACAGAACAGGTTTACCACAGCGAAACCCGAATGGGGACAACAGCAGAAATACAAACCGTCGGAGCAACCAGGATACGAACAATGGAACTAATTTTAACATAGGTTCTTGGCTAAATAATGAACTGGATATGGACATGTTACAGGCAAGTAACGAAGCTATTAACCTGACTGAAGATAAAAGTTCATTGATGGACAAATTAAAAATGTTTGATTTTAAACTATACAGAACAAAAAAACTACAGCTTGAGTTGAACTATTTAAACAAATGTTTAAAAGAGCAAATAGTTCCAAAGGGGTTGAGACATTACTCATACCCTGCTGGACTGGTACATGGTTCTGAATTTTTTAATGATTTGACCAACTTGTTTAATAAGCATGGTTTGGAAGTTATTCGATGTATGGTGACCCATTATCAAATTAATCTTGACACATTAATAAAAGAGAGTACAGTACTAGAACAGGATATAAAGAGAGATGTAGAATTTAACAGAAATGCATTTGAATATGATAGAATCCTGTCTAGTATTGCACAGCAAATGACAAAGTTAAAAAATAACAAAATAAAAAAACTACAGAGAGATTTGAAAGCCTATCAGGAAGGTGTAGCATACCCTAGACCAACAATGCCCCAAAGAGCTCCAAACAAACCTAAGGGCCCCATAATACAACCTCCCTATAGAGAACAAGGTGGGCAACAGGCTACTGGCAACTCTTCTAACTATACAGATTTAGGGGGACATTTAGACTCTGAATTTGAAGTTACTGAGGGTGACATGTTTGAGGAAGAACAAAGTTGTCCAAACATGCATGAGGATTATATTGTAAATAATAACCAACATGAACATCAGGTGGTTCAAAAAAACTACAAACGGGGGAGGGGGGCAAATTGGAACACGAACCAAACACAAGGGTTCAAGAAAAAATACAATACACGCAGCAACAACTACAATCAACAGAGATAAAATTATATGAAATACTACATAACAGTGAAGAAGATTTCTCTATTTACAATTTTACTGAATGTAACATAGACCGCTTACTAGTGGAGCTATTTGCTAAGGGGTTGACTTTTGTTCCATCTAAAAAATGTGATATAGCGGAGCTACTAGTCGACTTTAAATTATTTATTCGAAAGTTAAATCTGAACTTGCTTTTTGGTGAACCCTCAGAAATTGTTAATAATCTGAGAATTGCTAGTACATATAACCCCCCCCAGAACAACACACTAAATATTTTTGAATATTTATGTGAGAATGAATTTAGGCAAACATTAAAAAATTCAAAAAATTCACACTTTAATACATCATTGGAAGAAAAAGCACTACTAGATCTGCTAAGGGAACTGCCTATTAGATTTATGAAGCCTGACAAAGGTGGTGGTTTGGTAGTATTTTATAAGAATGATTATTCTAACACTATGTTTAAACTGTTAGGAAGTAACACCTACAAGCCAGTTAGTAGAAATGAAATGAATCAAGCACATAGTAGAATTAAGATGTTCTTGAGTGACTTGTATACAGATGAGTTACTAACAATGGAACAGTATAATTATGTAACTATGCTGGCTCTGAGGATCCCAAAGATTTTTGGGATTCCTAAACTGCACAAAAATGTTACTAACCCACCTTTTAGGACACTGGTAGATGCAAGACAGTCTGTCACTTACCCATGTGCTAAATTAGTGGACAACTATTTAAAAGAATATGTGAAAGCAAAACAACAAATTCTTAAAGACTCATGGGACTTTTTACAACACATGGAAACCATCAAATTTGATGAAAAGATTAATTTTCTAACAATTGACATAGTAAATTTATATTCATGCATTCCGCATGACCTAGGGACTGAATGGGTTGTCGATTTTATCAGGTCAAAAGGGGCTGACAACAATGAGTGCTTATTAATCGAACAGCTCCTAGACATTATTTTGAGAAACAACTTTGTGTCATTTGAAGGAAAATTATTTGTGCAGGAAATTGGAGTGGCAATGGGCTCCCCTGTAGGGTCTAGTTTTGCGAATTTGGTTTTAGCCCATTGGGAGAACAAGTCTATTTTCAGTAGTCAATGGAAAGAAATGTGTTGTAGTTACAGACGATTCTTGGACGACATCTTCATTCTATTTAAAGGTAATAAAAATGAAGCGGGTCAATTTGTAGAGTTTTTAAACTCAACAACATCTTTCTTGAAATTCACTTATAACTTTCAAGAAAAATGTATTAACTTCTTGGATGTGGAATTGAAGAAAGATAGGGATAGGCTTACAGCAAAAATCTTTAGGAAGGCCACCTATTCTAACAGCCACCTTCACTTTTCCAGTATGCATCCCTTATTCCAGAAAAAAGCTGTTGTAAAAGGACAACTGGTTAGGGCAGCGAGGATGACCACACTAGAGAGTGAATTTGAAGAAGAATGTGACCTATTATATAGAATGTTTGAAAAGAGAGCCTACCCTAGGTCATTCCTAGATAATATCTTCCAGGAAGTAAAAGAAAAAAGATATTCAGATTTTTATTTACCACTTCTGAAGAGTGGCAGAGACAGTAATAAATTCAGTTCTAATTAAATTGTAGATCAAATGTCTTTAGCTGACTTAGAACATGAACCCTTAGAAAAAACATGTTTGGAAACAAATAAAGGTGAACACAGTAACTTTTCAATAGCCTTTACATTTACATATTGTTTAGAAGCAATTGAGATAGGCAAAATAGTAAGGAAATATTGGTGTTACCTCTCATTGGACAATAATGTTTCTAAAATACTGAATTTTACTCCGGTAATAACATATCGGAGGGGCACAAACATGAAAAAACTACTGGAAACAAAAATTGACAAACCAAGAACAGGAGGGGGAACTAAGAAATGTGGCTTATGTAAATATTGCAAGCACATTTTGACATCAAACTAATTTACAGTAAGATCAGTAGTTTATTACGTAAAGGGGTCGTTTACATGTAACTCCAAAGGCATAGTCTACTTGGCACAATGTACACAATGTCCGTCTTTCTATGTTGGCAAGACGGACAGACGATTGCGTGACCGAGTATATGAACATTTATATGCAATCACAAAGTGCAAAGAAGAAAATGCCTTAGCTAGACATGTCAGTAATAATCATGGTCATTTTTTCTCCTTTATGATCATAGATGGCATAAACAGGTATCCTGTAGATGTTAATTGTACCAATGAAAACTTTCTAAAATTGGAACTGGAGAAAAAAGAACTTGCTTGGCAGCTAAGGTTAGCTGCATGTAGAGAGCCAGGGATTAATGAGACATGTTCTATAGCATGCATCTTAAAACTCAAAAATCTCATGAGATAGCCTTAAAGGTGAATATTACTATTCAGTATGGCTTAGTTTTGTATATTGAACATTTATAGAAGAGTCCTACCAAAGATATCATGGCTTGAAGGCTGGAGTAGAATTGTTCATTTAAACTTGTTTTTAGTACAAAAAGGCTTAATAAACAATGAAAACTCTAAAATTGGACAGTTACATATATAGTTTACTGTTCATAAAAATAAAATAATTTTAAACACACATATAATGTAAATAATCCTTATTATACAACATCAATTGTTAACAAAATACTTGTATTTAGAATAAGGACCTACTAGAAGTGGGTATTTAATTATATGTAATTTTTTAAATAATTTGTGTAATTTATTTTATTATACAGTCAAATATAAATAATGAATGAATGTAATTAGCCAGAACCCTTTTATGATTTGTTTTTTATCTGTACAAATTTACAATTTATGATATTTAAGTCATAGCACTAGCACTTTAAAACATTATTGGCAAGTTAATTTGGATAATTGAGAGCATATGTATGCATATAAAAACTGCATTGTAACAGAACATTTTTTGTCTGAAGAAGTTCGACTACTAAGTGGAACGAAAAACGCATGCAGCGTTTCACGTTTACTTGTTTTTCTTGTACTTTTATTGTTGTCAGCGGGCGAGTGACTTGGAGAATAAATCTTTAAACTTTAAAATGCTTTTGAATTGGTGCAGAAGTTCCGTTTATGGTTTAGTGGTAAGTCATGCAGACTACTGTTTCCTGGGTTCGGGACTGACAGTGGGATTTTATTTTGCTTTTGAGCAGACTACAGGACTTGTCATTCAGAGTGACTAAGGCACTTTTAAGCAGTTGTAACCGGGTTAGTGCTGGTTTGCGCGGAGCTCCTGCATGCACACTGGCGTTCAGCTCTGCGCACACCGCTTACAACCGCTTAAAAGTGCTTACTCTTGCACACACCCGCGCTATTTTCTTTGAAAGAAATGAAAATGGGGAGACAGGAAAGTGGTGAAAAAGGGGTCACAAAGAGGGTAAGACAGTAGGGAAATAAGCTCGGGTTTTGCAGGAGGGATGTAGGTAAGGCCCATAGCTGCCCATTTCTTCATCAGCAACCACTGTGCATATGTTTGTAATTTGGTGTGACATTTGAAACCTTCCACCCCTGAGAGAGGTGTGAGGACAACAATAATACTTGTTGTACAGCCAATTGTAATTGACAGTTTCCATGTCCAGCAGACATGTGTGCGAAATGGGCAGCTATGTATGGGGCGTAATTTTTTTGTGGGTACAGAGTGCCCCTTTTTTTTTTTCAGGTGAGAGTGGTATGTCAGGTAAAGCAAGTCGGTATAGCTGGGGAGGTAGGTTGGGTAGGTCAACAGACAAGACGAACAAGACGCATACAGGGGTGGTGTATGACACATGTGGGGGGGGTTACACAATTGACGGGGACGGATGTTTGGATATCTAGAGCCCATGAGCCCACAGATGGGAACAGTGGAACTGATATCCCCACCCATGGGCAGTTGCCACTGTGCCTTCACAGCCCAGGATGGGGCTGTGCTGGGGGCTGTGTAGACCGGGCAACAGGCACGCCTGTTAGTTGTGCCACCTGTGCCTCAAGCTGGCGTAGGGGCCCAAGAACAGCTTCCTGGATCTCCCTACACACCACAGTCCAGACGCTATGGAGGGTGAGTGGTTGTTCTCCTCCGGCCACACTTGCAGAGGGGGGATGAGCCCCATCCCCTGCAGCGCTTCCACTCGCAGGTGGCACAGGGCCACCGGAGGAGGATCCGGACTGGGCACTACTGCCAGGTGCACTCGCCAGCTGAGGTGGGAGAGGTGGGTCCGCTGGAACTCGCCTTCCCTGTCGTCCTGTGTTTTGCATTATGTCATGACAGTTTGGGTTAGTAACATACAATACCATTCACAATTAGTTGTAACAGCATGCATTAGTATTCCCATTAACCAAACACCCAGATATTCAAACCATTGAACAGCAAGCATAACACATGCATATTTTGAACAGCAATACACAGTCCAACAACATGCAGGGTTGATTGATGGCAACAGGCCATCAGGTTTGGATGTATGAACAGGGCAGATGCATCAACGTACATGCAAATATGTATGACCCAACAGGACAAATGTCCAGGGGTGTTAATTGTGATTGCACATACCAATTTCACGTGGAATGGATTATATGTGGTTATAGGGTAGGGTGAAGAAAATTTAATTAACACCTTCAAATACCAATACATGTGCTGTACATTTATAATAGCTGCAGATATATACACACTACAGTTCTACCTACAGTTTCCTATGTGATAACTACTTCAAGTTGGTGATAGGAATGTTACTGCTACATCAATATACATTTTCATTTTTATTCATACACATTCATATCTGGCTCTGTTCAGCTACAACATCCTGCTACATTTGCTTTATATAGCTATAGACAACTGTGGATGTTTGGTATTTCAGAACACCATACTATCTGCATATTGCAGACTGAGAGCAACATATCCAGATTTTGGGATACGCATTCCAGCTGCAGTAACATTTTCAACACATTTTGCAGTTTGGTTCTGCTTGTCACATTCATTTAATTCTGTACTGGCTGCAGTATACTTTATTCAGGAGTTATTACTACTTTATTGGTGGATTCATAACTCTTTCTCACACTCTCTCACTTGTTTTATTTTTACAATTCAGGATGGTACTTAATTCTAGACTTTATTGACATGTTTTACATGTAGTTATTACAATCCTTTCCAACAGTCTCACTTCTGTCATGTTTCTGTATTTCAACAGGGATATATTTCACATGTGTTTTACTCAGCTTCTGCAGCTGTACTTTTCAGCCTGCTGCAGGTTATGTACTATTATATTACCGGTGGGACATCTTTATTTCAGACTTTATTTCAGACTTTTTCATTTTTCTGTTTGGATTACAGACTGCATCACACTTTTGTAATCAAGCAATACTTGCAAACCCTCTTACACTGTTACTTGCACATTTTATTACTTAGTGACTACACCACACTCTTTTGCTAACTGTCATACTTTTATATTTATTTACAGTTACAGGGAGAGGATTACTGACCTGCCTGGTGGCGCAACCGCACCAGCCTATCGCCATAGGCTCTATGGTTCGCAGAACAGACACCTGCAGCTGTAATATAAATAAAGTAAAATTGGAATACACATCTCCATAATATCAGCTAGGTTAATTTCTTACATAAATAATTAGATGTAACTTACTCAGTAGTGGGGCGTTGGGCATTTGCCGGGCTTCTTGGATCCAACGGTTCAGTTGGTCCTGCTTCCGTCTCTTCAGATCCGCATGGTGGTGACGGACCTGCTCACCAGTCCTTGGTATCCCTGTGGCACTGGTAAGATCATGAGCCAACCGGTCCCATGCCTCAGCCCTATATGCTCCCCACAGGACCTGGCCCTGCATGAGTTGGGCCTCATGATTGTGGACAAGGAGCCAAACCATATATTTGGACTCCTCAATGCCCCACCTCTGTGCTCGAAAGCAACTACCCTCACCTACACCTGACATTCTGGCTGCAAGTTGGTTCTACAATCGGTTATGCTGTGTATTCCCGCCTATGGCACTTATATATGCCGTTTTTTCCACACTTATCTGTGATTGGCCATTTTGGAATTGTATCAGCTTCACAAAACCTGCTTTGTCATGCTCCTCTTTCTATTCATTCCTATATATTTGCTATTACTGCATTTCTAAGTGCAGCTGTCATGGCTTAGTGGTTCAGTACCTTGACTATGGTGCATGGTATCCTGGGTTTGAACCTGGCCACTGCTTTTTATATTTTATGACTGTCTACACAGGCTAGGAGGTGTGTCTATGTAAAAGCAGTTTTGTTACAGCTTGCTCAACGTTGCCCGTTGGTTAGCTTGTTGGCACGGCACGCAGCTCCGCGCAAATGGGTTACGCTGGTTTACGCGTCATTTGGCTGTCAGCACGCATATTACGCTCAGCTCAGCTAGGGGCACACAGTTTCAGCGTGTTAAACCACTGCTCACCTACGGGCACTCATTTTTCACCTGTTAAACCACTGCTCACCTACGGGCACTCATTTTACACCTGTTAAACCACTGCTCACCTACTGCACTCAACTTGTTAAACTGTAGCTCAGCTATAGGCACATCTGGCATTTTTTATTATTTTGTTATCTCACATTTCTTCAAAATAATGGCCCATTTCATTACATTTTACATAAAATATAATTTTATATGTGTACATATATGTCAGGAACTTGTTTCGTGCTTATTTCACTAAAAATAAAAATTGATGTTGGGGGGGCTCGAACCATGACTGCCTGCTCTTCAGCCGACGTCTCTACCGCTACGCTATTGCTTCTTGGCTTACTTTGCATATGTAGTTCTTATATGCTTTTCCACTGACTGCTAACTGTGGCTAAGCTACGGGCACGCTCGCGCAAACGAGCGCACTCACAGGCAAACATGTTTACAATTTAAAAAAAAAATTATAACATGTTCATTTATATATTTTATGTTCATAGTCTGTGGGGGCATGTGTTGTGTTGTGTTTATTCACATTTCCATGGACTCTGTCGTGGGGGTTTACTTTCGGGACTTTTACTCTTCTGGGGGCATGTCCGTTTGCAGGGCTCGGCCTATGGACATGCCCCCTACTGTCTTCCACGGACCGTGTAAGCCTTAGGTGTGATTCAGCATGCCCTCATGCATATGCATGACATGCTGACGTCACACTGTTTAACTGCAGCCTCTGTGTAAGCCTTGTAACTCTTACAAGGAGGCTTTGTGAATCCTGCCCATTGTGTTGTTCAGACTCCCTACTTATATTAGTGAACCTGCATGCAGCATTTACATTCCAACTCAGCAACCCTAAATGCCATATTCAACACATTATTGTGTGTCTAGTTTGATTGTATTCCTGTGTGTGCCTAACCCATATAAGTCATAGTTTCGTATTAGGTTGTCCTGGTACAAAAGGGACTTATTCCCCTTATTTAGTTGTTTTCTCCTTTAATCACAGCAGTGTATCTTGCCACATAAGCATTACTTTAAGGCAACTGTGTAATTTCTACTTTAAAACTTTCATTATCTGATTCTTTGATCCTGGCTTGTGCAACTCATTTTTGTCTCACTCATTTCTCAGTCTCTGATGCATGCATTCGGCAATGACATATCAGCTATGTGTGACTCATAGTACATTGTTCATGTGCAGCAGCCGGGACCCTGCTGCAGTATCTCAACAATCTGTTTACAGAGCCATTATCACACCATCTGTCTTCAGGTACAAAAGGAACCTGTGGAATTGGAATCAGGTGTTGTTTTGCATGGCAAAGTGTGGTGATTCTTTTGCCTTGTTTCTGATTTGTACAACAGAAGAAGCCATATCTCTCAGACATCAGGCAAATCAGCACAAGATTATGCATTCAGACCACTGTTATGAAGTACATGCGAGGCGAGGGGTGCAGTAGAATGTCTAGAAGTTTTTGTTGTTATTTTATGTAATGTGTTAACACTTGTGATTGTGCTGGCTGAATCATTCTTAAGACAAGCATATGGGAGAAGCCTAGATGTCTCAGGAGCAGCCATGCATGCAGTAAGGAGGAAACAATGGAAAAGTAGACTGGTAATGTGTGCAACGGGTCTTGGATATGTGCCCACCAGTAAAATAAAATTCTTCTGTACCAACTACAAATAAGATGTCCAAATGAGGAAAAGAATGGCAAACAGTTTGGAGATCATGTGAGAGAATGATAAAGATCAACGATAACATAGCATACAGCTGACAGTATGACAAAAGGTTGCACTGTTCAGCTTAAAGTGCTTATACAGCATGGCATAATGTAATGAGCAGCAGGCAGCAAGCCAGCATAGGCTAGTAAAGACCTACAGGCAGCAAGCCAGCATAGGCTAGTAAAGACCTACAGGCAGCAAGCCAGCATAGGCTAGTAAAGACCTACAGGCAGCAAGCCAGCATAGGCTAGTAAAGACCTACAGGCAGCAAGCCAGCATAGGCTAGTAAAGACCTACAGGCAGCAAGCCAGCATAGGCTAGTAAAGACCTACAGGCAGCAAGCCAGCATAGGCTAGTAAAGACCTACAGGCAGCAAGCCAGCATAGGCTAGTAAAGAACTACAGGCAGCAAGCCAGCATAGGCTAGTAAAGACCTACAGGCAGCAAGCCAGCATAGGCTAGTAAAGACCTACAGGCAGCAAGCCAGCATAGGCTAGTAAAGACCTACAGGCAGCAAGCCAGCATAGGCTAGTAAAGACCTACAGGCAGCAAGCCAGCATAGGTTAATAAAGATCTACAGGCAGCAAGCCAGCATAGGCTAGTAAAGATCTACAGGCAGCAAGCCAGCATAGGCTAGTAAAGACCTACAGGCAGCAAGCCAGCATAGGCTAGTAAAGACCTACAGGCAACAAGCCAGCATAGGCTAGTAAAGACCTATAGGCAATAAGCCAGCATAGGCTAGTAAAGACCTACAGGCAGCAAGCCAGCATAGGCTAGTAAAGAACTACAGGCAACAAGCCAGCATAGGCTAGTAAAGAACTACAGGCAGCAAGCCAGCATAGGCTACTAAAGACCTACAGACAGCAAGGTCTTTTTCTATGAATAACTGACACGTGATTATTCACAAAACTGTGCTTGATCAAAACCGACTGTGAACAGCATTCCCTAGAATCCACTTGCAATTATAGAAATAAGCATTTCTGCAAGAGGCAAGCCCCAAGCATCCCAATCTTACATTAAACTAATTCTATAGTAACACAAAAGTGAGGAAAGGAGACCCAACCCCCCCCCCCCCATTTAAGCACAGAGCAGTTTCATACAAGCAGCAATCCTGCTTTCCCTAAAAATCCTGCCTTCTAATCCATTATAAAAAGTGATTATGACAAGCTGAGTTCAGACTATACAACTCTGCCTAGGTAAATGGGTGAAAAATAAATAAGAGGAGTGGGAAAGTCAGGCAAAGGCAGAGAAAGACAGAAGAAAGCCATTTATTTATTTGTTTGTTTTTTTCTGACAGGTTTGTCCAAATGTTTTGAGGCCCATTTTCGGTGGAAGCAAATTAAACTATATAACAATTACATTAATTACAATAGGATACATAAAAGAATATACAGTTCAGATCCAATAAGGTGCATTATTATGATTAGGCCTCTAATTGTAACCAACTTACTATCTGTTCAAGAGATGGATGTTAATGTCCATATTCATTAAAGATATCCACACCTCCAGGCTAGTTGCACAGCATAATGCATCCGAGATTATCCAAGTGCAACTAACTCTGGGCAAGACCGCAATCCAAATTGTAGCTTGCTACAGACCCCCCACCATGCCCCAGGATTCACACTCCTCATTTCTTGATACACTGGAAAGTATTAGGGTACAACCCAACACCCTAATAATGGGCTATTTCAACTACCCCACCATTAACTGGGAAAACTACTCATGTACCAACTCTTTTGCTCAACATTTTCTAGAATTCATAAATTCCAATGCCTTGGATCAACTTATTCAGACCCCCACCAGGGGCAGCAATATCCTAGACCTGGTCATTACCAACATGGGAAACCGGTGTTCCACACCAGAAGTCAATTTCTCGTTGGTCAGATCCGACCACAAGCTAATCAGCCTAGACATCCACATCCCACCCCCAATTAGGGAAACCATCATAAACAACTTCTCCAAAGCCAACTTCACACTTCTTAAGACAGAAGTGGCAAACTTCATGACACCCATGCAGACGGACAATAGAGGTATGACTGCCGAATCCTACACAAATGCACTTTATAAGCACTTACACGAGTGCATGGATCATGCTATCCCTAAAAGAACCAAGATGTTATCCTCCAAAAAAAGGAAGCCAATCTGGTGGTCCTCTGCCATTAATAAACTCTACAACAGAAGAAAGAAACTGTTGCAAAAAAAAGAGTAAAATCCCATGACTGGAGGAACTCCCTAGTCAACCTCAGTAAGAAGTTGAGATCCCTCATAAAATCCTCCAAAGCTAGTTTTGAAAACAAAATTGCCACTGACTCTAAAGACAACCACAAAGCATTCTATAGCTATGTCAAGAATCTAAATGGGAACACTCAGATCTGCTCTGAGTTACAGCACAATGGCACTAAATATACAGAACCAACTGATATTGCCAACATCCTAGCAGATAGGTTCAGTGCTAAGTTTACCCCCCTCTCACCCCCTAGAGGGCCCATCTCTATACCGGAAGAATGCAAAGTTCCTATAATCACATCTGCACAGGTAAAAAACACACTCTCCAAAGCCAAGAACAAAGCATCCATGGGACCTGACAATATCCCAGACTGCATTCTACACGAACTACAGAATAAACTGGCACCCTACCTAAGTGCCATGTTCAATCATAGCCTCACCTCAGGCTTTGTACCTACTGAATGGCGCACCACAATGGTTATCCCACTCCACAAAGGGGAAGCCATGACAGACCCCAGGAACTACCACCCCATTAGCCTGACGAGCCTGGTCTGCAAGGCCATGGAACGTATCATCATGGAACTCATAAACAAAGACATTGGTAATCTCCAAACTCTGAACCCTACCCAGTTTGGATTTGTAAAAGGCAGATCATGTCTCCTAAACCTGATTGACTTCTTTGAAACAGTTACCAAAGCCATAAATGAGGGTAAAATGGTTCACACAGCTTACCTAGATCTCGCCAAGGCTTTCGACACCATCCCCCACTCTGGAATTATAGATAAGCTCACTAAACTAGGTATAAATCCCTATGTCACAAGATGGGTTGCCAACTGGCTCATGGACAGAACCCACACTGTGAAAGTAGCGGATTCCAAATCTGACATCAGACCAGTGACAAGTGGAGTACCACAGGGTTCAGTCCTGGGTCCTCTACTGTTTGGTATCTACTTCTCTGAAGTGCAGGCCAACACAGAAGGTCTTTATTAACAAAGTTTGCAGATGACTGCAAACTAGGAGCCATAATCAAAACTCCTAACGATGTGGACAAACTACAAAAGGGCCTCACTGAGACAAATACCTGGTGTCAAAGCCATGGCCTGAAGCTCAATGCCAAAAAGTGTATTGTCATCCCCTTTGGTAAAAACTCTGTACCCATGAACTGCCACATAGCTGGTAGTCTACTTAATGCCAAAAATGTGATAAGAGACCTTGGGACACAGGTGGACAGTAGTCTCTCCTTTGATAATCACATCGCCACAGTGGTCAGGAAATCCTTCTACGTGGCTCATCTCATCACAAAAGGATTCTCATCCAGAAAAAAATAGGTCATTGTTCCCCTCTACTCATCACTCATTAGACCCATTATAGAGTACAACGCCCTTTTGGTATGTACCTCACAAGACATCTACAACAACTGGAAAGACCACAGAAATACCTCACAAAGAGGATTACTGGCCTCAAACAGATGCCCTATGCAGACCGTCTCAAAAAACTACAGCTTTATTCCATTGCATATTGCCTACTCAGGGGCGATCTCTGCCTAACATACAAAGCTATGTCAAACCCAGAGCTGTTGGACATGCTCCACTTAAAGAAATCCCAATCCCTCTGAGCTACACGCTCTAGGGACCTAAACCTTGTCACCACAATAAACAGAACATGCTGGAGGGATAGATTCCTGTCCCAGAGACTTCCCATACTCTGGAACAGACTACCTATCTATGTGAAATAGAGCTCCTCATTAGCACTCTTCAAGAAAAATCTTGATGATTGGATGGGAAATGGGAAATTCACCCCGGGGATCACTTCTGTGGCTCTGCTCGACAGGGGCACAGGAAAATAATTTTCTTGGGTGGCGAAAGCCAGGGTACATTTTTTGGCTAGGCTCGTATGGGCCCTAGGGCCGATAGCCTAGTACCTATCTATGAACCTATGAACCTAATAAATTATTGACATCCATGTCAAAACACACAACACCATTATTAGTACTGACTAAGAGGTCTGTTGAGTTGTTCAGGGTATAGTGGCTGCTAGAAAATAGTATTGATTTGGTTTTGTTCAAGTTAATACATGTTTTACATAACTGTAAAATCTAATACATGTCTGTAATTGTTTGGAGCTTTTCTCGCCAGGCCTCTGCTGAAAATGGGTTCCTGACACAGTCGGACTTTCCCAGTCACCAAATGTCAATAAATAAATAAATGATGAGGTGTGGGTTGCTTATTGATCATCGGAATAGGAAGAAACCTCCTAAAAATTGGACTGCTGCAAAGGTTTTTCCCAGTACAGTAAAGGAATGTAATCATATGACTGACATATTGTACCACCAGTAGTTTCAAGCTTTGGGAAGGGCAGAGTTAACATGTACAATAAATAAGGTCAGACCCACTGCTAAAGCCACATCAGAATCCTTTGTCTGCAGTAAATTTGGCAGAACAAGCTGAAGCCCACTTACTGTACATTTATGTTTGTAGAGGTAGCCATTAAACCGGGGTCTATGGTTAATCGTTGAACAGACTAACCATGGAATAGCACATCATCAAACCTTAATTGTTGAACGTCCATCCATCGGACTAGCACTTCATTAAACCTGTGAGATGGGGAAAGTAACTAGTTAGCCAACACTTCCCCATCTCACAAGTGGCACTATTTCAAACCCATTCATGTGGGGGGTTTTGCCCCCCTACAACCCCCTAACTATATATACCAACTATGAGGTCGCACTACAGTGGGGAAAAGTGAGATGGGGGAAGTACTAGCCAGCTAGTTACTTTCCTGATCTCACAGGTTCGATGAACTGGTGGTTTGATGGATTGACATTTGATGATTAGGGTTTGATGATGTGCCATTCAATGGTTAGTCTGTTCAATGTTTCATGATTACAGTTCGATGATATGCCATTCGATGGTTAG
This sequence comes from Protopterus annectens, assembly GCF_019279795.1. Lineage (NCBI taxonomy): Eukaryota > Metazoa > Chordata > Ceratodontiformes > Protopteridae > Protopterus > Protopterus annectens. Next base: position 1,342,762,271 of record NC_056725.1, on the reverse strand, counting down.
TCCATTTGATGATTAACCATAGACCCACCATTAAACCAGCTAAGAGTGGTGCTGCTGAAACCTGTGACACTAAGGCATACAAACTGACAGCAGTGGCCCTACTCACAGGGTCTTAACTTATTAATATGATTGCCAAGCAGCAGCAATGATCCAATGTGGATTCTTTATAGACACAACTAGGTATAAGGCAAAAATATGTAAATTAGCTTCTAAAAATCAGCTTCTCTAAAAACGGTAATGCATATAAGAAGTTGCTGAGGTAGCAGACCTACATCAAAATGTACCAATGCCAAAGGAAATTTAGTGAAGGGTTTCCATGGCAGTCTGCAAGGCATTTAAGGATGTTGCCTTGTTCATAACCCTCTATTTCACCACATTAGACATGTGCATCATAATATAGATAAAATGTTATTCATACTATGCATAGGCAGTCTATTTCCATGAGGTGTTCCCTAGCAACTTGCACAGTTCCAGATAGCTATGCATCATCTCCATGATGCTCTGACATCACCTGAGGCAGCATCAGGTGGCTCTTCCTGTTCATTCATGCACTGCCCCATTGGTCAGAACTACGAAATGAAATGGATGCGCAGTGGTTTGTAGAATCTCACTGCAGGGCATACTAACAGTGAAAGACACACACAATTATACCACATGATATGCAGATGTAGACAGCCTACAAGGAGCAGTATATTTCCTGTGGGCATCACTAATACTCTCATTCATGCACAGCCGACTTCCAACTGTGACACTCTGTGGTCACATTTGGAAAGCACAGGTGTTATTGCCAGCACAATCACTGATACATATCTGTGTCCTCAACTAATCAGCAGTGCATGAGTATCACCTATGGACCCAAACACTGCAGCATTTGTTACTCTTATCTCTGGTTTGTAATCCATCTGAATCACTGTTACATCACTATTTTATCAGCCTACCTACCCAAGTAATTAATGAAGGTAAACAGTAAGAACAGAGTTGTGGCATATGGCAGTGAGTTATGCTTTCTTTCACAGAATAAAAATAGTCTTTCTTCTTGAATAGAAATGAGAAGCTCAGCTAATGTTTAGATCCTGCACACTTTTGGTAGTGTGTGTGTCTTTTCGGCTTTTCCCAGTTAGGGGTCGCCACAGCGGAACTCCGGTCCGCTAATGATTGGCAGTTGATTTTTACGTGCCGAGTTGCCAGCCCTGACGCACAACCTTCAACAAAGATACGCCCATTCATGCATGTCTCCACACAGAAGATGCTCTAGCTGAGAATTGAACCGGACAGCGTCTTACAGTGAGGCGACAACGCTACCGCAGCATCACCACCGCAGTTCCCTGCACACTTTTGGTAGTACTTTTGTTAAATTTACATTTTGCCAAAACTCAGCAATCATTCCTCATTGTTGTTTACAGATTAAGACTGGGAGAAACAGAAAATCATAACAATAATACCCATTTATTAACCAGATAGGCCCACATTACTGTTTCAGTAGTGACCCAGGAACAATGTCTGGTTAAGAGATTTGCTCTAGATCACGCAGTAGGTAAATGAGAGCTGAGGGAATCAAACCCTGAACCACAACCCACAACCTTACCCCTCTGGACCAACTGCCATTCCAAAGCATGGAGTATTCCCAGAGCTGTCAGAGCCTACAATGAGTGGCAGCCTTCTGGGTGTGGCTACAACATTAACCTCATTTTCCCATAAAGTAGTTTAGTTTTGTCCAAACTCATACCTCTTCTTTACATGATTAGATATCAGTGATTAGTGACTGTCTCACTGCTTCACAGGAAAGATATTCAAAGACCTTCTGTCTTCTGGTGAGTACTGTGATAAATATGTAGCAGTAGCACTTGAACAACTAGCCTCACTACTGTAACATAGTCAGGAGACACATACATAGTGAAAAAAAAATAATGACATCTGATAAAACTTAAGAAAAGGACTTTCTGCATTCACTTGAGCTAGAACTGCTTCCTGTTTCTTTGAAAGACAGTAAACAGGTTTTGGGTGTACTGCAGTCCTTGAGCAAATCATAGGTAAATATCAGGGGACTAAATTTTGAAATAAATGTAGATACTGTACAAGACATACACACATCCAATGAATTAGAGGTACCATGTATGGATAATGAATATTGTCAGCTTCTGAAGTACCTTTCCAATGTTAAACTGACATGACAGCATGAAAATCTATTTTTGGTAGTAAAGAGTATCGGTTAGGAAAATTGTGCAGGCTTGTTTATCATTTCCGAACATTATGTGCACATTACCTTGTAACTAATGTTGGTTCCAGAGGTGTAACAAATGATTTAAGTAACCGATGTGTACTTGTCTAAGAACATCATGTACAAAGTAAGCCATTTATCTGTTTCTGTACAATGTTTTAAGTCTTCCAAGAATTCCCGTGGAGCAAGCACTGACTGTCTGCATACTATCTCAAAAAATATAGCAAGATAAGGCTGTGGAATCTCTGTGACCTCTTGCATTAGTACATGTACTAGTTACTTTGAAACTAGTGCATTCATTTATTTGTCTTCCCTATGTTTCATTTCAGTTTTCTATGAATTCCATTAGAGTTACAGTTTGCAATATTTTGAAAACTGCATGTGATATTGCCATGAAAATGTAACACATTATTCTCATGCAGTAAGACAAAGCATTGCTACAGTTTCTTCATGAAAAACAAAATATTCTCAGAGGTTTATACTGCTGAAGAAGTTTACATTAGAAGTATTTTATGCAATATTTAGGCTTTATATTTAAAGTGCCTTTCAGCAACTGGATGCTCATGTCTGCAATTATAATTCAAGATATAGCCATTAAGCTAGTCCCCCTTTAAACCTTCATTTAAACACTGCTACTTCTCTGTTTGTTTCTAAATATGAACATTGTCTTAGTTATGTAAATCCATATGCAGTTCTTATGCTACTGTTATTTTTTCTCATAATCTGAGTATTTATTTGTTTTAGAGATTTCATTTGATTCACAATTAAACATAATACAGTACATAACAAAGGTCTGGTTCAGGACAATAGCATGCTGACTTAAGGAAAAACAAACTTAACTCCCTCATGATGACTACGAACATGAAGCACACTCGATAGCATTATACACCACAGAAAGTATTGCTGCAATTTTATGAAGGAATCTGGCATAGTTTATTTAGTGACACCACCTTGTTAACATTTAGCTTGATAGTCAATCTAGTTCTTACAGAAATTCTTCAATGGATATGGACAGACTTGTCCACTCTGCAGTGCTTCCTATTAAACGTTCCTCACACATTCCTACTACTGTCTGTCATGACTGCAACGTTTGACCATACAGAGACAACAATACCATTCATAATATAAATGTCAACAGATTTTTTGTTAATGCACATCAAGGATGTTATAATTCTAGTGCTGTTTCTAAATAAATATTATACTGGACATACTACTAGATGGCTAGACAACAGATGCTGGAACATCGGGGGGGGGGGGGCAATACACATACTGCAGCAACTAGTTTTGCTGTTGGGCATTTTTTCTATGAACATAATAAAGATTTTTATGCATGAATGTAGAAAGAACTTGTTCTTAAATATTTCTAATATTTTATTATGGAAAGAAGCAACGTTTATTTTAACTTTTGATGCCATGTATCCTAATGGTATGAATAATGAATCAAATCACAAACATTTATTATGAAACTAAATGCATTTTTACTGGAATTTCCTACCCCTCTCTCTTTTTTTCTATTGGTAGATAGTGGACTTAGTACTGTTATAAATTAAATGCCTGCAGTTACTGTGATTTAACCCAAAAGGCATCAGTCTGATGTGATAGTTCATAGGTAAGTATTGGACAATCAATATGCAGATTTACAAGCCTAGCCAATTGCAAGAGGTCAGCATCAAACCCTGTACCTTGTGATGGTGAGGCGAAGACCTTAACCATTACTCTTATCCTTCTAACCTGCTAAGCATCCTCGTAGTGTGGATTTGAACCACCACAGCTAAATGCACTAACCGAGTAAGCTCAAGTTCTTTTAAGGTTACCAAATAAAGATGTGTTTTACTTCTTGTTTGACTCTAAACAGTATTTGTTCTGATTTGTTCTAAGAGTAGGCACACTGACTAGGGTGGAAGAGCAGTGGGATTGGAAATATCATGGCCATAACAAAATCAGTAACAGTAACTACTGTCATGCAATGGAATGCAAATATGCAAACAAGAAGAAAAAGCAACAGATGTGGAGTCTGAACTATATTGAAGAAATGGATGTAGGATTCAGACAGTACAACAAAGAGCTGAAGGACAATGGTAATACAAGGTAAACAGGGAAGTACATAGGTTCATAGGTGTGTACTGTGCTAATGACCACAACAGCCTTTTTTAAGCCTAGCCATACATCCCAAATCTCTGACAAGTTCTAGTACCCTTGATAAGTGTAAGCAGGGGCTCAGAAGATGAAACATTTACAAGCAGAGGCCTGGGAGATGAATCATTTACAGGCTGCCTGTGTCCATTAGAGACACAGGTGTCAAACCAGGGATGCATTTCCTGTTCCCCATCCAATAGTCTAAATTACACTTGAATTGCGTTAGAAAGGAACTCTGCTTCACATGGATGGGGGGTGGGGGGGGCTGTTCCAGAGAAGGGGTAGTCTCTGGGACAATACCTGTCTCTGCAGCATGTCCTATTTATATCAGAAACAAGGTTTAAGTCTTTAGAGTGGGTAATTCTGGTGCTGTTTGTTTTGAGTATATGCAGGAGGTCCATCCAGGTGATGTCTGACAATACCTTATGTGCCAGGCATAGATCTCCTCTCAACAACCTGTAGGAGACAGAATACAGGGATAGGGCCTTGTGGCAGTCTGCACAGGATATGTTACTTATACCTTGTATTCTTTTACTGAGAAACCTCTGTGGACTTTCCAATTGCTGGATATGTCTGGTTAGGTACATATCAAATGGGGCAATGTACTCAGTCATAGGTCTGAGGAATGATGAATACAGTGGAACAATTACTTTCTTGGACCTAGATGCTATACCTTTGTTTATAAGTTGCACATCCTAGAATGATTTCCTCACAAATATAGACATGTGATGGTCAAAGGCTAGATTACTGTCTATATGTGTTCCCCAGTCCCCAACTACTAGGTCAACACTTAGGGGTGTGTTGTCAATATGATAGTTACCAGGGGTGGATGACTTCCAGAAGGATACTATTATGCATTTCTTAACATTTAGTTTTAGTCCATGGCTCTGACACAAGTTGTCTGTGTCAGCCCCCTTCCTGGAGAACATTTGTGTTAGTAGGGGAATGTACGACTGTTCCTAATTTCCAATCATCTGCAAATTTAGTCATTAAGAGGCCCTTGACATTGGCTTTGACTTCAGAGAAGTAAATGACAAAAAGGAGCAGTCCTAGAACCAATCCCTGAGGGATTCTGCCTGTGAATGGCCTCCTAGAGGTGAACTTCCCAGTTCTAACTTCCTGGGTCCTGTCTGTGAGTCAGTTGGCTATCCACCAGGTGACATAAGGGTTTATACTTAACCTCTTGAGTTTATCAACAATGCCTGAGTGAGGTATTGTGTCAAATGCCTTGGCCAGATCAAGGTAAGCAGTGTGAACCACTTTGCCCTCATCCATAGCTTCGGTCACCTTCTCAAAGTAGTCCACCAGGTTGATTAGGCATGATCTGCCCTCAACGGAATGACATTCGGTTATGTCCAGGGCCTGGAGATTTCCTGTTTCATTATTGATCATTTCCATGATATTTTTTTTCCATTGCTTTGCATATGAGACTAGTGAGCCATGGGTCTGTAGTTTCCAGGGTCTGAAGATGGCCCACCTTTGTGCAGAGGGATGACTGTTGCTGTTCTCCATTCATGAGACACAAAGCCTGTTTGGAGGCTACAGTTAAATAGCAATTCCAGAGGGCCTGATATGCAACTCTAAAGAGAAGAATGAAAATGAGATAAGCAAGATAAATAACAACATATATAATATATAATATATATCAAGTAAATAAGCAGAAAATATATAAAGTACTGGGAAAAAGTAAAGCACCATTGAGGTTAACTTTAAGATAGCCTCTCTTAGACAGCTCCTGTTCTTGCCCTCACTGAGGAAACCTTGGATGGAGGAATAAATGGGAGTGGAAGATAAGGAAAGGCTTTAAGATAGTGTGGGAAAACATAAATTAAAAAGGGCTTAATACATCTATACAAATCATCTGTATTTTCCAGTAAATGACCCTACAATTAAATAATAAGGCACCTAGTATGATTCAGAACAATCTTACAAGCTTTGGGAAGGCCATAAATTACCTTTGAGGGTAAGAAACCATATTTATCCATTAGCGACTATTAATCAGTTTTATTCATTCACTCCCTCCTTATTGACTTCATAGATGGAAATGTCATTCCTATTTGTCAGCAGATTTATTGCTATCATTATAGTCTACACATGCATTTATATGGCTAGGTAGATATACATATATACAGTATATCGATATGTGTATGTGTGTGCATGTGTATCATACACACAACACTGTGTGTGTGTGTGTGTGTGTGTGTGTGTGTGTGTGTGTGTGTGTGTGTGTGTGTGTGTGTGTGTGTGTGTGTGTGTGTGTGTGTGTGTGTGTGTGTGTGTGTGTGTGTGTGTGTGTGTGTGTGTGTGTATCATACACACAACACTGTGTGTGTGTGTGTGTGTGTGTGTGTGTGTGTGTGTGTGTGTGTGTGTGTGTGTGTGTGTATACACACAACACTGTGTGTGTGTGTGTGTGTGTGTGTGTGTGTGTGTGTGTGTGTGTGTGTGTGTGTGTGTGTGTGTGTGTGTGTGTGTGTGCGTGTGTGTGCGTGTGTGCGTGTGTGCGTGTGTGTGTGTGTGTGTGTGTGTGTGTGTGTGTGTGTGTGTGTGTGTGTGTGTGTGTATCATACACACAACACTGTGTGTGTGTGTGTGTGTGTGTGTGTGTGTGTGTGTGTGTGTGTGTGTGTGTCTGTGTGTGTGTGTGCATATTTAAATACAAAACAAGAAGAGTACTGCATGTAACAAACAACTTTAATTCAAATATTTGCTGCATGAAGTACTCCTTACTTTTTTCTTTTTAATGAATGTAGTTTGAGGTATGTCTTCTGAGGTAAATTTGTATATATATATATATATATATATATATATATATATAGAGAGAGAGAGAGAGAGAGATAAATATATAGAAATGTATACGTGTGTTTATGTGTGTGCACCTCTATGAGTGTGAATGCTGTCCAATGTAATGCTGTTTTGATGTTCCATGATATACTCATATGGGTCTACTTTGGGAGACCAAATTTACTTTTACTCAAACTGCAGATTACTGGGATGACAACACCAAAATTGCAACAAACTGAACCTTCACATTACTGAAGTTTTTTTTACAGGGAAAGAAACAATTGGTCAATATTTAACAAAATAACACACCTAAGTATGTCAAACTGGGGGGTTGCTCCACCTCCCCACCCCCAACAAAATATACCAACTCTGGGATTGCACTACAGTGGAGAAAAGGAAAAATGTCCCCATGTTGACCAAGTGTCTCTGTTCCCTGTAAAAAAAATCAGTGATTTTCAGGTTTGGTTTACTGAAAGTTAGATGTTGTCATCTCCAGAATCTGCAACTCAGATAAGTGTAAATTTGGTTTACCAAAGTAGACCCACTCATATATATGCCTGTGTGTGCATATATAACACACACACATACACACAGACACACACACACATATATATATATATATATATATATATATATATATATATATATATATATATATATATATATATATATATATATGTGTGTGTGTGGTATAACATGTTTCATTAAAACATAGAGTAGCAGTAACTATACAGTATTATAGCAGTCATTAGGAACTGCAGAACTAGCAAAAAAAAATTCAGAATTTCAACCACTCTGGTGGCAGAGAGGAATAAAGCTCTGACTATAGCCACGGTGACCCAAGTTCAATTAGTGGCTCAGGCAACTGAAAGAAAGGCTAAGAGAGATGGGTGTGTCCATTCTGGGGGGGGAGGCATTAGTTGATGATGTTCTCTAAGGGGAGGGAAAGTGGGTAGGGCATTAAAGATAAAAAAACACCAAGAGGAATGCTCAGAGGGCAAAGACCCCAGGATATCCTTAGGATCCACAATCAGGGGGTAGGAGATTGGCTGGTAGACCCAGAGTTTACATGCAGAGCTGGATAGCCAGGATGGCTTAATGATGTAAGGACAGAAACAAAACAAAAAAATACCCAAACAGTCCAGAATTTAAAGCTGCAGTAGCAATAGTTATATAAGCAAGCAACAAGTAAAAATGTAATAAAGTAAAGCAGTAGATATTGAAAAGTAAAAGACAGGCTGCTTTTAGTACAAAAGGTTAATGAAATCACAAGGAATAAAGCAGAGATACAGAATAGAATGTTTGCATAGTAATATAAAGATAGAAGTAAATGCTGAAGCAGGAATGGAGAGTAGTGAAGTGAGAGATGGCCGGGGAGGGGGGGGATAATGAGATTACAGGTAGAGATGGTGAGTCAGAATAGCAGGTAGCAGACATGGAGGAAAGAGAAAAGACCCCCTCTGTATCAAACCTCATTCCTGTTGATGAGGAAACAAATGGATCGACTGGACAAGAGGAGGATATGGTCAGCAGAGAGTGGGAATAAGTGGACATGGAAGCAAAAAAAAAAGAACAAAAAAAGAATATGAGCGGGAGACAGCCTGCACCAACAGTAAATAAACAGTGGGTAACTGTTTTGGATCATAACTGACATGGTTTCATTTTGTTCATTAAAATGACATTTGCAGGTCTCTTGAGAATAATTAACATGCTACATCAGAGGTATGATCACTTTGCTAGTGTAAAGCAGAAACCAAGGTCTGGACGCAGCTGAACTGACCAAATTCAGGAAGCTTGTATGTAAGACTAACTATCAGCTGAGGTGCAAAAAAGCAGGAAGGACTGAAAAGGCAGGGAGTCTGATTACCTGTAGCTCTACTTAAGTGTGCTAGCATGACTAGAACCCCTATGTTATTACAGTTACTATTGTGCATAGGAGAGGCAGACCTCTCAACTGTCCCTGTTTTAGAGGAACATTATTATTTTCAGTTCTGGTTTACCCCTGCACATGATGGCCCTGTTTTTGGAGGTATGTCCCTATTTTCAGGCTTAATTTACCCCTTCACATAATTTCCTGCATCATCACTCCACTATACATGCTTTTCTAATCTGTCTATCACACAGAAAAACACATCACATGGCCAAAATACTAGTAACATTGATAATTTACATTCACATCTCCTTTTTCCAGAAGCAAAAATAAATTATCTTGTATGGCAGACTTTTGCAATACAGTTCATTAAAGTCTACAGATTTTATACCATCTCTTTGAAAATGCTTTTATATTTTTCCATCATTTTTGTCACTCTCTTTTATTTAAATGTGTTTCTGAGTAGTATCCCACATTCCTACAGGAGGCAGAAAGAGTTATGTGCTATTTGGTATTCAGATTTTATATTAATTAGATGTCCAGATTTTTGGCTGGATGTCCCTACGTTTCATGGGTCTTTGCTCCTATTTTCAATGACTGCAGGTTGAGATATATGTGGAGAGGAGCAGTGAAAAGCTACCTAAGTGGCTTCATTAATAGCATATGTTGCAGGCCCTGTATTTGCTGGGATCAATTCATTTTCAGATGACTGCTGATGTTTCTAGATGTAGGGCCTACTAAGCAGCATGGCTATTCCCAATGTAAACAGACTGAGCAAGGATTAAAGCACGAGCCCAAAGACTAATTATTTAAAGTAAGAACTGACCTATGCATAAACAAAACATGGCAGAGAAGAAAAAGGAAAGGTCAGGGAATGATGGATGGGGATATACAGGGAATATCCAATGGGAAGGTAAAGAGAGAAGAGTATATAAAAAGTACACAAGATGAAATAAACACAAGACAGGATCTGACAGGTAGGACAAGAAAAAAGATGGGACTGGAGTATAGGCCAGAAATACATATTTGGACTGAAAGTAGCTAGAGGTTCAAAAAAGTTCAATGACAGAAGAACCTTTGAGATAAAAGAGAAAATAAGCTAGCACACAGACAGACACACACACACACACGCATACATGCACACACACTCATACACAGAAAGTCAGAAACACACATCCATAATGATAAAGAGTACAAAAACTAGTTACTTATTCAGCTAAATGCATAATCTTACTTTAATGTTTCAAGCATTTCTTGTTAAACAGCAACAGGATATTAACTACATTAACTAAGTGGAAAGCTGCATAGAGTCCTATATATAGCTGAAATAGAGCAAAATAAACAATGAATAGCAGAAAATGGTGGTTCTATGGGAGGATAGTGTTCACATTCCAAAAAATAATTGTAAGTAGCAAACAACAACCTTGAGTAGATTGCACAGGCAATGATTACCTAACTTATAAAATGCACTACAGGGTAATTTTTAGCAGTACTAATAACCATCTTACAGACAGAATTTGAAGATTAAAAAATGGTTCCCTATTAGAATGACTAATGTTTCATAAATCGAACGGCTAAAAAGCCGAATATTCAGCCACTCAAAATCAGTTTTCTGAGATCGCAGTACAGTGAAGATCGGAAAATGTCCCCTTTCCTCACTGTAGTGCGATCTTGGAGTTGGTATATATAATTAGCTGGCGGTGTGGGGGGAAAACCAATTTCGAGTAACTGCAACTTTCGTCATTCTAATGGGGACCCAAAAAACAGGGAATAAAACACTCCACAATAATAGAAAATAAAAGCAATAGAATTAGAATAACATTGCATTTCCAAGGTACAGTAGAAAATTACATTGTGAAAAAGTATTTTGTATATATTTACAGAGATCCAAATTTAAAGAAAAACAACTGACTATAACAGTAATTCCACGTCATAACATAACTGAAGGAGGAGACAATAGCGGAAGTAGAGGGAAATAGGGATTTGTATAAGGGGCTGAAAGGAGCAAAAGATGAGTGGAAAGGGAGACAGAGACTTACAGGAGAGAGAGAGAAAGAGAGATCAAAAAGTGACATGGAATACACTGAAAAGGATAAGTGACACGAAGCAGGCAACAGTTAAGAGTACATGAAGCAGAAGAGATAAGAAGTGCTAGGATCATTCCTGTTTGGAATATACTTCTCTGAAGTCAAGGCTAATGTGGAAGGCCTCTGGATAACAAAGTTTGCTGACAGCTGCAAGCTGGGTGTGATTACTGAATTCAACAGTAATGTAGATATCCATCAGAAGGATCTAAATCGGACAAATATTTGGTGCCAGAACCATGCCCTAAAACTAAATGTGAAAAATGCATTACCATTACCACACCCTTTGGGAAGTCAAATACCCCTACAAATTACAACATCAACAGCACACCCCTAAGAGTAGACTCAGAGGTGAGATATCTTGGTATACAGATAGCAGCCTGAACTTTGACTGCCATGTGTCCATAGTGGTGAGGAAGTCCTTCTATGTGACACAACTTATAAGTAAAGGTATGACATCCAGATCTAAGGAATTTATAGTCCCGCTGTACTCAACCCTCATTAGACCAACAATTGAGTACAATGCGCTATTTGGCATGTTTTTGACTAGGCACTTAGAGCAGCTGGAGGGACCTCAGATGTTCCTCGCAATGAAAATACAGGGTGTAAACAACATGTCCTATGTGAATAGACTAAAAATCCTCTCTCTTTACTCTATCTCCTACCCGCTATTAAGGATTGACCTATGCCTGACCTATAAGGCACTCATAAATCCAGCCCTGATGGAGCTGCCACACATCTGCGAGTCAAACAGTATGAGGGTCACCTGATCTAGGGATCTAAACTTACTCAGTGACTCAAACAAAACATTCTGGAGAGACAGATATGTGTCTCAGAGACTGCCCCTTCTTTGAGGCTTCTTTTTCACATTAAGCAGAGCCTTTCCCTGGCCTTCAAACACAGTTTGGATCAGTGGATAGGGAATCATAAATTCACACCTGGCATATTGCCTATGTCCCCTATGGACAAGGGCAATCTGTAAGATACTCAAGGCATAGGTACAAATCCATGCCATCCGCTTGCCCCTAGGAGCCATATATTGGGTAAAATCAGATTATATTCACTAGGCTTGTAAGGGCTCTTAAGCAGTTAGCCTAGTAAACTCCTATGAACCTACAAATAACTGGGTGATTATGAATCACCTCTCGAGGTGCATTTAGAATATGTGAGAGTACGATGAGGAATGGAGGGTAAGTTATAAATCAAAAAATGGCACAGCTGCATTGTTAGATAGATAGGAAATAACTATTAAATGTATTCCTTTCATTGCACTGAGGGTGGGAGTCCTACAATTTGGATGCAGCAAATGAGAGGACAGACTTTAAAACTGATTGTGTGACATGGGAGTGAAGACAAGATGCAAGTTAAATGAATAAAGATTTTGATTTGGGGTGTGCCATTTCTTTATTAAGTGACAGGCAGAACATTTGCATGGTAAGTAAAATACTTGTTCTTACATGTGTCACGTCAAGGTAGCAATTAAATTCAGGTCAATGAATTGTCCTCAGATAACACAGTGGTCGGCTCTTGAAGAAGGTCCTGATGCAGACTTTCTGCAGTCTTGTAATAGGCTACTCCAAATTAAGGAATTAGAATGAGTGCTGATTAATCAGAACATGTAATGCATATATTAGACTAGGGAGTAGATTATAAATTCTTAGGAGTATAAAAGGCTAATGACTACAGGACCTTTTTAAGTCTAGACATGAATGCAGTAGGTGGATTAGACACTCTAAATTGGCCATAGGTGAGAGTGTGTGTAAGAGTGAGTGGTACAAATAAACTACCATGGCAGGGCTAGCCACCCGGCGGTGTAAAACCTTGGCTCAAGATAACTGTCACTGCTGAAGTGACTCCCTGACTCCATGTGCAAAATGGGGAAAAGGAGTTGTGGATGGATGGATGTAAACCAAATATATCTGACAAGTTTTGGTACCCTAAGGTTATTTTAAGGGGTATATGTAGGCTAGGGTATGGGTGGTAAATCATTTACAGGCTGTCTCTGTGCATTATGGATAGATGCCAGACCAGGGGTGAATTTCTGATTCCTCATCCACTGGTCCAAATTTCCCTTGAATTAGGTTAGCAAAGAACTCTGTTTTACATGGACAGGAAGCCTGTTCCAGAGAAAGGGTAGACCCTGAGATACATATCTGTCCCTCCAACCTGTCATGTGTATGTCACAGTCAAGGATTAGGTCCCTAGATTGGGTAATTCTGATGCTAATTGTCTTGTGGATATGTGGAGGGTCCATCAGAGTGGTGTTTGAGGATGTCTTGTGGACCAGTCATAGACTGACCCTCAGCAGTCTGTAGGAGACAGAGTACAGGGATAGGACTTTGATGTAATCCATGTAAGACATGTTGTTTATGCCCCATATTCTTTTTGTGAGGGACCTCTGTGGACATTCCAGTTGTTGCATGTGCCTGGTCAGGTACATACCGAACAGGGTGTTGTACTCAATGATTGGTATAATGAGGGCCAGCTACAGTGGAACAATGACTTCCTTTTACTTAGATGCCATGCTCTTGCTTATAAGTTGTGCAATGTAGAATGGTTTTCTTACTAATGTAGATGCATGATAGTCAAAGTCTAGGTTACTATCTAAATCCAAATCCCTGATTACTGGGTCTACTCATAGGGGTGTGTTGTCAATGTGATTGTTTTCAGGGGTAACTGAGTTCTCAAAAGATACTGTTATGCATTTCTTGGCATTGAGTTAAAGACCATGGCTCAGGCACCAGCCATTTGTCTGTGTCAGCCCTTCTGGGAGGATATTACTGTGTTGGGGGATTCTATGAATTTTCCTAGTTTGCAATTGTCTGCAGACTTGGTCAGCCAGAGGTCCTTGATATTGGCCATTAAGTCAGAGAAAGTGGACCCAGCAGAAAGCCCCCAAAGACTTCACTAGTGACTGGCATCTTTGTGGAGGTGGACTCCCCTATCCAAACTTCCAGATGGGTTTATACCTAATTTTGTGAGTTTGTCTAAGATGCCTGAGTGCAGTATTGTGTCAAATACCTTGCCAGATCAAGGTGCGCAGTATGGACCATTTTTCCCTTTTCCATTCCTTTGGTGACATTCTAGAAATGTCTACCAGGTTGAGTAAGCATGACCTACCTTTGACAAATCCAGACTAGGTTAGAGCTAGTGTCTGAAGGTTTCCTATGTCATTAGTAATCATTTCCATGATAATTCTTTCTATGGCGTCACATATGAGATTAGTCAATCTTATGGGTCTGTAATTATGTGGGTCCATAGATAGCCTGCCCTTTTACAAAGGGATGAACACTGCAGTTCTCCATTCACTTGGCATGAAGCCTGTCTGAAGGCTATGGTTAATAGTGATTCTAGTGGTCCTGATAAGTTTCATATTGTTTAGGAGGCATCCTTAGATATTATCAGGGCCTATCAATGTGGTGTTCTTAGCCTTAAAGAGTGCATTGAGGACCTGCTCCCTAGTTATAGTTAGAAGAGTTATATGTGATGGCATTTCCTGAGGGGTGTCTAGGGGAAGAGAGGGGTAAAACTGGAGATGAAATTTGTTGGCCAGTATATTTGTTAATTCTTATGGCTCAGTGTAAGTGGCTCCATTTACAATTAGTTTTGTACATTGTTGTGTGCTATCTTTGGGGTTGCAGACATAGCAAAAGAAAACCTTGTGATTCTCCTTGGCCTGGGAGTCCATTTTACCCAAATTTTGGCTTTGGTAGAGTTGATTAGCCCTCTGAGTTGCTTTTTAGATTGAAGAGGGAGTTTTTATTTTATTTCCTAATGTTTGCAATGAATATTTTCCCATTGATATATAACCTGTTGATGTAGGAATCCCCCCCCCCCGGGTGGTTTGTCTTTTGAGCTTGTTCTGTGCTTATGCCTTATGAGCATAGCTGTCTCTACACAGCTGCTAATATGATTGTAAAAGGTTTCTATGAATAACTCCGCATAGGCAGTGCACACCTCTCAACTGTCCAGATTTTAGCAGAATGTCCGGATTTTTGTCTCATCTGAACAGGAGCAGCTCTCAAACATTTGAAGTATGCACCCCAATTTAACAAAAATATTGTAAATTGCTAAATGTTATATTATATCAATGTTTTTACTGTCTTTTTTATTTTATCCTATGTTTATGCTATTCACCATGTTTTCTTACTGCTTTATTTGTACAAACTGCATCTCTTATAACCTGTACAAGCATTAGTTTAGATCTGCATGCCACACTGGTGCTTTATTTCTAATAACTGCAGCTCTTGTAACTTGTAACCTTTTTATGCTTCTATTTATATTGTATAACGATGTTCATTGGAGTTTTTCTCGCCGGGTCTCCACTGAAAAAGGACTTTTTGTCCAATGGACACTACCCAGTAAACAAATGTAAATAAACAAATAAATAAATAATAAATAAAATAATATTTTTGGTCTGTTCCTCATAAAATTTGTGTTTTTATGTCAAATCACTAGGATGATCTGAGGACTGAAGTCACTAAATAATGGCATACATTTGAGTTTCGGACTTCAAATCCTTCAGAAAATGTATGTTAACACAAACCCTGTTACTCTAGCAACTTTCTAAGTTTATAAGAGCAATATTTAAAATATGTCCATATTCTGGGGCCTTTGTCCCCCCATATCGTAGGGCTTTGTCCAGATTTCTTGCACTAAGAGGTTCAGAGGTATGGACAGCAGTGTTTATAGGGTTACAGGCTCTGGTCATTGAAAAATACCAGTCATAAAGTTCTTGACCCTGTATGAACATATTTTCTGATAAGTGCACAGCATGGCTGCTTTTATGGGAAGATTTTGTGTGTGAGTTATGTCCAAGAAATTTCATGCTATTAACTATTTCAAGGAAGAACTTGTCAGAAGAAAGAAAAAAAAAAGCTGGTAAATGTTTGGACTGTTTTAGTTTTGGTTGTATTAAAATGGATGGTAGATTCTTCAAGCCAGTTTTAAAATGTCAAAGCTGCTTCAAAACTGTGAGTTGACTCAAGTAACATTATCAGCAGCATAAAATAAAATGGAGTTTGGAGTGGTCTGCATATTGTATTAAAGTTGTATTGCTGCAATGAGAGAATATACTACTAACATAGACAGTAAAACAAGTGGGCTTGGTAGTAATCCCCGAGTGTCACAAAAGAGACCCATTTGTGGCAGAGATATTGTATCTAAACATTTAGTCATTTGATTTATGTTGTTACCATAGCTGGAAACCTGCTGGACAGACTGAAAGGAAAAAACACGTAAGCTGATAGAGCAAGATTTGATCATCGATGGTATTGAGTGACTTTGATTAACCCAAAAATACTGCAGCAACTTTTTCTCCAGATTATGTTTGCCACGCAGGCATTCTGTGATGGTAAAACAGAACAGATTCATTCTTATGCCCGGATCTAAGTATATGGTAGGAAATGAAGGCAATAGATTATTGTAGGTGTAGAAGAGTGCACTTTTCCACAATTATTGGCAGAAGGGAGGGAAGAGCAAAGAGATGGAAGTTATTGGCAGATGGGAATCTACCCTTATGTAGGAGAAATATGAATGCAGTTTTCCAAACATTATGGATGTAGGCATTTCTGACTGAGCAATTTATAAAGATAGAAACAAGATACATAATACACTCACCTGCAGCCTTTAGGTAATCTGACAGAAGGTGATAACCACAGTCAAATGGAGACTGAGTTTCCTTATAAGCTTTCAAATTACATTAGCGGAGGCCCAGAGAGAAATGCTCCACATTGACATAATATGGTTACAGCTAAATAAAGTTATTACAAAACCTAATACAGCAGAACAACATATTAACTAAGTAAAAATTCAACTTCATTTTATACAGTGTGAACCTATACATAGTGCAAATATTTCATTTTTTTGGCAGATATAGCAAGTTAAAAAATAACATTGTTAATAGTTAAAGTATTCTCAAGTTGCAAATCATAGAGATGACATTAAACACACCGAGTATACTCTTTGTACAGATATGACTAAATAATATAGCTAAGGCAAAATTATATTATCCTTTATCTAAAAATTAGATTGGCTATACTCAGAGAGAAGGAATTAGTAAGAAGTATGATGGGGGAGGAGGGAGGGGCTATTTCAGCCTGGGGTAGTGCAGGAGCAGAGCCAAATCTTATTTAAATAGTCTTTTAGAAGTTTTTTGAAGTCAGAGAGGTTAGAGGTAGATCTAATTTGCAGAGGGATAGAATTCCATTTCTTGGTGTCAGAGTACAAGTACAGACTTTGGCCAGAGGATTTGTGGGGTTTACATATGCTGAAAAGATGTTGTTCATTTTATTTTATTTGTATTTGTTTTCCAGAGTAGAGCATTGATCTCCACTGGACCTTTTTCAGACTCAGCCTGGGAGCGGTGCCTGGTTAAGTGACTTGGTCAAAGTCACACAGTTAGGCAATGGAAGATGAGGAAGTGAAACCTTACACCACTAGACCATGGGAAAAAGCTCATTAACAGCTCCTTAATTAGTCTATTAGGATGATAGGTATAGAGAATGGGAGTAAAAGCAGGCAGTCATCAGCTTTATGAATAACGTGTGCGGAGATAAGCTGTATGTAATCTAAGTGATGAGGAAGTTTGAGGCAATTCAAAGCCTTAAGGGCAATATGGGAGTGGATATGGTGTTGTTTATTGGTGGCAAATTTTGCAACCTTATTATAGCATGCCTCCAGCTTATTTTTTAACTGTAGCTTGAAGTTTGGTCAGGATGGGTACACCGTATAAGAGAGATGGGAGAAGGTAGGTAATGGCAAGAGTGTTTTTGGAGGTGGTGCTAAGTACATTTTTATGCCTGTAGAGTATTCCTAATTTTTGCTTAGTCTTTTTTATGTTATTTTGAACATACGGGTCAAATTTAAGGTTATCATCTATAATCACTCCCAAGATATTTTGTATGGGAGAATACTTCAATTTCAGTTGTGTTTAGTGAAACGATTTTGAAATTCACTTTACGCATGTGTCATTTGGGAAAAATAACAGTTAACTTTGTGTTTTTTTAGGGTTGAGTACTAGCTGGGCATTGTGCAGACATTTCTCAACTGAGGAATAAGCTTCTTGCACGATGAGGAGGAGTTGAGGCACATTATTAGATGCACGTACAAGAATGGAATCATAAGCATATTGTATGAGAAAGACTGGACCTATGGAGGTATAGAGGTCATTGACAAGGATATTAAAGAGGAGGGGACCAAAAATAGAACCTTGGGGTACACCAGTGGAGACCTGCAGGTAGGGAGAGAGAGAGAAAGAGAATTCTTCCATTTACAGACTGTAGCATGTCAGTTAAATGACTATTGAACCACAGTAATGAAGAAGGGCATAGTCCAAGGCTCAGTCCTGGGCTTTCCTATTGGTTGAAAACTGTTTTACTTAGCTAATATTTAAACACAGTATTTGCGTATAGCTGTGCACCGTGCAACAGGGTTTAGCACTGCCGTGTATAGACACAAATGCTTAAAAAGTCGTATTTTCCCTACATAACTGCTAGGGAACCTTCCTAAGCCTCCCTGCTTCTCTGCACATAACACAGTTGCACACTGCTGCTCAGAAAGAAACCCAGCTGCACTTTTTTCAGGTTTCTACCCCTAAACCTCCCATAGATTAGCTGATTTTACTAGTTCTACAACAGAACCTAGTCCATCTAGCCCACCCTCCACCATTGTTTCTCCAGCCAGCCTGATTGACATGGGCATCCTGAGGAAATGTAGCAATTGCCTCATGTGTACAGACAGCCTACTACTCCTAAAACATGCAAATACAATATGTGAGAGATGTAGCCATACTATGAAAAAAGTTTGTAACGGTGAGCAAACCAAGACTCCAAAAAACAAACAAGTGTAGAAGCGGAGAAAAACGGCAATTAGGTTCTTTCTTTCTAGAAAACGTTTATTTACCAGACCACGGTCCACTCAGCAAATTAGATAGGTAAACACAATCAAATAATTAATGAACACACCTTAATTCAATTAACTTAATTAAAATCCTATTGCATACTTTCTTGGTAGAAGTGTGCTTCACTATTCACTTAAAAACAACAGTTGTACAACATTTAAACAACATTTAAAAACTCTTCATTTTATAACATGTTTAAAACAAGTAGAATTAATTTCCATAGAGTTAATATGAACTCATTTCTTTCATAGATTAAGGGACTAAATACCAAAATATACATATATACAAAACAATTCACTTTGTGGTGTTCAGCTGCTATCTAGTGGAGATTCATATGTATTTAACATGCTGGACCATTAATTAAATGATTATGTAGACTATATAAAGGGAATGTAAATGGTAACAAAGTATTCATCTGATGAAGTCTCAATGCAGCAGGCGAAAACGCAAGGGCTCAATAGCGTTTATGTTTTACGATTGATTGTGTTTACCTATCTAATTTGCTGAGTGGACCGTGGTCTGGTAAATAAACGTTTTCTAGAAAGAAAGAACTTAATTGCCGTTTTTCTCCGCTTCTACACTTGTTTGTTTTTTGTAGCCATACTATGTCAGCACCCACACTCCAACTCCCACACATACCAAGCACACAACACATAAGCCCATATATGTGGAGGTACTCACCAGAAATATACCAAAAGAGCAAAGACCTCCCTAGGGCAAATCTTCTGCATACAATACGGTCCCAACAGCACTCACTACACATAATAACACACACGCATTACTGTCTCACCCAATAAGCCCCTGAGGCAATACATAGCTAAACCAAATGTCTTGGTTACAGAAGACACCATAGTGAGACACACAGATGTCCACTCACAAGACTGGACAAGGAGAAAGTCACGGTCAGCTGCCTGTCTGGTGCCAGAATCCGTTAAACTACACACACTCAAGTCTCTCAACAAGTACTTTTATGACTCTGTCATAGTCCATGTTGGAGCGAATGACTTGAGACGTACCTCACTGGACTATATGAAGAAAGACATGGTGGAGCTTTCAGATTATGTGTCCTAGACAGGTATGTCCCTAGTCCTAAGCATCATTCTTCCTTCACCCAGGATGATGCCACAATGTTTGTTTGTGTCTTTCAGCTTTTCCCGGTTAGGGGTCACCACAGTGAAACTCCGGTCTGCTAATGATTGGCAGAAGAGTTTTACGTGCTGGCGTGCCTAACACACAACCTTCAATGAAGGAATGCCCATTCACGCATGTCGCCACACAGAAGACACTCTAACTGAGAATTGAACGGGCGATGTCTAACTGTGAGGCGACAACGCTACCGCAGCACCACCACCACAATACAAACTAAAATGATTGACTTCAACAATTGGCTTAGCTTCTGGTGTCAATCCAGGGGGATCCAGTATCTGACAGCCTGGGATGACATGGTCGGCAGACCACACTGCTTTGCCAGATATGGACTTCACCTGTCGCCTCTAGGGTTTAGGTTGCTGGCAAAGATACTTGCCTCTCCCATAGTGCCTTTTTTATGCAATGTCATAAGAACAAAATTCCTGACATAAAAATATCCTCCAGAAACAAACTCAGGGTTATGCTGCTTAATGCTAGGAGTCTAAATCAGAAACTGCACTTACATGAAGCACTTCTCACCCTCGAAGATGCTGATGTCTGCGCAGTCAGAGAGACATGGTTCAAGGCCTCAGAGAGTACCCCAGCCATGCAGGAATACAATGCCTTCCACACGTTCCGACCACACAACAACCATGAAAAAAAAAACAAGGGAGGGGGAGTATCCATCTTTATTAAAGACACAGACACCTCTAGACTGGTTGAACAGTACAAATCCATAGAGTTACTCCAAGTCCAGCTAACTGTAGGAAAGACCCCCCCTCCATGTCATTGTTAGCTATAGGTCCCCCAACCATGAACCCCAAAAACCACACAGCCTACCTGGACCTACTTGAGTCAGTCTCAGTACAGCCAAATACCCTGGTCATGGGTGACTTTAACTATCCTTCATTTGATTGAGTAACATATATGAGCATAAATACCATCACCCAAAGGATCCTAGAGTTTGTTAACACAAATGCTTTGGAGTAGATAGTCAGCACCCCCCCAAGGGGCTCTAACATCCTTGACATAGTGCTCTCCAACATGGGGGATCGCTGCATCACCCCATGTGTGGGGCCCTCCCTGATAAAGTCTGATCATAAATCAGTCGCTTTCGAAGTAACAATCATACCTGACCTACACTCAGGAGCAAAAAGGTTAGAAAATTTCTCCAAAGTAAGCTATTGCTTACTGAACAATGGCATCAGTAGTTTCAGCCCCGCTGCCAACACTGACAGCAATGACCCCTACAATGAGGTATACAGAAATGTCCTGTATAAACACTTATATAAATGTATAGACTCAGCCATACCAGAACAGATCAAATCAAGATCCTCACAAAAAAATAA
The DNA here is from genome assembly GCF_019279795.1 of Protopterus annectens. Taxonomy (NCBI): domain Eukaryota; kingdom Metazoa; phylum Chordata; order Ceratodontiformes; family Protopteridae; genus Protopterus; species Protopterus annectens. The sequence goes on along the minus strand of NC_056725.1, from coordinate 1,342,740,802 downwards.
GCCACCCTGGGGGACATCCGGCATAAATAAATTATACAATAACAGAAAAAAAAACTGCTGTTGTAGGTCTGAAAAGGTTAGTCTACATCCATTTGTTGATATTACCATCAGCAACTAACAAAATATTGGAGTACTTTTTAGGTGGAAACATTTCTTTTCATTATCTTTTTGTTTTTAGTTTAGTGAGAAAAATAAATATAAAATATTTAAAAGTGTAAGGAAGTGTTAAGAGACAAACAATATAGATCTGTATATCAGGAATAAGTTAGTTGTACCGCATGCCTGAATTTCTGAACACTGAAAAAAGAGCTTCTCTCATTCCTACTGGATCACTGAGTTGCATAGAACTATCTGAGTGCTGGCAAGTTTATGAAATCATACAACTGAACTCCCTAACTAGCATTTGTATACAAGTTCCTCTCCAAGACCTGTAGGACTGATGCTAAAAAAGATTAGCAGTAGGTGTGATATTATAAGCAGTGTTGTAGTCCCCACATCCAGCACTAGAGAGATGAATTTCTCCACTCAAAAATGTGAAATGCAAATATTTAGCTCAACAATATGGAATGCAAAATTGCACTCACTACATATTATATAAACTCATTCCAAAATCATGCAAACCATCCAAAGCCAATATTTTCACCCCGTCCCCATTCCCCACATTCGTGACAAAGTATTTGAAAAGATGATCTGTTTCAGGCTCAAAGAGAACCTACAGGTGCACAAAATACTTTCTCCACTACAACATGGATTCTGGTCTGGAAGAAGTACTATGACTGCTCCATACACCTTTATAGATGACATACTCACCAATATGAATAAAGGCAAACTAACAGAAGCCTTCTTTATAGACCTAGCTAAAGCCTTTGACACAGAGGACCACCAGCTACTAATAAACGTTTTACTCTCTTAGGTTTCTCATCATTCATTTCCAAAAGGTTATTTAAACTGCAACTTGAACCCTGTGCGAGTCCAAACACTGTTTATGCTTGTGTCACTGGATCCATGTACAAAGCCTGCACTAATTCTACTAATATTTCTGGGACTTTGAATCATCAAAGGGACCATGTCACATGCTTTCTCCAAGTCTCGGAATGCCTATTTGAATTTTTGCCTCATCTGTAGCTTCTGTTTAACTATCTGTCTCCCTACAAACATTGAGTTGGTTTTGCTGCAGCCTGATCTGAATCTGAACTGCTCATTTGACAGCTACTCTCCATATTCTTTTATCAATCACCCTCTCCAGCACTTTAATGCAATCAGAAAAAAGTTTGATACCTCTATACTGCCCATAGTTTTGGATGCCCCCTTTGTTCTTTTACTTTGAATTTTTATACTCCAGTCGTTTGAGATATGTCCTTATCCACGTACTGCTATGAGTACCCTTTGGAGCTTTTTCTTCCCTAACTCACCCAACATCCTGACCATATCTGCAGTGGCCTCATCTGACTGTACTTGTTTCCCTGACTTCATTCTCCTTAGTGCCGTTCTTACTTCTAGGGTGGGCTCCCCTTCTTCTTTCATCATAAGCTGTGACTGGGACAAAAAAGGCTTCTGTGGGGTTTTCTTAATTCAGAAATTGTTGGAAGTGATCCCTCCATCTGCCTTTAATGTCCTGTGTTCTGGTCAGCAGGTTGTTCCTGGCATCCCTTAAGAAGAGTGTCTGATTACTATCTTCTTTATTTTTCTGTCTTTGCCTTGCAACCTGATAAGAGTGTCTTTGTGCCATCTGCTGAGTAACTTTTCAGAAGTTGATAAGAGTACCTCTGATGCTCTGTTTTCTGCTATTGCAACTGCTCTCTTAGCCTTTTTGTTAGCCATCCAGTATTCTTTCCTAGCCTGGTCCATCTTTTCTATCTCACACATTTTCCTGCACTCCTTCTTTCTTTTGGTGACTTCCTGGACTTCTGCATTCCACCACCAGCCTTCCTTATGTACCTAATTTCCATAAATGACTCTGCTGCATATCTGCTGTATACTTCTCAAACATGCTGTTTTGAGGTACTGCCATTCTTCTTCAACTCCACATATTTCATCTTCTTCCTGAGGTGCTATAGCCTTGAGTAATTCTATGAGCTCTTAAGCCTTCTCTCCAGTCAGCTTCCAGATCTTCAACCTAGTCCCATTGACCTCAGAGCCTTCTCTGACCACTGATTATAACTGACTGTGGCAACCAGTGGTTTTTGCTGTGGGCCAGCTGATTCACTGGGGATGACCTTGTAATTGCTGATTCTACCTCATTGCCCTTTCCTCACTAGGAGGAAGTTTACCTGAGTTGCATGTTGGCCACTGTTGTATGTGATCTTGTGACTGTCTCTCTTGCTGAATCATGTGTTGTCCACCATCAAACCATTTGCCAGACAGAAGTCTAGAATGCCCTCTCCTTCTTTATTCCTGCTACCCCACCCATGTGGACCTGGGTAATCCTCATATCCTGTTCTTTCTGTCCCAATATGTGCATTCAGGTGCCCCATTATCAACACCAGCTCATGTTGTCCTGTTTTATCTATTAGGTCCTGCAACTGCTGCATGAATGCACCCTTTTCCTCACTATCACAACACTGCTGTGGGGCATAGGCTGAGATTATGAATGCTAAATTATCCTTACACTGGAGTGTGACTGTCACAAGTCTGTCACTAATTCTGATGACATGTCTTCTGAAGCTTCTTCATCATCACAATTCCTACACCATTTCTAGTTTCTCCTTCCCATGAACATTAGCCTCTGGATCCCAAACCAAGTGGCTTTGCTGCACTGCACTTCCATCCTGTCTTCTGGATACATAGGATGTCCAGCCTTTTCCTTACCATTATGTCATCCACTTCTAAGTTGCATTATGTCAGTGAGCATATATTGAAGGCAGCAGTCCTTAATTTATGTTTGTCTGGTCGATTAGTTTCATGTCCAGCCTTTGCTCAATAGAGCTATCTCAGGTATCCTAGGTTAGGCAACAGGACACAGGATGGCCAGTAGCTTTCTGACCCAGGGCTTCTGTCTTTATGATGGGAACACATTGTCCAATGTAGGCACATAGACCCCCTCCCACCGGTAGTATGGATCCCTGGCATAGCTCAGAGTAGGCTTGGTTCTCTACCCAATTATCACTGACAAATACCCCTGCTCATTTTTTGGAGACATTAGTCAAAGTGACCAAATCACCCACAGCCAGTTTTTACACTGAGTGACTAGCCCTGACATGGCATATAATCTGTGATCCATAATCTCCTATCTAGAGGATACTCTGCACCACAGTTGATACTCAAAGCAGTTGGTCTATTCTCCCCCAATAGGCACCCTCTAGAATCTGTGCTGCTTCCCACAACTCCCATTCTTGGGTGACTTTGACTCTTCATCTATGAGAACTTTGAGAAAGACAGACTAACCTGTTTTTTTCTCTTCAACTTCAAGTTTAGAGAGTGCCAGTTCACCAGTTTTGTTTGATTGCATAGGGTATCAGATGATTTAGTTATGGTTCTAATAAACTTACTTCTCTTTTGTCTAGTGCATATTGAATAATAATGTTCCATAATGCTCTGGTGTCTCCATTTTAAAATATTTCCTTCTGCCACAGTTTTGTTAGGAACAGCTCTTTCTCCCTCAAATATTTTTTTTATTTTCAATTAAAATAACATTTACATAATATTTTTAAATATCATTTTAAACAACTATATACAATATTTACATTAGCCTGACTTTCAATTATATACACTTTATGTTATTAAATATAGAATTAACAGATCAGTTATCAGAGGTACAATATTGATTATTGCAGAGTGTCCAACAAAGATATAACTTTCTTCCAAGGATTGTTTACCAATGGCCTGGGATAGATTCGTAGTTCTTTGATTTTTATTTCCATCGATGCAGTTGTCTTCAGTAAAGTGTAGAATTCTTCCAAGGTCAGGGGGTTATTTGAATTCCACCTTCTGGTTACGCATTTCCTAGCTATAGCAAGTATTGTCCATAACAAATACATATTTGTCTTATTCAGGTAGGGACCTTTATTTACATTTAGTATAATCAATATTTTAGTTAAGGCAAAGTATTCATTAAATAAAGCTTGTAAAAATGATTGATTCCATTCCAATATGATTTAATTTTATTACATTCATAAAAAATATGAATCCAGTCTGCTTTATTTGACTTTTCACACCTCCAGCAAAACCCATTTGAAGTAGTACTGATCTTTCTAATTCTATCTGGTGTTAAAAATGCTCTATGTAAGTATTTCCAGTTAAATATTTTCCAGCACTGTGTGTTAGAGGTGTAATTAACTGATAGTAAGATGTCAGTTTTAATTTTTTCTATTAACTGCAATGACTTACCTTTTGTTAAGAACTGCCAGTATGATGGTTTGGGAATTGTTTTATATGTTATTAACTCTTTATATAGATTTGAAATGGAATTTTTCTTTTCACAACTATTATGTATAAATTCATACAGAAAACTTATTAGATATGGAATATCTTTACATGAGGAATTATTAAATAATCTGCATAAACCTTGAGTGTACATTAGAATGCTTTGTAAGGTTAACCAGTCCTGTGTTGGAATATTGTAAGCAGTTTTTATCATATGTATATCTAAAACATTTAATTTATTTACACATTGAAACCAACATAAGAATCCATTTTGTTCCAAGGTGGTTATTGTTTCCCTATATATTTTGTGAGGAAAGTTCTTAGTGATGGTAAATGGGGTTAAAAGGTCAAACCAAAGTTTTAGATCTATGTATGCATTGTTAAGTTTCCTAAAGGAATTGATGTAATGATTCATCAGTGTTGTTTTAGAAGGTTTTGTTATATTATATTGTATACTTATGCATAGTATGTACCAGGGTTTGTTTGATTTGTCTACTATTAAATTTTTTAACAGATTAAATTAATTTGTTAATATAGCCATTGTTAATTCTTTCCAGTTGGCAAAATAATTTGGGTTTTTCCAGTCTATTGTAGTTTTAAGCACAGATGCTTTTATATATGTTTCTTTTTCTGGGAAGTTCAATCCTCCTTGTATCCAGGGTCTAATGTGACGAGTTAGAGCTACTCTATTCTTTTTGAGATACCATAAAAATGTTATTAAACATGAGTTTATTTCTCTAAGAATGTATCTTTTAGGAATTAACTGTATTGCTAATGCTACATATAGTATTTTTGGCAATAAGACCTTGTTTGTCTTTTCGGCTTTTCCCGGTTAGGGGTCACCACAGCGGAACTCCGGTCCGCTAATGATTGGCAGTAGATTTTTATGGTGCCGAGTTGCCAGCCCAATGCCCAACCTTCAACAAAGGCACACCCATTCACGCATGTCTTTCGAACGCCACTTGACAGTGGGGAGGACATGCAGACTCCACACAGAAGGCACTCCAGCCGAGAAATGAACAGGAGAACCTCTTGCTGTGAGGCAACAATGCTACTGCTGCACCATTTTTGGCAATAAGACCATTTTTATTAATTGCAATCTGTCTTCAAAAGTTAATATAATTTTATTCCACTTTTCTATATATATTTTATTGGTTCAGTAATGTTTTTATAATTTATTAATATTGTTTTGTTTATATTTTTGCATAACACTATTCCTAAATAATTTAGCTTAAGTTCTTGTTTTCCTGTGATGGATTTATCTGTAACTTGTAGTTCTTTTTTCTTATTTAAAAATAGAAATTTTGATTTTGATCTATTAAAGTGTAGACCTGAAATCTTATAAAATGTCTCCATTACTTCTTCTAGCTCTCCTAATGACTCTCTGGAATTTGATTGGGTTAATAAAATATCATCAGCAAAAAGAATTATTTTAGATATGTACTGGTCATAGACTTCTATTCCTTTTTATTCTTGGATTATTGCGTATTATTTCTGCAAGTATTTCTATAGCCACAGCAAATAAAATAGGAGAAAGGGGGCATCCTTGTTTAGTAGCTTTCGTTATATGGATAGATTCTGAGGTGAAAGGACCTAATTTAATGTAGGCTAAGTTATTAATATATATATTTTTAGGAATAAGATGAAGGGAGGAGGAAATTCAAATAATGCTAAAGTTTTAAATAGATCTTCCCAGTTGAGGGAATCAAAAGCTTTTTCTATGTCTAATCCGATTACAAGTGCTTCTCTATCTTCTTTATTCACATAATCTATAAGAGTAAGTATCCTTTTAATATTATCATGTGTGTGCCTGTTATATAAAAATCCAGTTTGATCATTATTAAATGTCTTTGAAAGTGGGATTTTCATTCTGTTAGCTAGGATTGACATGAATATTTTGCAATCATTATTCAGTAATGATATAGGTCTGTATGAAGTGCAAAGGTCTGATGGTTTATTATCTTTTAGAATTGGTGTTATGAGAGAATATTTCCATGAGGGTGGTATTTTTGCTTCTGACTGGACTTCTAGCAAAGTTTTATGAAAAAGGGAGATTACTGTTGAAGGGAAGAGTTTGTAAATTTCAGTAATTATACCATCTATCCCTGGAGCTTTGTTAGATTTACTTTCTTTTATCTTGTCAACAATTTCTTTGTAGGATATAGGTTTCTGTAGGTCTAGTTTTTAGTTTTCTGGATTTTTTTTTATATTGATAAGGTTTGTATCTAAGTTTATTTGGTTGGTATCTAAATCTTCTTTTTCGAAGTGTTCCATATAATGGAACCGAAATGCTTCAAGGATGTCTCCTATATCTGATACTTTTTCCCCTTTCTTTTCATGATGTATACTACTAAAGTTATTTGCTTCAGATTGTATTTTAATTCTTGTAGATAAGTTATGTAGATATCTGGTGGAGGTGCCTAATGTTTTTTTTTTTTATTTTTCCAAGGCTAGACAAGTTTTGTGTGTTATAATTTCATTGTATTTTTTATTTAAGTCCTATTTCTTTTTTGACTCCTGGACAATTCTGATTTTTTTAGATTTTGCTGTCAAGTATCTGGTTTGCAAGTTTAATGATTCAGATTCCCACTCTCTGACTTTGTTTTTGTACCAGCTAAGGGTCTTACCAAATAAATATGCTTTTAATGAGTCCCAAACCATAACTCTATTGATTTCTGTTGTATTATTAATTTCAAGAAATAATTGCAGTTCTGACAACATCCAGGGTCTGAATTCTTTAATTTTCGTGATATATGATGGAATTCTAGTTGAGAGGATTAAAAGTTTAAACTCTATTTGGAGCCTCATTATCAGAGAGTCATGATCTGAGAAGGGGTCTATTCTGCTTTGTGTTCCAAATCTATGGTCTTTATGGGAAAATAATAAGAATTTATCATCTTTTACTTTAAAAGTGTCTATTAAATTAAATAAATCAATCCATCTTTTTAAGGATTTTGAAATAGTTGCTATGCGAAAAGACTTCTTGGTGGTTTCAGAAGCTTCTAAGGTACAATTAAAGTCTCCGCCCAGTATAAGATTTCCTTCATAATTGTTGGAAATAAAATCTAGGTATTTTTTAACCGTTCCTGCTCCAATTCCTGAGAACCAATATAGATTAGCTAAGGTCCATATTCTGTTATTAAATTTAATTATAACAAATGCTAGTAGACCTTCTTTGTCTTCATATTTATAAATAACTTTTGGAGTAATTATGTTTTTCTTCCAGATAATTGATACTCCTTTTGTCTTTGTTCTATAAAAGGATTGAGCAAAGACTCTATAGTCCTTAGGGTTCCAAATAAAGCTATCATTAGTCTTAAAATGCGTTTCCTGGAGAAATACTACTTGTGCCTTATTTAGATTTAAATATTTTAGTAAGTTTGATCTTTTATTTGCATTATTTAAGCCATTAGTATTTAATGATAAGAATGTTAAATCCATTTCAAGTCATTGTTGGAAGAAACTTTTTGCTTTTTTATTTTTATTTTGATTATAGTAGTTATACCATATTCTTGGGAGTATAATTCAATGTTCTTTCTTCTTTAAATACAAGTAGGGTAAAATTCTGGTCAGACTTTAAAAAAGTACTTCTATAAAACATTAATTCTGAAGTATCAAATACAAGTAAATATGAATTTCCCATTAAACATGGAATGAAAGTCATTCCTAATTCAATATTGGATTATCACTCATACATTTAACCAACAATATCAACTGAGCTCCATATGTTAAATTATTATATGGAGAATTGTCTTAAAAGAGATATGAAATTCTATATTATTCTATTATTGTTCTATAGTATTTTATATATCAGGATGGAATGTTAGTAGTGTAAACAATTATTAAGTTGACTTAGAAAATATCCAGTATTTAGTTACCCTTAAGAGATCCCAAATATGTCAGATATGTCATTTTGGGTAAATTAAATGAAACAGAGGAGCATATACACTAAATAAGTCAACAACAAATAGATTATTACTAAAATAATTTGACTAAAAGGACTCTACAGGACACAATGAGTGATTACCAATGAAATTTGAATTTACTGTAGGTGTAATGTCTTCCTTTACTTTCCCAATCTTCAGCTCACCAACTTCAACTTACACTTATGAAAAGACATGACTTATCAGTGGTATCCTGACTCTGAGTAATTGTGCCCTACGTTCTAGTGTGCAGTGCGTTTACATATTTATAGATTTACAAAGCAGAGTCTAAGAATGAACTATGATCACCCTGACAATTCCCATCCTGCATAGGGCACCTCCTGCTTCCAGAATGGGTAATCACATCAGGTCTAGAATAAATGTGAAAGTACCTATATAGTAATCAAGACTTACCTTAGGAAGTATTAATCAAATAGTATTTAAAGAATCTTAGAGAGTTCTCGGGGCAGTTAGAATACTCTTAAGCCTCTCCTCCCTTGACCAAAAACAGGGATTTCCCTTCCCTTTCTTTCCCTTGTTTTAAATCAGTACTAATAAAAGAAATTCAGCAAACATAGGTAAACAGAAATAACATTCAGTAGTCAGTCTTGCACATGACTCGCAATCCATTAAACAAGTAAGTGACTAACATCACTTTAGTAAACATTATAAAGACAAATTAGAAATAATTTCCTAGCTCTTTATATTTTCTGATAAAGCAAAAAGTTAACAATAAGCTACTTTAACTAAACGTATAAAGCATTTCAATTTTTCCTTGCATGTATACATTTCTACTTATATTGTAGTGTCAACAGCTGTCTTTGAAATCTGTACAATACTTCACTTCTTCAAATCATTCCTTTTTCAATTCAGGTTTTGTTTTGTCAAAACAGCCACAACATTTCAAGGGCACAATTAATATTTAGACTGATGTTTCAAATAAATAACTTGTCAGTTGCCAATTGAATTAGTTTAGAATGTATGGTTAGTGCAAATATAGCATGTTGCAAAAATAATATGTATTTTTTCATGTGCTCTAGAGCCTGTCGTATGCAAGTGACATATATAATGTAGCATATATAGAGCAGATAGCTTATGGATTCAGGTTGTTAAAGTAAGTTATGCTTATTAATCAGGCAGTTTAATTTAAATTCACAAGTAATTTGGGGACATTTCTGTTGAGTTTCCAGGAATGTGTAGTCCAATGTGAGTAATTGAGTCCACTTTTCCTAATAAACATATGTCACAATTCATTAAACTAAGCACTGTCTAACATCTGTCTAATAATCATTATAAAGACAAAGAATAGTAATTTCCTAGCTCTTCAAACTTTCTGATATTGCAAAATGTTGACAGTAAGCTATTTTAACTGGAAAACTAAAACATTTCAATACTTCCTTGTGAATATTTTTTCTTTTACTGTAGTGTCAAAAACTGTCTTTGAACTCTATGTATTACTTCACTTCTTTCAAGTCATTCATTTTACAGTTCAGATTATATTTTGTCAAAATGTCAATAGCATTTCAAGGGCACATTTAATATTTAAACTATTTTAAATGAATAGCTATCAGTTATCAAGTGAGTTTGTACAGAGTGTGAGGTAACTTCAAAGATAACGTTGCAAAAAGTAATATGTATCTTTTCATATTCTCTAGAGACTGACAATTTCAAGTAACATATAAAATGAAACTTTTACAGTGCAGACAGCTTGTGAAATCAGCATGTTAAACTGAGTTGTTGTTGTTGTTGTTATGTCTTTCGGCTTTTCCTGGTGAGGGGTCGCCACAGCAGAACTCCGGTCCGCTAATGATTGGTAGTTGATTTTTACGTGCCGAGTTACCAGCCCTGACGCACAACCTTCAACGAAGGTACACCCATTCACGCATGTCTCCACGCAGAAGACGCTCTAGCTGAAAATCGACCCGGACAGCGTCTTACTGTGAGGCAACAACGCTACCGCAGCACCACCACCACTGTCTTACTTTTTAATCAAGCAACTACATTTAAGTGCACATGCAGCTTGGGAACATTTCAGTTGTGTTTCCAGGAATATGTAATCCTATGAGGATAAATCGGGTTCCGGCATGCAGATCACGGGACGATTGCCCGCGAGCTACATCGCCGAAACAAACAGGCCGCGACACCGCCAGATCGTAGAGCGGTGCGGCCGAAACACACACCCGCCGTTGGAACCGACGGCGGAAGTAAAGCACACACATAGCGACGACCCCTAAAGCAGCTACGCTGCAAACCACATGCCAGAACCGCGTAACACACACAAACGGCAATGCAGTCACGGAAACCTGAGCAAAGCAGCAGTGAAAACACACGCATACACACCACATATAAAAAACATAAATAACCCACGCATACACAAAACAAATGTAAACACAAGCACAAATACCCCACACAGACACAACGTACAATAAACCACAAATACCTCACGCATACACATCACTAAAGTAAACACAAGCACACATACTCCACACAGACACGGTGCACAATAAACCAGTAATACCCCACGCATAGCAAATACACATGTACATACACAAAACTATCCACGGCAACAACAACTTACCTGTAGATCAGCTACACTCCAGGGAAACCCGAACAGTAAACAGGCACAGTAGAGTAGAGTTAGACTCCAGAGTGGAAGCAGCTGCAGCATTTCCCCTGTCCATGCGCTATGTCCCTGCATATAAAAAGCACGTGACAGCCCAGAACAAGTACAATACCCATCATAGCAATAATACTCCCAGTAGTGGAAGCCATGGAGATGTGTGAGACTGTAAAGCCCCTAAGAGGCACGTGCAGCTAACAGTGTACAGAGTTCCAACTACAAAAGTATGCACAGCACATTACACAGACCCTGTTAGGAGTTAATAGTATACATATACCTGGACAGCCTTACGTGCAACACACAGCATCTGTCCAGCTATGCCCCCCCCCCTAGAACAGAGGCAGGTGTGGACTGTGGACCAGGGAAGACGTCCAGACAGCGGTGTCAGCCCCCACACCCAGTGTAAAGCAGCATGTCTGCATGGTAGGTTCTGTAAACCCATCCAGTGTCCCCCGTGGCTGGTGTACAAAGGTATGTAGGCCCAATTAGGTAGAGGAGGGTGCAACACTGGGTTACTCCCCTATGTAACCTCTGCCACTGAAACCGAGGCAGAGCCCCACACCCTGATTGGGGAACAGGTACAACTGGGAGTTTAAAGGGACATGTACACCACATGTAGAAACTCTGTATGAAGCAGGAGATGGTTGAGCCCCATGGCTGTCTAAACTGCAGATAGTGCCTCCATAGCATAACAAGCAGGTAGACGAACCTGTAGTATTGACATCTGCACAGTGCACCATCGCAGGCAGTACGGCAAGACAGGCTCCACCACAGGACAGCGTCAAGGAACTATTGGCACAACCTATCGGGGAGTGTAGTAGCGCCGACCGTACATAGATCTACCAACTATACATGCTGTGATGGATGCCAAGAGGCCATCTGCAAGTGGTGTTACAATGCTGGAAGCTATGTACCAATATAGCCCTGGGCAGCTTGGCAACAAGTATAGCACAGTGCCCAGCCAATGGGGCAAACCGATGCTGGTAGTCGAGGGATACCTATACCATATGGAGCGTGAACTGCCACCTAAACAGTACTGGGCATGTATTGAGCGGAGACTGCAGGCCTGTAGAGGTCGTGCCATCACTGTACGACAGGAAGGGGGTGAGGAACTGCTGAAATCACTGCCTCACCAGCATGGGCCGGATGCAACAATAGCCCAGGTCGCTACACTGCGTGCGGAACTGCGGCAGAGGGCGGTAACTGGAAATGAGTTGCCAAGTTTGGTGATGCAGAGTGTCCTAGGCACAGCAGATGAGAACGTACTGCAGGATATGCCTTGCCATGCAACATTACGTCGTAGCATAACCAGGGTCCATCAGAGAGCACGTGCAGCACTGAGCACGCCTCCAGTAACACTTGCGGATATTGCTGTCTGCCACTGTCCACTCCGCAGTGGCACCTTTATGCTCCGTAGGAGATCTGATATGGATGGGACGGATTCCCTGGTTCTCCTCACAACAGCACAGAACCTAAGTGATCTGTGTAGAGCTGACATAATTCTTGCCGATGGCACCTTCCCTACCAGGGCCAATATATGTCGTCAGCTATATATACTACATGGCTGTATTGGGACCCACACCTCATCAAGGATTGTCCCCCTGGTGTACTGTCTCATGACTAGGAAGTCAGAGTCTATGTACTACAGTATGTGGGAGTTACTGAAGAGTATGACTGCAGAACAGGACTGTACCCTGGCTCCACAGTATATAATGACTGATTTCGAGAAGGCAGCGATCCGTGCCAGCCGTAAGGCATTTCCAAAGGGTATTCTGAAAGGGTGCCTTTTCCACTTTGCACAGATCATTTGGCGCCAGATCCAGCATAACCATCTTGTAGCCCTGTATGGTACGGACGCCGCGTTTTCCATTGCCATACGCAAGCTAATCGCGTTGGCATTTCTACCGGTTGAGGATGTTATCCCTGCATTTGTGGACATTGTTGCTATGTTACCGGACTGTGCACGGCCTGTTGGCGTATTCCTGGACCATCATTATGTGCGAGGCCGACCACGCAAGTATGCATCCCGCTGCTCCTCACAGCAACGACTACCGTCATCCTATCCTTTACGTTTCTGGAATGTTAGTGATGTGACCGGCATGGATTTCCCACGGACCAATAACCAGGTAGAGGCATGGCATCGTCGGCTGAAAGTGTTACTGGGACGGCCTACAGTGCAGTTATCAGATCTTTTGACTGTCCTGCAACAGGAGCAGAACCTAACAGATACCCGTCGGGAATCTTTGTTGCGGGGGATGCCTGTTACACCACGAAGGAAGGCAATTGTTGTAAGGGAGCGTCATCTAAAACACATCCCGCAACATAAGTGTGACTATAATGATGTGCAGGATTTTCTCCGTGTTGTGGCACATTTCTATAAGTTATGAATATATCATGGTTTAGTATGCACCAAGCACTCCCCACATTACTTTACATTGTGCATTAATAAAGGCCTTGCCCACAGCACACAGGTTTTAGTGTACCACTCTGGTGCCCACTTGGCATCCTAGTCTAGGTGCATGTTACACTGTTGGTTGCACATGGTGGTTTCTTGGGGGTGTGGTGTTTAGATCACATATGGGGTTTTTGTCTGACACCTGTGGTTAGGGTGCAGGGGGTTATTTTCTTTTCGCAGGGAATTGTCTGCAGGCATTTGTCACTACAGCTAAATTTCCATACTGCCATCTGTCCACATCCAGTTGTCCCACAGTGGGTTGTCGCACCGCCTAGGTGCCTGAACCCGGATAAATCATAAAAAATTTACAAATAGTCCTATTATGCATTTATTTTACCTTGCTTAGGTTGTTTTTCATTTTAATAACTAAACAACATTACTTTTTCTTATTATTTGTTATCTGTGAGGCTAAATGTACTTCGCAGGTTCACAGTGTCCTTAGAAACTGTAGCAATTGTTTACTGTTGCTATGGCAACACAAATAGAATGTAAAGAAAGCTTCACTTCTCTTAACCAACAGTACATTTTCCCTCCTTTTTTTATGTATTTGTTAATACTAAAAGGAAATAATTCAAAGGAAATATGTACATGAATGGAACATTTCAGAGTTAATCATGAACATGTCCCCAATCCCAATAGGCTTAACAGTGACTATCATTAATCTAATAAATATTGTAATAACAATTAATTAAGTTCACTATTCCAATTAGTCTACCTTAAAACTAGATTATTTTAGACTATTATTTATCTATGTATAGATAGTGAATTATTAAATATATACAGGCTATATTAGTATAGTAAATAGGAGAGAATTTAGAAAGGGAGACAAGATGCAGTTAAAATAAATAAGAGAAAAGAAAGGAGAGAGAGAAAGAAAAGAGAAAATTAGGAGAAAATACACATATACTATGTATGTTGATTTACAGTATAAATATTTTATGTGCTATATAACCCTCCTTCTGTGAAAGAAAGTACCGTTTTAGATACCTGAGATTATGTGAAAACTCTCATGTGTCATCTATTTTCAAAAAATATAGATAAAGATTCCAGTTGTTAATCTTTGTTTTAAAATTCCAAGCAGTAAAACTGGTCCTTTAAAGTAATGTTAAAACAATTCATATCATAGTAGATGCTTTAAGAGATTTGGTTGTAACTATCAATCTTTTGCTTCTTCTTTTTGACATCTGTCCAGACATTTGTTTCTTTTATTCTCTTGAGAGAAGGTGACATCCAATCCACATCTTCTGGTAAAGTAATCACATTATTAGTTTTAATAAATGAAGAGGCTTCCTCTAAGTCAGTAAAAGTCCTCATCTCATTGGCATACAGTATTCTTATCTTAGCTGGATATGCAAGTTGTGCCTTGATGTTATTTTGTTTCAGAAACTTTATTATTGACCACACTTTTTTGCTTTGTTCCATTATTCTAGAAGAATAGTCGTTATCAAATCTTATCAGACTCCGTTTATATTTTAGAGGTGCCTTCCTCCAAGCATATCTTAAAATCAGTTCCTTGTCCAAGTATGAAAGAAATGTGATAATTATTGACCTAGGAGGAGAGTTTGAGTTAGTGGCAGGTTTCCCCAAGAGCTCTGTGTGCTCTTTCAATGCCAAAGGAAAGTCCTTCTTTAAATTTAAAAAGTCAGGGATCCAGCTTGATAAAAAGGAAATAATATCCTCACCTTCTGTGTTTTCAGGTAATCCGAAAATCCTGATGTTATTTCTCCTCTCCCTATTTTCCAAGTCATCTACTTTATTAACTAACTAAGTGTTTTGTTTAAGAAGCAGTTCTTTCTGTGTTTCCACTTCCTTAAGTCTGCTTTCCAAGTCATTTAGAGAAACCTCTATTCCTGTTATCCTTGTCTGGTGTTGCTATAGGATTTCCTTGAGGGTGTCGGCCTGTTTTGACTGCTTGTTTTAAAGATTTTTCTAGGTTCTCTTTAAAATCATCCATCTTCAAAGACAACTCCTGCAGGGTAGATGCCATCTGTTGTAGTTCCTTCTTTAAGGCAGCATCCTGATGAGAATTCTTTGAGTTGCTCATTTTAACAAGTGAATATATCTCCAAGCTTTTTGACAGGAAATTATTTGTAAAACTTCAGCAAAGTTTCTAATTATGTAAATTAGTCCTTTATCTATAAGATTTTATACTTTGAAGAAAAAAAAATATTTTTTTCCTGTCTTATTTAACTAGTTATATGGAGCTCTAAAATATTGCTGCTTTCAGTTAGCCATTCAGGCTCCGCCAGGAACAGCTCTTTCTGCTGGGATGGTTAAATCTTTCCTAATATAGATCTCAGCTGCTTTCTGACAGACAGATTTGGAGCAAGCAAATAATGTGCCCTCTCAAATAATAAATCTTGCTGTGAAACACCAATCCAGGTATTTATTTGTACTTTCACAAAATGAATACAGTCTTCCAGTATTTATAGAATAGCAAAAAAAAAAAAAAAAAAAAAAGAGGGAGAGAGAAAGATAACAAAGAAAAAGAAAAACAATCTGGCTTTTTCTGTGTGCACTGACTGCCATATGTTTAGATAGTCCTGTGAAAGTTTGAAATTTGAATAAAAAAAAAAAATGCTTTTTTTTTGTTTTTTTACATTTTTGCAGTGGGGCAATCCCCCCTCCATCCCCCACATCCCCTGCTAATTAAATATACCAACTCTGAGATCACACTACAGTGAGCAAAATGGTAAATATACCATTCCGCATTGTACAGTGATCTCCATTTAAAGGTTCGAACTTTCACAAGTTTGATCTTATGGTCTCGACCATAAGAAATTCGGACTTGTAAAAGTTTGAAATTTAGAAGTAGACCCATATATATATATACACACACACACACACACACACAATTTATATATATATATATATATATATATATATATATATATATATATGTGTGTGTGTGTGTGTGTGTGGTACATAAATAAATATTCACTTGTTGTTCATAAAGTTGAATTTAGACATTCTTCTAAAATAACAAATACATTATTTGGCTATAAAATATTAACCTGTATCCCTTATATAATTTATCAATGTGCACACCTCACAAAATATATTATTTTTACAGCACGGTCTCTTATTATTGAATATCTTTCTTCAGTATTTTATGTATATACAGCCTCCTTTTGGAAACTGACTTCAGTATTTCATAATGGATGTCCTCTACTCAGCACTCATATTATCTTAAAATAAGTTGTGTGGGGATTAAATTCAGTTTGTGTAATTTATTGTACTAAGTAAATTAAGAAGATTGCCTTTTGTTGTATCAAACTTTGTTTACAATAGTGGTTGTCACTTATTTATATAGAACTCTCATAACTATCTTCCATAGTTGCCAGCTTTAGGTTTCTTCACCCTTGATGAATCACTTGAATGTACTTTATTCTCCTTCAGTGTTCTAATTAACCTCCTTTTCCAGAAAAAAATCCCTTATTTAGGGTTCCCAACTTTCATTGTGGCAAAAATTGGACTAGGGTCACACCCCTAGTACCTCTCATAACCCCACCCATCTCCCCACCCATTTTGTGACATCATCGTCATGTCTGATGAGGAAAAATGCCTTCTTTTTCTCATTTGAGAATTTTTCTTATGCCAATTTACTATGGTTTTCTGTAAAAAAGCATAGTAAATCCACAGATTTAACAAACTCTGATAGTCTGTTTCTTATTTTAAACAAAATACTGCAGTTTGTACAGTGTTTTTTGGACTACCAGACAATCAGTTTGATTTTCAGATTGTCTGGTAAAAAAGGGATAGGTTGCAATGCTACCATTATTTTGGTGACCTTATCTACCCTTCAGTAAACTGGGACACCTATACCTCCTGTGAACAAATTTAGTACAGACTTCACCCCTGAGCCTTCTATTCAAAGTCTAGAAAATATATGACTCCATTACTACTCCAATTATCTCTAAAGACCATTTACTGGCAGTGCTAACCAAAAAGAAAAATGCTTCCTCCACAGACCTGACAATATACCTGGTTGCTTAATGAATAGTGTTAAACTTGCTCCTGCAGATAGACTCCTTAAATTGTTTAAGTTTAGCTACTGGCTTTGTCCCTGATTAGTGGAGCAGTGCAGTGATGATGCCCCTCCAGAAGGGTTTCCTTACAACTACCCCAACTAATTACAGACCTAGCAATCTTAGAAGCCTCATTTGCAAAGCCATGGTATGTATTATAACTGATGTTATAAACTGTGATATCAAGAATCTTATTAGTCTTGACCCCCACCAGTCTGGTTTTGTGATGGTAGATCATGTCTATTTAATCTAATAAATTTCTCTAAAAGGGTTACAGAAGTTGCAGATGGTGGCCATGCTATGCATGAAGCATATCTTTACCTGGCTAAGGTCTTTCACACCATTCCACATGCTGGCATCATACAAAAGCTAAATAGTTTAAAAATTAACCTATTTGTGGTAAGATGGATAGCAAACTGACTGAAAGGCAGAACTCACACAGTGTAAGTTGCAGGTACCTCATTAGAAAGTAGGAGAATTACCATCAGTGCCCTTCCAAGCTCAGTGTTGGGACCTCTCCTTTTTGGTATTTACCTATCAGCTCTCCAAGCAGAGAGCTAATACCTCTGGTTAAAAAAGTTTAAAGATGATTGCAAACAGAGGGTTATTGTAAAGTCACCCTGTGAGTATAAAACCCCTCAAAAATGCTTTTGCCCTAGTATACTCTTGGTGTACTAAAACTGCTCAAAATAAATGCTAAAACGTATACTATCATCACACTTGGAACATTCCCTCCTCTCATCATATTATCCAGACAACACACCTCTACAAAACTGAAATGTAGTTAGGGACCCAGGTACTTGGGTTGATACCATCCTCTCTTTTGACCATCATGTAACAATGATTGTCAGGAAATCCTTTTATTTAGCTTAGCTAACTGCCAAAGGAATATCATGAAGATCTAAAGAGGTAATCACTCCTTTATACTCAGTATTGACCATGCCAAGTTATGAGTACAGTGCCCATTTTGGGATGTATCTCATTGAACATTTCAAATAATTAGAAAACTCCCAAAGGTTCCTAACCATAAAGATCATATGCCTAAAGTATCTGCGCTACCAAGACAGGCTGGATGCTTTATCCCTTTATTCAGTGTCTTACAAACATTTGAGTTGAGATCTTTGTTTTGCTTACCACTCCATTAACTACCCAATTGTCTTTGACCTCCTATTTCTCCAGAAGTCCAATATCTCTACCAATACTAAAACCAGGGACTTAAATCTTCACCAACAGGTAAACAGAACATGATGGATGGACATGTTTATAATTCAATGCCTCCCAAACCTCTGGAATAAACTTCCACTGCATGTTAAGTAGTTTGACCCATATCCAGATGACAGGATGGGCATCCACAAATTTACTCCAGAACTGGCCAGTATGGTCCTCCTGGAGAAAGTAGGTGCTTCCTGAGGGAGGGTACTGGCAAGGCAAGAATGGTCATGAGACTCAGTGGCCTTGGAATATCTATGAATATATAAATATGTGGCTCATGTTTCCAGTGTTTTTCAGCTACTTCAATATTATAATGTTTGCACAATCCCCAGTGCAACAGTTTTGCCACATTATTATGTCGTTCAGTATATAGTCCTTCTGCCGTTAGTCTGTCACAACCAGCAACAAGATGTGCAACTGTTTCCACTTCTGTTTTACAAAACCTACTGTTAGAGTGTGCTAAACAATGAATAAATGTTAAAATCAATTCTGCTGCAAAAATGCAAAACAAATGAAGCATACAATAAAGCTTGCTTAAATGTAGGCATAGAGCTTAGCAATATGTAATGAGAATCCATACTATGTGACATAGCTCTGACTGTATCTATTAATAGACCAGCTTTTTATAAACTCAGCAATACATACTCTATTACAAGCTGTTTCCTCAAAAAAATGTTCTCCCACAGTAGCAGCAAAGAAGCTGACAGATGAATGGGCATGGCTTTTTATAAAATCAGCAGTACACGTTTTTCCACAAGATGTTTCCTTAAAAAACATGTTTGTCACAATATTAAAAAAGTTTGACATCATTCCTCACAGATAAATGGACAAAGTCAACAGAAAAAAAAAATGTATGTGCTTTATCACAAAACATTTTCTTAAAAAACAAGTCTGGAAAGTAAAGCATCAGCAGAACAGATGTTTCTGTATAAATCCCAAAAAAGATACCAAGAGGAAAACAGGATCTAAAGTGCCTGAGAAGAACAGTATAAGCAGACTGTAAAAAATTCAGCTGTGTTAGAGGTACTGGTAGGAACACACTTTTTCTGAGGTATTGTATAGGAGAAGGAGACTAATCATCCATGCTGACCATGAAGTAAAACTTTATACATCAAACTACAAGTTGTTGCAGTAGCACGTGTTGCTTGTTATAAGAATACGTTATTTATTAGTAACTGTGCTTGCAGTAAAATAGTATTGTACTGCAAAGTATATTTTCTCATCAGTGCAGTTTGCAAGGCTCTGTGTTTTAAACAGACTACAGATAGAGTCATGCAAAACTCTGTGTTATAACCAGACTCTGATTCAGCAGTAAACAGCCAACAAGACTTTGTGTCTTAAGAAGACTTTGGTTCCAGTACAGCACAGCAGCACCTTCATATATTAATTTTTCACTGTTGACTCTATCCTGTATCTGAACACAGGGGAGTGATGCCTTGTATAAGGTCACACTAGTAAAGGTGCAGTAACTAACATTTATGTTGAGCAGTTCAGTTTTAAACAGCTTGCAGCAGTACAGTTCCTCAGACATCTGAATCCAGATTGAGACTGCAGTGCAGGAAAGTTGCAGTGCCATAAATTCTCCAAGACAGGTGAAGAATAAGGTTTCAAACCGCCCACTGCCAGCTTCATTTCACCAGCTTCTTGAGTGACTACAGAAAAATTTTCCAGCCATCTGCAACAACAGCCTGATCACCTGTTCTCTTGCTAAGTGATAAGACTTTTTTTTCTGTGTCACATACAAGTATGGATACAATTAGGGAGTATAACAACAAATGTAAAAAAAAAAAAAAAAAAAGCCTTACACTTAATGTTTCAGAACAACCAGATAAATTATGGGACAAAAATGCCATGTTGGTATACTCAGCACATTAGTAAGCGTGAAACGTTATTAGGGCAAGTTGATGTATATGCATTATGTAAGTGGATTGTAACATATGATTGGTATCTGAATCAAAAACATGAGGTATGTCATAGTAAATGTTTATTGTGTGAATCATCTGAACCTGCTTTTTGTGTGCAATGCCATAAAACTACAGCACAGGCCATAACTCAAAGGTTAGACTATTAAGACAAACCTGTTAATGGTGATGAACCAACAAAAGGGAAAATGCTTATGTTATATCCAGATATTAAACAATTGTGTTCTGTTACTGCATTGATATCAGAATCAGAACAGCAGTCAAATCTATTACTGACAGAATCCCCTCTAGATCTTGTTACACCCTTTAAAAATATGTATAACAGTGGAATGAAGCCATTGCTCAACACACAACAGATGAGGACAGGAGTAAGGTTCTTGATCATTTAAAAGTAGAATTTAACACATTTCTAAGAGACGGACAAGGTGAGGTCAAAAAGTTCAGAAGTGATATACAAGACCTCTGTCAAAAGTGCATAGGGGCCCTATAATCAACACAAGAGTCTACTAAAAAGTATTATACAACCTGTAAAGAACTACAAAAGGAAATATCAGATCTTAAGCAACAGTTATAGGATAAAGAAAATCTGGTTAATGATGTTCAGGATAAATTAATACAAGCTAATATTTGGATAGAAGAGTTAAAGGAGGAATTGCAGAGCACAAACCAGTACACGTCATAGAACAGGGAAGCACTGCAGATCTAGACAATTACAAAGCTTACCACAGTGGAATGATGAAAAGGCATATTTTACAACATGCTTGCATTTGAAGAATGGGTAGCATACACAGCAGGATCTGATGTGTGGACAGATGCATTACTTAGATGTTTTTTGATTTTTATTCCCAAATGTTTTAAAACTTTCATTCGGTTGAAGAAAGACACATCAGTTAAACGGTAAAGTAGGATGAATGACAGCTGTTCTAATGGGATATACACAAGGACAGCCTCTCACAGCTAAGCTGTTAGATAATTTTAAAATCACCATCTCAGATAAATTAATGGAACAAGCTGACTATTTCAGACTTGCCTTTCAGCTCATATATCAAAGGTCAGAGAGGGACACATAAAAACCAGAAATACAGAAACAGTTAATACATTGCTTTCTAGAGCAAGCCAAAGGGGTCCCAGGGGGTATTAAATGCATTTATGAAGAATATTCAGATACCGTCACTGATTTGGTACAAAAATTAATGAGGGGACAGACTATGGCCAATGATGGGACATTATACTCACACCATATCTTTGCATTAGGAGAGGGTAGCGAGCCATTTGAGGTGACTGAAGAAGTTAAAAACTGAGGAAGGCAATGGTGGTGTGAACAACCACCAGCAGGTAGAGCTGCATCTGCACCACCAAATCCTGTTCCTGTGTCTGTAGCAGCAGGATTGGGTGAAAGTAATGAACAAAAGACACCAACATATTTTTTTCTGTAAGAAAATAGGGCATGTTAAATAAAATTGTGATCATTACAAAGCTTGGCATAAAAATAAGGAAGAGCAGGGTGTGTTTCCAAAAACAGAACCAAAAGATTTGCAAGAAAAATCAGAATAACAGGTCTATGCACAGAGACCTTACAATATTGGTAAAGACAGCTATAAGGCCCATCAATACACAGGAAAAGGGGATGTATGCCCTGTAGATTTTCAAGCAGCCTCACCTATAAATCCAAAACATTTGTTAGAGCAGGCAGAAGGGATGGCTAGGCAGCAGTTACAAAAAGAGATTGAAAAACCTAAATATGTAGATCACTCAGACACAGAGGAAGATGACAAGCAAGAACATGTAGTGTGTCATATTGCATTTAACAATAAAGGGGAGGATGAGTGGATCTCCTTACAATAGGGGTGTGCCCCCTACTCTGGTATCTTTCCTGACTACTTTTAAAAGGGGTCAAGATGGACGACCACTGATTGATATCTGGGTAGAGGGGTCACCATGGAAAAAATGTCTTATTAGACACAGAAGCAGAGCAGTATCCATCACAAACAGACAGTTACCTGTGAATCCTATAAAAAAGGTTTGCATTTCAGCATTTAATGGCACAGGATGCTATGCAGTAAGTAGCCAAGATGTAGACATAAAATTTAACCAAGAAGGACAGACATGGAAGGATGCATTTTTAATGCATCCATCCTGCACAACTACCATTATTGGTATGGACATTCTAGGACCTTTGGGCATAGTAACTGATTTGCCTAATAGTATTCTGTGGACAGGAGACAGGAAAAAAGGAGAAGGAGAGAAAATTGCAGGTTGCTGTGCAATCTCTCTTTCTGCAAAAAAACTGACAAGCCTACAGGATATGTGAATACAGACGGTGATGATGTGTGGCAGCATTTACAACAGCAATTCCCAAACCTGTGGTCCAAGGGTCCCACTGATTGTGGAAAACTAGAAATGCCAGCAGGGGTGGGTACTGATCAGGATTATACATCTCCATTTCAAAAACAATATCCCATTCCTAGGAGGCAGAAGAACATATGGAAAAATGTATTGCAGAATGGGAAAAGGAAGGAATTATACAAAAAGGCAATAGTCCCACAAATTCACCAATCTGGCCAGTCAAGAAAAAAGATGGTAGTTATCATCTTGTTATTCATTTACAGAAGGTTAATTAATACACAACTCCTAAAGCACATTTGATTCCAGGAGTTCCAGAGTTGTCTGCACATATTAAGCCACAAAGTAAGTGGTTTACAGTAACATATTTAGCAAATGGCTTTTTTGCAGTACCACTCAGGATAAAAGACTGGCCATGATTTGCTTTTACATTTAAAAACCAGCAATATGTCATGACAAGATTACCTCAAGGATTTCAAAACAGTCCAGTTATTTTTCACCAGATAGTAGGATCCATCGTGCAGCATATAGAAAAGGTTGATACAGTGTTACATTACACTAATGACATATTAATCCAGTCTGAGACAGTAGAAAGGCATGTACAGCTTCTTAAAAAAGTTTTCCATTCTGTACAGCAGGCAGGGTTTAAGGTTAAAACTGAAAAGATTCAGTTTATGTCTCAAGAAGTTAAGTTTCTAGGTACTATTATAAAACCATCAGGAAGGTATCCTTGCCCTATGCATGTGCAAGGCATTTTACAAATGGAAAAGCCATTGTCTATAGCAGATCTACATAAATTCATGTGAATCATGAATTACAATAGGGACTTTATAGAGGATTATACAGCTGTGGCTGCTCCTCTTTACAAAATGTTACAAGAACAGAAGAGCTCCACCTTTTTAGAGTGGGGAACTCATGAGGATGAGGCATTTTCACAAATGAAAGTAAAATTAGCACAAGCTACAGAATTAATAGCACCCACACCAGAAATGCCATTTGTGCTACAGTCAGCAGCAGGGAAGAAAACATTATCTGTGGTGCTATTACAAGAATGGCCACAGGGTGGTGACAGAATGGAAAAAAACATTATGTCCCATTACTTTCTGTAGTAGAAAGATGACACCAGTGAAATTGGGCTACCACCTTTGCATACAGCAGTTATTGGCCATTTACTGGGGTATCAAGCAAACTGAGTATATGATTGTATTGTCTAGTATTATAGTATAAACACCACACCAAGCAGTAAAACTCTAGTAGATAATTTTGAAATGAATAAAATCACAGATGGTATTAATCAGGCAGTCTTTGCAAAATGGACAGCACTGTTCGGAATGAAAACTGTCACAATTCAGACAGAGGACAAATATTATTTGTCAAATCACATGAGATATGAAGGAAACAGCATAACTGCATAGAAAAAATAATGTCACCAGACGTACAATTTTTGGCATCTGATTCTGACCACTTTAAAACGTCCATCTTTGTAGATGGAGCACAGTATTGGGACAAAGGCAAATACTGGACAGGATTTGCTGTAATTCCTGAAAATCCACATGTGGGTTCTCCCAAACTAATCAAGTTACCAGGGCATATGTCAACTCAAAGAGCTGAATTGGAGGCAGTACTGTAAGTGCTAAGGTATTATAATCCTGTTAACATTTTCTCAGACAGTGCTTATGCAGTAAATTATTTAAGATTGCATATGGACACCTGGATAAGTCAAGGATTTGTAGACAGTGTAGGATATCCATTACGCCATGCTGAAGTATTAAAAGACATACATAAAGTCATAAGAATGTCAAATCAACAAGGACAGTACAGCATTTTAAAAGTAAAAGCACACCAAAAACCAACAAGTGAAACTTTCAGGTTAAATGCATTGGCTGACTCATTAGCAAAACAAGCAGCACAAAGTGGGGAAAAACTTTCAGGGTAATCGTACATTGATACAGAAGTTAGTGCCTTAAAAACAGAAGTTAGTACCCTAAAAGAGCTAGACCAACAACCAATTAAGGAAGATCTCATAAATAATCAAAGAAAGCAAGGTTTAAAAGAAGAAACAGACCAATGCATGACTCCAGGAGTACCGCCAAATGAGTACTATGTATATCCCAGTACAAAAGGGTTACTGTTGCCTTATGTGCCATATCAGTTAGCAAGTCAGTTGGTCAAATTAAATCACCAAATACTGGGACATGTAGGAGCTGATAAGCTATGGGCGGTTGTAAAAGAAAAATATTGGAACCCAAATTTAAAAAAGGTCTGTAAGCTGATTGTAGAAGAATGTCTAATCTGTTTGCAGGTAAATGCTAAAAGCAAAAAGCGTCAATTACATGGGGTACAGCCAGCTGATGGGCCATGGTATGCAGTCCAGACAGATTATGCAGGCCCTTTCCCAACAACAAAGGGAGGTTACAGATACCTACTAGTAGTACTGGACATCTTTTCAAAATGGGTAGAAGCAATTCCTACCAAAACCATGACAGCAAAGGCAACAGCAGAAGCCTTATGGAAAAATATTCTCTGTCATTGGGGGGTGACCACGTGTCATAGAATCAGATAATGGTCCACAGTTTGTTAGTAATCTCATTAAGCAAATGTGTAATTTGTTGGGCATACAGCAAAGATTTCATGTACCATACCATTCACAATCCAATGGCATAGTAGAATCTGACATTAAAAAATGTCTAAAAAAGGCATGATTGGAAAAAGGCAATACTTGGGTACAGCATTTCCCTGGCATTTTAATGGGTATTTGGGCAACACCAAGTAACAAAATGGGTATTTCACTATATGAAATAATGACAGGTCATAAAATGCCCATACAACTACCATTTGATCTGGATATACCTGATGATTAGCCTATGTTAGAAATCAGTAAGCATCAACAATGGTTAAAAAGGCTTACAGAAATATGTGATTACAATGCAAGAGAGAAAGCGTTCCACCAATGGAGAAAGGAGACAATTTTCCCACCTGAAGAAAACCTTCCCTGTGGAACAAAAGTATTGGTAAAAACATTCCAAATGGAAGCTCCATAGGATAACAACTGGCAAGGCCCTTTTGAAGTAGCAGAACAAACTGGACCATTAGTGTATAAAATCAAAGGAAAAAAGAAAAACAAAACAATGTTGGTACATAAAGATCAGTTAAGAGTTATTAAAATTAGGGAGCAATGCAAATCTGATTAAGTGTATTCCTTGTAAGTTTCCCACAGAGAAAACATAATGAAATTAACATGGTTTAAAGTGCATCCTTTTGGAAATCCATTTTCAAATGACCAAAGGCAAAATGATTCAGCAATGGAATTTCTATTTAAAGGATGTTTTTTTAATTGATAATTGCTGTCATACTATTATTGTATTACTTAGCATTAGATTGTACTTACAACCTGTTAATCAAACTGTAAAGTTACACAGGAGAGAGAGTAAAGAGATGTGGAAAAATTAGCAAGATTGGTCATCATCTTTTAATACATTTTTGGCAAGACAATGTTGGTATGCAAAAAGTATGAATGTTTCTAATTGCTGGGTATGTAGTTTAATACCTAAAATAACAGGGGTTATGCCTCTGGTACCAATTCCACTAAATGCTGTTAATAGTTGGAGAGTATTAATAAATGAAACAAGAGACTAAGTTATAAATGTACAGTTACGTAAAGCAAGAGTACAGTTATCTGCTATAGTACAGGGAATCACATGTTTTCAACAAAATGGAACCATCCCAGTGGGTAATAGTAATTGTATTCAAACAATTGAAATGATAAACTTTCATAACCACATACCATTACAGTACGTGGGGTATTTTTTCATGGTTTTCCTATTCTAATACCAGCTAAGGGTCAGTTAATATTAAGTGACACAGCAGTATTTAATTTTTCTCAGAACGATAAAAATGAGTGCAAAACCAACGTTACAGGTTGGCGAAGTAAAACAGATAAAAATTTTACGGTTGTACATGGTAAAACTCCTACTATGGGACAAGTAAGTGGCAGTATAGTAAATAGCAGTATTTACCTGTCAAGTGGGTTACATTACATCTGTGGTAAGTATGCTTATAAATGGTTACCAAAGAGATGGGATGGCACCTGCTATATAGGGCTAGTCATACCAGCAATGCATCATGTAAAAGAGTTACCAAAGGGAAGCATTAGAAATGCAAAAAAGAAAAGAGATATATTACCTGCAATTGAAAATCCAGTAAACATCTTAAACACATCACGTATTTACCACCAAAATCTTGATTATTGAAAATTAAAATATATGGATCTAGGAGATGATGTAATTTCTGGAGCAGGTATACTCCCATGGTATGGAGCAGCAAAAGCCATTTGGGAGTTAAAAAAAACTAAATTGGTTGAAGTATTGGCAAATGCCACTTTCAGTGCAGTCTCAGACATTACTGTCGAAATGGCAGCCATACGAACTATGGTTTTACAAACTCGAATGGCTTTAGATTACATATTACCATCCCAAGGGGGTAAATGCCCCTTAATAGGTGAACAATGTTGTACATTTATTCCAGATAAAACAGAGTCTCTAAAAGTGTATTTAGAGGTCATTGCACAAGTGTCACAACATACTAGAAAAAATTGGAATGACAATTGGAGTGAGGGATTTAGTAATCTATTTACAGGGTGTACAGGAAAAATTATCATATTTTTGATTGCTATTATTGTTATTGTATTGCTTGCTTGCATTTTGCTCACATGTATTAAAGTTTGCTTAACAAGCGTTAATCAACAAGTTACTGTTGTCAATTGCTATAACAAAATGAATTACCAAACAATGATGAATTTGTCTCCCTGGTTTAAAACAAAAAACGGAGAACTTTATACGTGTAAACTACACGTTGTTGCAGTAGCATGTGTCATTTGTTATAAGAATAAGTTATTTATTAGTAACTGTGCTTACAGTAAAATAGTATTGTGCTGCAAAGTATATTTTCTCATCAGTGCAGTTTGCAAGGCTCTGTGTTTTAAACAGACTGCAGATAGAGTCATGCAAAACTCTGTGTTACAACCAGATTCTGATTCAGCAGTAAACAGCCAACAAGACTTTGTGTCTCAAGAAGACTTTGGTTCCAGTACAGCACAGCAGCACCTTCGTAAATTAATTTTTCACCTACATTTGTCTGTTTTTCCCACATGTTCAATGGACTTTCTAAACCAATGTGTACATAATCCACTATCTTGCGCCGCTAATATTAACCATTCATCTTTTGGTTTGAATTCACCTCTCCTTAACCATTTCTGCATTTGATCCTGATCAACATGAGGTTCTTCCAGGAGTTTTGTATACTTACAACTATATTTATGCATTTTCCACATTTCTTGCCTTCTCATCTGATCCTTCATCTTATATTCTTTCTTTTTTTTTTGTTTTTTTTTTTGGGGGGGGGGGTTAGCACATTCAGTTGCTACCTGATTTTTATCTACTTCTGGTTTGATTTCCATTCCTGCTTGATGCCGATATTCTTCTACTAAACTAAGCAGGGAGGTCATCTTAGATTTATTCTCCTCATGTTTCAAAACTTTCAATATGTTTGGGTCTTGTGAAGTCAACAGATATGTATGCAGTTCCACGATTGCAGATCTGTACATGTAATCAATATCAAGGAGGCCCAATCCTCCTTCAGAACATGGGCTATATAATCTTGGTATGCACTGATTTTTATAAATCATTTGATGAGCATGAAGCATCCTTCTTGTTTTTCTGTCTAACCTATCCAACACGTTTTGGGGCCAGTCAATTACTACAAAACTGTAAGTTAGGACAGGAAGAGCAAATTGGTTTATAGCTTGAATTTTGTTCCTAGATGTCAGTGCTGTTTTTAGTATTAATTTAAGCCTTCTAAAATATTCCTTACCGAGTTTTATTTTCATTTGTTTACGTTTTATTGTTGATCCTTCATCAGTTCCCAAATATTTATACAGTCCCTCTTGCTCAATTTCTTTTATATCACATTCCTGTCAAAAAATGATGTTTTCTTGGTGCTGCAGCTTTCCTGTTTTAAAGGTTGCTTTTGCACATTTATCAAAACCAAATTACATTCTTATATCATCTGAAAAAGTTTTGACTACTTGCAGTTGTGCTTTCAGTTCCTCATCTGATAAGCTATACAGTTTGAAATAATCAACAAAGAAGAGACGAGAAGTCTTTACACTTTGTTGCTTTCTGGGAGCCAAAGTATAACCATGATCTAAGTTGTTAAGTAGACAGCTTAATGGGTTAAGGGCAAGACATAATAGCAGTAGTGACGGAGTCATCCTGGAATATCCCTATATATATATATATATATATATATATATATATATGGATCTACTTGATTTCAGCGAATGCCATTTCACCGAAATGGGACATTCGCTAGTGGATTTATGCAAAAGTGCGTTTTATCAAAAATGCACTTTCGCGTAAATTAGTAGGTAAAACAAAAAACTAAATTATTTAAATAAAGAAAAAACATGTGGTTTGCATGTTAACTTAGTTGTACATCAACGTTTAGTGTTGATGTATGACTAAGAGGACTGTTGTTGAGATCGTAGTACAGTGGGGATGAGGGAACATTCCCTTTTCCCCACTGTAGTGCGATCTCGGAGTGAGAATATTAAAGTAGGGGATGTGGGGGGTACAGCCCCTGCATAAAAGTGTTTTAAGTGTTAGTTTTTATTTTTTTTGTTATGGATTTATACAAAAGTGCATTTTCGTTGAAACGCACTTTCGTGTAAATGCATTCGCGGATTTACGTTTTGGTGAAACGCAAATTCGTTAGAATGCAGTAGATCCATATATATATATATATATATATATATATATATATATATATATGCATTAGGAAATGCTACTTTTATCTGTATGCTTTTCTTAGAAGTGTACTGATGGCATTGGCATGTTTGTCAGGGCAATTTACTTTCTCAAATGTGCAGCCTTATTAACTGTCATCACAAGTGCTGATGTTACAACTGTTTTTTTTTCTTTCCACTCTTCTATTGTTATTTCCGTGCAATGTAAATGTCTATATTGTCAATGACACAGGGGTGTTAGCCTTGTAGGATGGCCCATACATACCTTGAGTGGAACCCTGGCCACAGGTAGACATGACTGGCAATTGCGTAAAATGGAATGTTCTGTGGTAAATGCATACACGTTTCAGGGACAGTCTATTTGATAGCACTTTTAGCATTTCATTGGTGGTTTGTTAGCAAAATATGTCATTTGTCTGTTGTTTTGGGGTGGGGGAGTCAAGTTGCATTTCTGTTTTGGCATAAACAAAATTTGCTATTGTTACTCTCCTTGTTTTGTATCCAACCTTCCTTTGTGTGTGATTGTAATACATTGCAACTACACAATTTCTTTTTTATATATTTAAATATCTTGACTGTTTTATGTGTCTCCAGTGGGTAATAGTGAAATACTTCCTTTTATGTATTATATCAAATCAGGGCTTTTATGTATGTGATACTTATGTGTATTATTATTCTTTTGTGTTTTAAGTCACCTAGGACTATGGCACCCAAGCATCCCAATCACCACAAACCCCCCTTCACTGACCCTGAGAATTAAGTCATCATGGAAGTATTTAGGCAACATGGTGCCTTTCTGCATGAGCAGGGACATAGGAATATGTCTGACAGAATGGAAATTTGGCAGCAGATAGTGGCTAATATGAAAGCAGTAGGTGGCCAGAGCAGGACATATGATCAGGTGCGCCATGGGGTTCATCAGCCCGGAGGAGAGCAGCTGCAGTGGCCCATAAATGGATTGCTACCAGGGGGCCTGTTACAGAGCCAACACTGACACCAAAGGAAGAGTTCCTGTCCACTGTTAGGGATCCAGCCAGCTCATTGGAAAGTGCACAACAGCATTTAATTGATGTTGGTGCTGCTGTTTCAGGGAGGATAAGTATGTCCCAGGAGGCACTTCCAAGTAAGTTTACCTGTCTCAGTTGTTAAATACTTCTTGTACAGTAAAATATTGACAGCAACACTTCAGTTCTGTTTAACATTAAATTTCTTTGTTGGGGATAGTTGTAGATTGAAAAAGTTAACAACACATTCTGGTCGATTACACATGGGCTTGGGGTGGATGTGACATCTAAGTTCTTGTTAAAAATATCATTAATGGACATATAAAGGGAAAAAAACTTTTAACTCCCTGTGTTACTGTTCATTGTGATGATGATGTCCTTATCTTTTATTTAACTTCTTCCAGGACTATGCAGCATAGGGAGCCTACAATCATCTGCTCATGGTAAGCCAAACATTTTTATGTCAATACTGATGAGCAGCTGAAAAAAATATTTTGTTTGTGATGTGGGTGTCAGGACTGCTGTGTGTATATTGCTGTATTGTTGTAAGAGTGGTAGCACTGTTTGTTAGCATATATTGAACTATAGTAGTGTAGGTATTAATTGTTTTCCTGTGTTTGCTGCTTATTATAACAGGTGATCCTGACAGTGGAAGTGTGGGACTCCTACCACCTAATGCCACAGCATCAGCAGATTCTGATGATGATGGTGGCCAAACACAGATACAGTCAGGGGGGTACAGAGGTAGAATCTGACACTGAGGTTAACATTCAGCCATCCCCTGTAATTCCATCGGACACAGCAAATAGGGTCATGCCAACCCATTCCAGTGAGCCCTCAGATATTAGACAGGTGGAGGGTGAGACACTTAATCAAGGAGTGTGGTTACTGCAGCTTCAGTGTCTGTTTATTCTAGCTATAGCCAAAGTGTAGGCGAGGTGTCATGCAGGAGGGTTGTTGGGGAGCTCGGAGGAGCCCTGCTATCCATCCACCACCTGATCCAAGTTTCTCTTCCTGTGCTAATGACATATGTTTAGGGCCATCATAGAGGCATAGGCATGTTCCAATAGGTCCTCCAAAGAAAAGCTTAGGGTTGTAGATGTGGTACAGGGTGCGATGTGTGACTGCCTCCACTGTGTTGCCAACCAATTCAATGGATTGGATGAATGACATGTTGGAACATGCAGTGTCTGTGATGGAACGTCTGCTGGGAGGGGGATAGCATCCACCTGGGCGTAGGTTAGCCACATCATCTGATGTTACCCAAAGTGGCCATGCCCAATCACGCTCCTATAGTGATACTTCTTCCACTATTCTGTCAGTGGTTGAGGTGTCCACACCCAGACATGGCAGGCCATTGGGTCAGGGTCCAGGGCATCCTCGTAAGGGAAGCTCATCCAGCAGACATCAATCACATTCACGTAGCAGCAGTGCATCTGACCATGGGCATGGATGTGCCAGTGCAACTCCTGGCAGAGACAGCTATCATGATCGGGTATGACAACGATGAACTGCCACCTCTACCATGCACGGCTCACACCTGTCCAACATACCAACACATAGAGCTAGCACGGAGTTTGGCTGTGTTCTTGCAGACACTCACACAACATTTTCACCTAAAGGGCCCATACAGACAAACACACAACAGTTACATGGTTCGGCCATGAAGCTTAAAGCTTATTCTGTCTCAATGGCTATTTGTACTTTATCCAAATGTCTGCCTGCTTCTCTTTCTTACTTACACACACTCACTTACCTTTTGTGTCAGCCTAGGTTTCTGCCCCCCCCCCCCCCCCCACACACACACACACACACAACACCCTGTGCAAATGATGATAACTGTGCCATATTTTTGTTTTCTATCTTTTGGATTCAGGGATACATAAGCTTTGTTAATACCAAACAACAACAGAACAATAATCCAATAATAAAAACATGATACCAGTGAATCCACAATGTCCAAAAAGTTTATTATAAATACACTCTAACACCTCGGACACTATGCCTTTTTCAGAGTTAAAATACAGCTCTACTAAAACACACTTATATACACATAAAACAAGAGCAACAATCACTAATTAAATAACTCAATTAAACTATTTTAACAATTTCCAGTTAAGATCACTATTTATCCCTTAGGAACCAATGTTCCATATTTAAGTATAAAAACTGCTTCTTTATAAAGTAATCAATTTTTCAATGACATATCTAAATTAATTTTAACTTTCTCTAAAATACTACCTCTTAGGCAGCTACCATCACCATGAAGATAGAAATCAATATGTGCTGCCAGGGGACTCTCTGCTTAACGAAGCTGTATTTTAACTCTGAAAAAGGAATAATGTCTGAGGCACTAGAGTATATTTATAATAAACTTTTTTGGACATTTTGGACTCACTGGTATTGTGGTTTTTATTATACATAAGCTTTGTGTCTGATGCTCTGGGTGCATACCTAACTTAGTGCTTAGTATATCTGTGTTTATGGATGATGATTTGCTAATTGTACTTTTGACATATTTTGGTCTTAGAAAGTTAGACAGTTGATA
This sequence comes from Protopterus annectens, assembly GCF_019279795.1. Classification (NCBI taxonomy): domain Eukaryota; kingdom Metazoa; phylum Chordata; order Ceratodontiformes; family Protopteridae; genus Protopterus; species Protopterus annectens. The sequence goes on along the minus strand of NC_056725.1, from coordinate 1,342,707,583 downwards.
CAATCAAAACTGTTTTAAGAATCTTCTGAGGCTTGTGAAGTCTGAAACAGAAATGTGTCTTATTACTTTCTAACTTCTCAATGACTTTACAGTACAAAAATATGAGGCCAAACTGAGGACATTTGGTGACCATCAGTACTTTTGAGAGGTATGAATGTGTGAATCTTTGATGCCTGAGACCTATTGCTTGATTGAGGACACATGTATTCACATAAGTCTCTGTTGTCACATGTTAAAGTCATTGCTGTACAAATCACCCACCTTTTACTTACTTACATTACCAAGTAACATCGTCAATCAGTGCATTGTAATGCATAGCCTGGCTATGTAAATGAATGCATGTATCAATTTTGTTCTCTGTTTGTCTTGTCCTGGCTCATAGATGTGGACAGAATCTGCCTGTTTGCCACAGCCACAACATATTGCTTCTCCTTTGCTTTGCATGGAGCCTTCTGCAGTCTCATCATCTGAGCATTCCTCATCTGACTTCTCTTTGCTGCTGGGATAGACATGCCACCCAGTGCAAGGATATGCCATTCATTTGTATTATTACACAATTTTATTTTAAGACTCCAGGTTCAATACTTAACTTATAAATCCAGAAGTTGCTACAGTTTTAGTTCAGGGCTGAGTCTGTGTGACATTAGGAGTACACAACCATTACATGGGTAGGTAAAGGTTGTGAGCTTTTTCTGGTATTAATGTTACTATATGCATGTGTGTAGGATGAAGGTTTCAGCCTCTTAGGTGGTGAGTTAGAGTGCTATGCATTGCCTCTTAGCCAGTGTGAGGGCATATTAAGCATGTCTACATTTGCCTACACACACCAGCTGCTGATTCCCCCTCTGATTCCTCTCCTGCATGTGGCTGTGATGACCTTGCCATTGGTGGTGGGATGTATGCCTCTTCCCCTTGTTGATTCTGCTGAAGCAGTTTCTCTTATGATGTCATGAAGCATGGCACAGATGGTAAACATTTCAGTACATGTATGCGGATTGTACTGCAGGGCTCCCCCAGATGTGTCTAGGCATGGGAATCGCAATTTCAGCAGACCAAACACATGCTCTATGATATTTGTAGTTTGAGCATGTGCATCATTAGGGCGTTCTTCAGTGGGTGTGCATGCATTTCTGATGGGTGCCATCAGCCATGGCTTGGGTGCATAATCTGCACCCCCCCCAGTAAATCACCCTGTGGGATATCACCCCTAGTGAACATCTGATACCTTTGGGAGGTGTGCCAGATATGTGCGCCATGGTAATTGCCTGGGTTGCCAGCACACACATTCAAGATGATTCCCTTAACATTACACATGACTTAGCAGTTAATGAAGCAGAAGCCCTTTCTATTTATATAGGCCCTTCCCTGTTCACCTGGTGGTGCCTTGATTTCCATATGTGTACAATCTATGGCACCCAGTACTTCAGGGTAGAACTGTAGCATATCTGTGGCCCTGTCCTCAGAAGGATGGGGAAAATATATGTGGTCACTGGCATGTTGGAGCATGGCATTCAGGAACTTATGGAGGATCCTGGATGCTGATGTCTGTGACCCCCCCAGCATGTCCCCTGTTGGTCTCTGAAAAGTTCCTGTAGCAAAAATTCTAAATGCTACACATACCTTTGTCTCCACTAATATTGGTTCCCTTTGATTTGCCCTGGGTCTGAGTTGAGGACAACAGAGGTTGCAGAGTTCCTCTAGTGTTTCTCTATCTACTCTGTAGCACTCTACAATTTCCTCCTCATGCAGATTGTGATAAGTTAACCAGCATCTGAAAACTCTTCTTCTTCTTGGCCATGGTATTTTAGCAGCAGCAGCACAGACTTCAGACTCTTGCACATACACTTGAATTAAAGCAACAGCAGCCCCTAACATTCTTTCTGTGTAGGCTCCTTTCCATGGCTGTATTCCAGTAGGTTTTAGAATTTGCAGGGAAAACCAGCACTGAGTCTACAAGGTTGCTTTATAGCTTGTTGAATAGCTCCACCATCTTGAACTAGTTGATTAGCATACAGTTCAGCTCTTTATGCTGCAATTAGCATGCCACAGTGATTATTGTGGTTGCACGAACCAGTACGCTACCGTGTGCATGTCGTGGCTTAGTGAACCATGTAGGGTTTATTTACTCTGCCCGAAAGTCTTATTTCAGTGAAAGAATTTGTTAAATCTGAATTTGAAGACTAAGGGTGCTGTTTTCTTTATTTTCTTTCTATTTAAATAGTCACTACTTTAATTTGATTGTCATAATTATAAACTAGATTCTGAAAAAGTAATCTTACTCATTTGCAACACTTATATAGACTGAAGCACCAGATCTGTTAATGGAACTAGGAGATAGATATAGTTCTTGCCTGCCTGGCTGTGTGTATGTGTGTTGGAGGTGAGACAGACTTTCTACGCACTGATATATAATCATTCTTAGCAGTGTGCTGTGATTGTGCATGCACATATACATTATGTAAAATAGGCATCTTTCTGCATTCCTGTATCAGTACTGATTCAGAAAAACCGCAGCAGTAGATTTTTTTCAACTATAGAGTATCTCCCAGAAAATACAACCTTTTTATACTGAAATATTAGGGTGCCATGAAATTATGAGTGAACCTTTTATTTTGCAACTTTTTAAAAATCTGACCCACATGAATTTAACTATTCCAGTTATTATACTATCAGCCTAGTGCTATCCCCATACCCGTCACTAGAGCCGCGACTGCATTATAACCTATGAGACTGGTAAGAGGAGTGAGAGTGAGAATGCTAAACACTAGATGTTCTTGTGTTATTTTTAACCCTTATGTTCTTAGTTTGAAGGAATATTAACTGTTGCCATTGGTATGAATTTGCCCGAGCTTCCTCTGTTCCTTTTGGGCAGTTTGCACTGGTTCTTTTGTTGATCCCAAAGCACTGTAATAACTATTGTGGGCTGAGGACTAGTTTGTAGTTGCAGCAGCTTTATACTATAAAATGGTTTAGCCTGAATGATATCTCTGCCATGATACCTCAGGTGAGCGAATGGGGAAAATTCTATGCTGCATACTATACCCTTGTGTTGTCATGCCAATGTACATTTCTTCACTCTAAGGCAGGCCACCATTTATTTTTGGACAGAACAATTAATGAATAAATAAAATAAATACTTTATATTACAGTACAGTCTTGCTTTAACTTGGCTGATGTACTGATACAGGAATGCAGAAAGATGCTAATAATTTACTGTTACTGTATTTCCATTTTCTGAGTTTTTGTTTGTTTTGTACTAGTTTCAAGTGATAAAACTAACTCTCCATGAACTGCTAGTTGTTAAAATAACAGATTAAAAAGAAAAGCTAGAAAAAATTCACAGGAAAACTATAGGGAGTAGTCAAAAACAAGCAGTGCACTGCATTATGTGAAATAGCACAGTGAATAGTGATGCATTAGGAGGGCATTGATTCTGAGAGGCACAGAGCTCAATCACACTAACAAGAAAATAGTGCAATATGTATTGCAAATGACAACATAATTAATTGTAAATGAGTGTCATCATGCTAATGAGAGCTATTGTATATGTAAATTATTAAGTCAAACATGGCAGCATGTTTTAAAAATGTATAAAATCTGCATGATAGCCTTGGTGATCGGCTTATCTGTACACCATCATTTCCCACTGAAGAGGAGCATCACTGAAACTAAGATACTAGGAGAAGCATCTGCATTAGCCAGTCAACGGGTGTTAGTGGCTGCTCTGGAAGCCATTTTCAACAGTGTTGTGTGCTGCCACCTTGTGCGCATCACAGAAGAGTCTATGAGAAGCTAAAATATCATTACATCCATAACCAGGATATAACTGACTGCTACAGTAGGAAATATACATCATATGTTAATCAATAGTCATGTGCTGCCCTCACATGGGGTAAAGGGGAATTCATGGAATGCCTTTTCCAGTGGACACAAAGGTTTGTGTAGTATTAACCATCTTTGTTATAAGGACCTTTCGTTATCCACCTGGTGCAGATATGAAAAATTACTGAACATGAGTCTGGAGTCCTGAAATCTCACCTCCACTACCTGGATACATCTGGTGAGCACTGTCATATGATGCAGAAACATGCAGCAAGATATTTGTGGTGCATACCATGTTATACAGCATGGTGCTATGAATGCTACAGCAAGGGGAGACCATAGCACTGGGTGGCATGTCTATCCCAGCAGCAGACAGAAAACAGATGAGGAATGCACAGATGATGAGACTGCAGAAGGCTCCATGCATAGCAAAGGAAGAAGCAATATGTTGTGACTGTGGCAAACAGGCAGTTTCTGTCCACATCTATGAGCCAGGACAAGACAAACCAAGAACAAAATTGATACATGCATTCATTTACATAGCCAGGCAATGCATTACAATGCACTGATTGATGATGTTGTGCATCAGACATTACTTTACCCATATTAGTCAGAGAGATGAGCAGGGCACAGTCATCATCATTTGCATAGGTAGGAGTACAGTGGCAAGGAATAGCAATGTTAGCATAGGTGGAAGGGTCATGGGTTGTGGAGTGTCAGAAATCATGTCCTCAGGTAATGTTGTGGAGCTTCCAGGATTGAAATGCTGGCTGTGTGCATCCTGTTGCTCTGCAGTGTCAGGTCTGGAAACATGTGGTCCAGGAGATGCCATAGTAGTTTGGTTGCATATACCAGAATGTTGCAGTGGTCCCTACTTTGTAGTTCAAGCAGATATAGAGCCACATCTGCACCATGGTCAGGCAGGGGTGTGTGTCAGTTGCAGTACAGCTACATAAGTAGAATGCCCAGAGGAGTGTTCCCACAGTGGAACTGGACAGACATTCGTCATGTTCATGTGAATGTCCATAGGAAAGTGTGGAGGTCACACTGGAGCTGGATAAACATCAGCCACATCCAAATCAGCATCCACAGTGAGGGGTGAAGGCCACAGTCAAGCCAAACAAATGTCAGCCATGGCCTGGTAAGCATCTAGAATTAGGTGTGGAGGCAGCCATGGAAAGTGTAACGATCTCACGGACAGTTTGTGTCATCTGTGCTAGGTGGCTGTGCATACCACAGTGTACAATCATTAACTATCTTGGCTAATTTGGACAGTTTCCAGCAACTTCAGGAATGCACTAATGGATGTCACATGGTCTGCCATTGCCCCCATTCCCTTTCACATTTTTTGCAATTGTTGAAGGTCTTCATACAAGCCATACAGCAGACTGAGTAGACATGGACTGATCAACTTCTATCTGTGTCTGGACCAAAGACCTCAACATTCACTAATTGATGCCACTAGTAACACCCACAGCATGAACTAATGAGGCTTCAGGGCACTGATGGCCACCAATATTACTCTCTCTCTAGTGACATGTGTCTGTTTATGCACCTCAGAGATGGTGTGACCCTCTGAAAATGCACTGGTGTTAACTGTTTATTGTGAGTGAGGCACACACAGATGGGATGTCCTAAACTAAATACAGATGATGCAAGAAGTTAATCCTGGGCTTCTGGGTTCATATTAGAAGAACAAAAACCCTAAACCGCGAATGCTCACATGAGCGAAAATGCCGGGAATCAAAAGTGGGATTGCAGGGTTGTGTCACAGTGAGGAGGGGGATATCTGCCCTTTCCTCACTGTAGTGTGACCTCGGAGTTAGAATATATAGTTAGCGGGGGTGTGGGGGTGCAGCCTCCCACAATAGCAACTTTGATCACCAGCATTTTCGCTCATGTGAGCGTTCGCAGTTTAGGGTTTTCATTCTTCAAATATGAACCTGGGCTTCCACATTCTCCGCAGCTTTGAGAGAGGAAGTGTTCCCTTAACTGTTTGCAATGCTGGCAGTGTCACTGTACCCTCGGACTGTGGCAGGTGCATGATGCCATCAGTTTGTAAAGACACTCTGGCATCAGTCATGTGCTGACTTATTGTATCAGATCTTATTCCAGTAATACTTGTGAATCCATATAGATAAGGTACCAGTGTATAAGCCACTATGTGTGACTCCCACGTGTATGTATCACACAGATAGCTACATGCCAATTATATGTAGTCTATAAGCACATACATACCTTGTGATGGAGGTTGTCTCTCTTGTAGTCCTGATATCTGTAGAGGAAAGAAATGTGGAACCACATGTCTCAATAAACTGTGCAGAAGTTCTAGGTAATGTCCTGTTACTACTCGCCTGTTGCATCTCCCACAGATACTCAGGCAGTCATAACGTAAAGTGCAAATGTTCTCAGGACCAGCCCTGATGTTCCTTGGTGACATCAATGTAGATAGATGGTCATATAAGACTACACTAGGATGATGTGTTATGCAAGGTCTTGTTGGAATAGCATTTGCCACTACTCACTTGAGATATCCTCAGTGGACATCTAGGTATTCCTGACCTCAGCTTCTAAATTCAATCCATCATCAGTTATTAGTATTCTGTCAGTATTACCACTGGGAACAGGAGGAACTCTGCAGTGTCTGTCTCAGCTGGTTCTAGATTTGTGCTGCATTCCTGGTGGTCAACCTGTTTGTGGTCATATCTTCGACCTTGGTCTTGGCATGGAGGCACATGCTGCTGTCTTTGCAATGCACTAGCATCAACATCCGATTGTGATCACCCACCACTCTGATGTCCCACAACAGTTGCTGACATAACTGATCCTGAAAGCCCTTTTCTACTTTAACTTTGTCCAGAATTCTCCTGCCATGACTGTGTAAGGCCAGCAGCAGCACTTCCATCTCCTGCTGGGTGAACATTTTTCAGGCACTGACATTCTTTTGGTGTCAAGAAACTTCAGATACACCTGTAGTAACAGACATGGATCAGTGAGCATGTGTAGAGTTGTCCATGTCAGCCAGCACTGGCCACCTTACTGCCCACAATACCTCAGTGGTAGGTACAGCCTTGTGCACCGCTATGACGTTACTGTCCTATTGCTGTGCCATAATGTGGCAGCTAGGGTCATGTGAGCCATAAGCACTGAACCCTGTGCCAGTGTCACCATCACAGGGTATACTTATTTTACTGCAGGTGCAGCAACCCCATTAACTTGCCCTGCTGTCTGTGTTGCTATGCAGCATTGTAAACACACCCACACAACAGGACAGTGGGTAATCCTGCTTGCTCTGTGTGCCTGGCTAGATGTCTCCAAGGTCTGTAAGCTGTCATGTTTGTTCATTATGCCACAGATGTTTATAGGTACACCCTTAGGACTGCAACCTGCCCTGCCTGTTCCCTGTGCCCTTTATGTTTTAGCCCTCACCATATTTGGTCAAACCCCTGGCGTGGTCATTGCAGTGGAAGAACATACAATGCTCTACTGTGTGAAAACTACATGTAGCTGCAATGTAGCCTGTAGGAGTCACTGCACTAGTGGTGCATTAAAGTAATCCTAGCTGCTGACACTTTCCCTATATGTCAGTATAGTCAGACATCCATTTTTGTCTGCATTCTAAGTTCCCCACTATAGAATGGTCTCCTGCAAAATTGCAAGTGTGATGTTTATTGTGCTATAATGGAGCTTGTAGCACAGCTATGATACTAAAGCAATGAATTGTACCAGTAACACAACGAATTATCATCACTATTCTGCACTACAAGACTGGGTCTTATAAGTGCATGAGCATACATCAATTGACATATGTCTGGCTGTAGAGCCATGCTACACTACTATTGCAGCCTGACAATGACCATAGTCACTGTGCTAACCCGCTGCCCGTCATGGTCTTGCTCATGTATGTAATTCACATAGAATGTGGGATGCCTGTGACACTTGGCTGCACAGCACTTTCCTCCCCTGCACTGCTGACCATATGCATTGCGCTGCCATAGACAGACATTGTGTACTGTGCGCTACCTGTCAATACATGTCATTCATTCTCCACAACGTGTGACATTATGCCTCAACTGACATTTTCACTCCTGGACTTAACCTGGTGAATGGATATGGCCTCAGCAGGATCTGACTCTGGCAGGGCTCATGCATGGTGAAGAAAGAAGTGCAAAATGTTTTTATACCTGCTGTACACACAGCACAGCAAGAGCATGCTTGGATACTGGAAAGGTCCCCTTTTTACAGTGGATGCTTGGCACTTACCCGCCAGAGCAGTAAATAATACTATGGACATCTTCCACTCTGGCATACAGTGCTGCCATAGTATGCTGATCTGTGGAGGCACCAAACCCACTCTGCCAGTGAGAAGACGTCAGGAAGAGACAGCTTCCTAATTAGAATAAGTTTCTATTTTTGCTGAGTCACTGTACAGCAGGCCTGAAATTATAGTTATGCCTACTTTCTGCTGCCATGGCTCTGCTGTACTCATTACAGTTATTTCTGTTTTGCAGCAGAGGATGAAATATCACTGAGGAGACTAACCTATCAAAGGAGGAAGTCCAGACTATCTAGGTGATGGAATAAATGTCCTGTATTGCTGCCACTGGTATATCTGTGTTTAACTTGCTTAACCAAAACACTAAGCATTTTTATTTATTTATTTTTTTGCATTTTGGTACATCACTGTTGCCTAATTGTTCATTGACTACCACTATTTTTCACCCATTTGTACTGTGCTAATGCCCTAATTTGTGTCACTTATCCTCACATTTGCCATGTGTATAACAATAATACTGATCCTGTGTACCTCAGCAGTGAGAATTTGTTTTCTTATTTCACTATTTAACTATTGCTTAGCTGCTCATTGCCTACTCAGAGTGCTAGTTTTTAGGCATGTTATCTTTGATATTGTCCTAAACTGTTCCAGTTATCTCTGCATTTGCTAAAGTGTGTATAACAACTTTCCCTAACCTATTTACTCCAACAGTGAGTGTTTACTGTAATTTAATAATGTCATAATTGTTTCATAGTTATTTGGCCATGATGACTGGCCTCCATCCATATACTATGTTACTGTACTATCCATCACTGAAATTTAGACTGTCACTCATATTCTTCACTGTTATCCTCAGTCGCATAACAGGCAATCTTCAGACACTGCTCTACATTTCTCCTTTGGCAGTTGTTTCTTCTTCCAGGGCCTGTTTTAATAAAACTGTACTACATCTCACTGACTTTTGCATCTGTGTCCTGTTCTATAATCTTTCTCATTCTTGTTTTAATTATGTTGCTTTGCTGTTTCTCCATTTATTTTCCTTTTATCTGCAACAGTTATGGAGCAGGCAGTGGTGAGACAGTGACCACCACAATCTGCAGCAGCTACTGTGCTGACCACTGGTCCCCCAGTAGTCTCTGGGTCAGTCTGTCTGTGAGGTGAAAATGGTTACTCTGTAGAAGATGACCCTAGAGGCTTGTTTCCAGCTTTTAGAGCTGTTTCTCCAGTGGATGGTATGGGCTTTTCATCAGCAAGTGGTGTGGAGGTACCCTACTGGCTCATCTGGAGCATGGTTTGGCAACTAGTGAGAATTGAGGTGAACTAACAACTAGATGCCAGATTTGGCAGCCTGCAGCACCTTCTCATGTAACTGACATAGTCTAGCAAGCCCAAACTATTGGGCCACCAGAGACAGTACACTCTCCTGATGTCCTCCACAGCTTTGACTGACTTCTATATAGGTTCCCATCTGGGAAGGTTTGACAGTCTGTCCTCACCTCATTCTCTTTCTCTCACCCATCACGGTATTCCTCTTCCTTGTGTGTCACTGACTCTTCCCTATTTGTACTGCAATCCCCACCATCACCAGTTGTCCACCCTCTGTCTGCATACATCCATTGTACCTCCCTTTTGTAGTACTACTTCCCCTGACAGACTTTGCATATGATTGTATGTTTATGTTCCTGTTCTTGCTCCCAACCCTACTCCCTTCTTCCTATCCACAATTTCCTCATGCTTCCTTTCCCCTCTATCCTTATTCTTAAAAAATATAAAAAAAGGTTATTTTGTCACAGAAATGCCCTTCCTCCTCACCCACATACCATTCTTCATCTCCCTTTGTCATTCTGTTTGTTCCTTTACTTGCTCTTCCCTGTTTCTATCTATCCTATCTTCCATTTCCTTTATATGTGTAAAAACGAAGTTGGCTCTTTGCTCCTTACATGGACTTCAAGCTGTGCCCATGTTGCAGATAAGTACTTCAATGAAAGAGTAGGGTTCTGGAATTACTAAGCTCCACCCCACTTTCCTTAGAAAGTCCACAAATATAATTGCAAAACCTCTTACTTAAATCTATAATTTGTTTTGAAGTACTGGTATTGTTTCCCCTGCTTTTAAACATTCAGTCATTACTCCTGTACCTAAGATGTCTTAACCCAAATCTCATATAGACATTTGCTCTATGTCCATCCTCTGTCCACTGTCTAAAATCTTTCAAAAACGTCTTTATAGACAATGACTTAGACACATAAATCGCTACAACTTAGACACATAAATCGCTACGACTTAGACACATAAATAGCTACGACTTAGACACATAAATAGCTACGACTTAGACACATAAATAGCTACGACTTAGACACATAAATAACTACGACAGACACATAAATAGCTATGACTTAGACACATAAATAGCTATGATCTGTTTTCTGACAAGCATTATGAATTCAGATGTACATTAAGCCCAACTATCATTCTCCTCACTCAGCTAATGCTAGGCTCCCTATTGAAATATTGGCACTAGTAATGCCGAGTGCCAACATACAGAAAAAAAAGATTGAAATTCTTGAAGAAGAGCAAATATTGACCATCACTCTTCTCCTTTAAATGTCTTTTTTTAATTGAGGCAAGCCTCCCCGTACTCCACTTGATGTGGGGGCAAGCCCCCCACACCCCCTTAACTTATGTATACCAGCTCCAACATCACAATACCTTGGAGAAAAAGGAATATTCTGGGAAATAGCCATCTCGGACTTGGTATATGTAAGTCCATTTTTTTTCAGCCATTCAGTCTCTGAGTTTTGGAACTCACTCTAGCATTCCCAACATTTCAAATGGTTACCCGAATACTATCTACAGTAATATGAAGGATGATCTTGTAAGCGATGGCATCTTTGTATATATGACTAGGGCTTTAAAAACAGTTAATCATGACCTGCTGTTATGTAGCTAGCCAAATTTAACTTCAGATACAATTACAATAAACAGTTTTTGCTGTAATAACAGTACTTTTGAAAGGGGCAGGATTACCACAGGTGTCCCATAAGGTTCTGTTTAGGCCCTTTACTGTTCTTGCATGGTCAATAATGATCTCCCAGAGTATCTTCCCAAACTGGACATTATACTTTATGCAAATGACTTTCTGCTTTTACAATCTAATAAATCTTCATTCACTCTCCAAACTCAAATTCAACTATATTTCTCCAAACTCTGCCATTTGGCTACCTCAAACAAACTTTTGATAAAACATAAAAAAAAGAAAAAAGAAAAAAAAATAATGTCAGAGTCTTCTCATCTGCTCACAAACTCTCCATCTTATTCCTATGACTATAACTGACAATTAGAACAACATTGTACCACACATTACAGAGTACAAATACCCAAGTCTAAACTTTAACTGCTTCTCTCATTTTTTTTATCTGCACAAATATCATTATTAATAAAGTCCTTTATCTACTCAAACTCTGCTACAGAACTGCCCATCTCCTGACTCCTAGCTAGAATTATCTTGCCAAAAACATTTTCTTCACTAAACTGGAACACAGTCTATCACTTTTAAATTTCGACTCTGCTTATAATACTTCATGACTGCAAAAAAACAAAATTAATAAATTTGCTCTGTTTTTGCGCTCAACACTGAGTTTTTCAACGGAAAATAAAATGCTTCCCTATAACTGATAGAGCTAATTTCTTGATAAACACTTTGTTGGTCAAAGTATTAAAATAGTGATACTAACCATCGCTGAAAAGGCTATTCTGTATTTGAAAACCAACTTACTCCCTTGGACATTCCCAAGTGGGGAGCATCTCACTTCACAAACCACCCTTTACAACTCTTTCAGGTGAAACAGCCTTTTCCAGACATGGACTAGCACAGTGGAGCAACCTTCCCCCAGGCTTAAGAAACAAAGAAACCCTAGCTGAATTCAAATCCACACTTAATGAACACCTCATTAAGAGTGCTGAATGCAAATGTTTTAAAGATAATGGATAGTTTACCTGCCCATTCTGCTGTTCTCCTTTTAGTTATGTATCACTTGTTCAATGGAGCTTGTAAAGTACGGCCTGTACAATCATTGAATATGACGCATATTAGTGGTATATATAAGCTGTGGAAGTTATTTGTATATGTGATTGCTACGTGCCTATTGCATCTTATTGGTATATGTATTCCGCTGCCAGTTTACATTGTACAATCCTATTTCATGTTTTACTGTCTTGCATTAGTTGTATAACGTACGAGTATATTATTCTCTGTATTGTGCTTTCAGTTTTGTTTCTGCACATTAATGCCTGGGTTGTGGCCAAAAAGGATCTTCAGACCAGCCCACCCACCTAGTTATCAAATAGTAATAAATAAATGAGCATGGCTTCATGCCAATGCTCTTCGGTCATGTGACCATTCATAACATTTTCCATTCACATGCATGGTGACTGACTTTTTTGTAGTTGGACCTTATGCAAAACTGTCCAAGCCATGCCCAAATTACCTTGCCAGTTATGCACGCCTAACCCTTTACAATTCATAGTCCAATACCTCTAGTGTACTACTTATACAGGGCAGTTATAACCCTATATGCAAGGCACTTGACTTAGCACTTTCCTTTTACCTTTTGTTTGTTAATCATTTAAACCACCTTTTGTGAATTATTCTGATAAAGTGAGCAATTACTGTATTAATGATATTACTATTTATCTAATTACATATTTGGCTCTGTCAAAGAAACCAATTAAATTGTATAACTTCACTGCCCTAAAAATCCAGATCTAAAATACTCTCTTGCTGTAATGTATACTGAGATCTACAAAATTAAAAAATAAGAGAAGTCTTATTAAATAAAAAATATGTAAATTGCTCAGAGTATAGTCTGTGATGAGCATTTTTCAGAGCCATATCCAACTGAGACTGCAAGGGGCCCTATTAATAAGATAAAATAAATCCTAACCTGATGAGTGTAGAGTACTGACCCATGCAGCCAGTGCAAATTAAAGTGTCCTACTAGTACAAGTTTCCAGACTCACTTTGGAAGTTTGTCCTAAGAAAGCAGTATCCTACTATTTGCAGATGAAGCCAGATCCACTGACCTTACAACTAGTGCTTCTTACATGCAATCAACCCTCATGTACAATGCCTCCTAAGTTAAGTACAGATTAACATACAGGTACCAGCAACACCCATCAACAACCAGAGAAAAGAAAAAAAATAAATTGAAGGTCCTGTACCCCCAAAAGAAATGTTTCCATTTCCTGGCTCCATATTTCATGTTGTTTCTGCAAACCTCCTTCCAAAAAAATGTTCCTCACTTTATAGTGACTATAAGTAATTTAAAGTTTCAGCAAATGAAAGACAAGTCCTGTGAAGCACAAGAAAGGGCCAGATTCTGAAAACTTTGCCACATTGTGAATGGTGTGTGCGATTCAGGAAAACAAGCTGTACAACATAGCCATGCTGTGCAGCAGAGTCTAGCATGGTATATGCTAATGGCCATATAATGACATGGTAAGGAGCAACATTATTAAAATGAGCATCTCCATGTATGCTAATGAAACAAAACAAAATGGCAGAGTGATTCAGCCACTGCATATTGAATTCATCTGAATGTTCATGTTCATAATTAGGGAATTGCTAAATAATGTCAGGAGTGCCTTACCCTTGTAGTACCTTCCCAAAATATTTAAAATTGTATCCATCTTATTTTATATTATGGTGAACAATTACAGTACTGCTTAAAAGCAGGGATACTTGACAAGTTTGGCAGTAGCAGATTCAGAATTCGCTGCTCTATGAGTTGTTCTGTAGAGTGATGGATCCCTATGCTTACCTTCATGCATACATTGTGCAGATTCACCTGGCTAGGTGCCATGATTATGCTAATTAGGACTCTGCTCATTATTGTTTCTGAATAAGAGCCAGATCAAAGTCAAATGGGGTTCTATGCAAGGTAATGGATTGGCCACCCCCCCAGAGCCATTCCAGTGTCATCACTTTGCTCTCTCGCCCCAGATACCATAAACACTTTTCAAATTGTTCATTGTGATACTATTTCCTTCTTTACTTCTACAATGATGACATATATTTTGATTTAATTTAAAACTTTTATTTCAAATTTTATAGCACAAACACTGACAGCAATTTGCTAAACAAAACAATACAGTCTCAAAATGAAGACAAACTTAGCATGAGCAACAGTAAACTTGTCTGCCCTTAAAACTCACATTCACTGAAACTGCATTGAAATCCACATTCATAGAAAATGCATCTGGCCAGTGGTGGATTAAGTATACCTTTTGGCTGTTTTCAAATCAATGTCCCCCTTCCCACATTTTTAGGACCATGTATCAATGCATGTGTTCTTTGATTCAACTTCCTGGTTGTATTAAATTATATTCCATGTTTAATACATTACCAGTTGTGAGTGTGTTTTAAATTTGTAGTTTTGAAGATTTTTCCAGAAAGCAGTGAAACAAAATGTGTGAAACAATAATGAGAAAACTACCTATTTTAGAACATTTCATCCGTAAAAGGCCACTCAAACTGCTGTCATTATAATCCATCAGTATCAGTCATTATGCACAATCTCTGCAGAAGTAAATGTCATTTTTATACTTTCACATTAAAGAGAACTGTAACTAATGAAGAGGTTGCTGTTAGCAAACAACTTTGCATTTCAGAGCTTCATCTACATATCCAGCGCCTACTGCACTTGAAGAATAAAATGCCTATGTTTTATTACGAAAACAAACATTGGTGTGCTGATGATATGCAACACAGACACACACACACACACACACACACACACAGACCACACACAGACACACAGACACACACACACACACACACACACACACACACACACACACACACACACACACACACACACACACACACACACACACACACACACACACACACACACACACACACACACAGACACACACACACACACACACACACACACACACACACACACACACACACACACACACACACACACACACACAATTGTGGACCTGGAGACTGTTGCTCTGCATAAAAGAGATTGCTGCTCTGCATAAAATCATTCAGGAGCTTGGTTGCTGTGAAAGAATATTTTCACTCACATTGCTGTTTCCATTTGCTTTAAAAGGAAAGAATGGCGCCCTGCATTCAAATTGTTGGTTGCTGTGCTGTTATTTTCACTTACTGGAATGGACATGTGCTCTCTATAAACCAGGGCTTTGCTCTGTTAGCATCTTCTACTTACATCTCTCATGGTTTATGATGTTAGGATGCTGTCCTGAGGTTTCTGGGCTTACTGATGTATGGAAGTTATTCTGTGAGGTCCTAATGCTTGCTGTGTTAAGTGCTTGGACGTTCTTCCACACGGTCCTAACACTTACTGTGCTGTCTTTAATTTAGGGAACATTTGTTTCTTTTTTTTTAATAGTAAAGCTAGTCCCTCCAGGCAACATGGGACTCTCCCACCCACTACAGACCCTAGGCAGCTGCCTAGGTCACCTAGTGCTGGATTCAGCTCTGTTCCGAATCACTCAATTTTTTAAAACAAGCACACCTGCTAACCGTCATGCCAAAGTCAATTCAATGCCATACACATGCATGAGTCCCTGCAGACAGTACTGTGCACATGTAGTACAGGACATGCTTTCAGAAAGAACTGCAATTCCATGTATAACCATCTGTACATAAAGTCACTGTAGTTCCAGATTTTTAACAGCATATACTGGGATAGAGGATTGTTGGCTTTCAAACCTTAAAGTGCCATTGTGAACCATAATAATACAGTACCTATGTGTTCTAGGTTGCCATCCATCATGCAGATGAGGTACCATTTGATGCCCATCAATGCATAACAGATGAGACATGCAATATCTGATCTGGGCACTAGTTCTCTGCCATTTTTCCATGAGATTTTTCAAAGTGAGACATCATGGCTGGAAAATGAGATGTTAGTGATCCTTTTAGAACTCAGAGGTATTGTGTGGAGGAGATAAAAATATTTCCCATCTCAGACTTCCAGGATGGCTATACCTTGAGTAACAGATTGATTTCAGCTTTCATGGTGTGAAAAAAGAAACTGAGAAAGAAGGGCAAATGAAACTGTTAGATGCAGGAAAATTCAGTCACTGGGTAGTGATTACTCTGTATGGATGCCAGAAAAGAAGAAATCTGTTGAACTTGAGAGAAAATCTACCAGAAAAAGGTAATGAGAAAACTTTCACTGGGAAGAAAACTATAGCTGTTCAGCAAAAAAGGAGTTCCAGTTTCAGCTTTGGTACAGGAGAGGGCTTCTAGTAATTTAGAAGAACAAATAAATCAAATATACTCAGAGTTCTGTAAAATAAATGAAACACTGAAGGATTAAATCAACTCATGTAAGAATTGGCTGGAAAAAAAGAAAAAGCTATGAGCAGATGAACTGATAAAACTGCAAATCTAACAGAGTGAAATGAAGAAAAGGACTGCTGAGTATGAGGCTTCTCAAGAAGAGGTGCTTCAAAATAGTAGAGTTAGAAGACAGTGTGTGGAGAAAACATGAGATTTTCTGCCATACAGAGAAACTGGAAGAAACAGACTGTATTAATTCTAAGAAAGTAAAAATAAGCAACTGGACTGGTGTGCCACAGCAGGATTTGTTAATTCAGATGGCACACTGTGAGTATGTTCCAAACTTGTCTATGAGAACGCAGCCAAGACCTACATAAGTACAGATGTAGTCATACCACCAGAAAGAGTTGATCCAGACAATATTCTGGTAGAAATGAAATATATGAAGTTTGTAGACAAAAGAGCGTTTGTGGAAAATTATTACTCACCATACACCAGGCAGAAGACAAGCAAGTTTATCCCAGTTTATCAAGGAGTGTTGAGATGCAGATGTGAGAATCAAGCTGCTGTATACTGCTGTCATCAAAATATTTAGTTTTCTGGAAGATCAAATAAAATTTTTATGCAAAGCAGGTTAAAGAGGAAATGAAAAAGTTTATCCAACAAACTGTGACCCAGTAAGCAGACGAGAGTTCTGCTTCTCATGTTTCTGACAACACAGTTAACAGAGACACTTTCTCAATGAAACTTTTTACATTATTCCAAAGAAAATGCTTATGAGACAGAAAAAACACATGAGCTGACTAGAAGAATCAGTAGTATTCCTGGACTTGAACCACAGACTGGTGTTGAGAGATGCAGATGATCAAGACCAGCATCACTGGTGTTAGTGAATAAATGGAAGACTATAAAGCATCAACCCCACTGGGTATAGAAATAGACATTTAAAATATGGCTTTGCAAGAAAATACAGTTGTAAAAGACTGGAATTGTGTGGACTTTGTTAAACTTGTGAGTGAACTGTAAGGCATGTACCCCACTTTATGTCATTAATATTTAGGACTCTGAAAGGAATGAAGACATAACTGTAAGTAAATGTTTTAGTTCTTATTAATATTTGTATAAAAATTAATTACGTACACTGCATATTATATTGTAAAACAATTGTGTATAGTGTGCAGTAAAGGACATGTTAAAAATGAGGTGAGGGAGTTTTCTGTTTGACTGCTGTATATGTTAAACATGTTAAAGCAAGCATGTAGCTTTCTTATTTGTAATATGTACAGGCTTTATACTGTAACAAGATATGAACATTTGGTCAGAAGTAAGTTAAAGATAACATAATATTGTGATCTTGTGTGCTAGAGTTGTGATTGAGATGTAAAGTGTTTACAAGGGTTTGTATTTCGGCTTTTCCCGGTTAGGGGTCGCCACAGCGGAACTACGGTCCGCTAATGATTGGCAGTTGATTTTTTACGTACCGGCTTGCCAGGCCTGATGCACAACCTTCAACAAAGGTACGCCCATTCACGCATGTCTCCACGCAGAAGACGCTCTAGCTGTGAATCGAACCGGACAGTGTCTTACTGTGAGGCGACAACGCTACTGCAGCAACACCACCGCAGTAAAGTGTTTACAAGGGTAAATGTCTATATTAATGAATTTGAGTGTTTACAAGGGTAAATGTCTATATTAATGAATTTGATTAAGGCTGTAAGCAATTTATTTTAAGCAAACAGGCATGAAAAACAAGGCAAAATAATGAAATGTGTGGAAAATACTAAACATCTTGAATCTGCAACGTTACTAGCTTGTTTTTCCCATTGGCAAATGCTCTCAGTGGAAGACAAGAAGTCTGCGGGTACAGGGAATTGGTCAGGGGAAGTCAGTGTTTGTGTTCTACATGAAATTTGCAAAGAGTATTTCAAATATGTACAAAGTTGTTAGCTATGTTTTTTCTTATTCCTGACTGTTTTACATGAAGATGAGCTGCCTGCAGCTGTAGGCAATTAATCTTGGGAGTTCTAAGCATTTCAGTGAAAAATAAACCTGGGGATTCAATAAACTCTGTGTAGGCTTTGTGCAAAACCTACATGGAGTTTATGTGTTTGTGTAGTGAGCAGCAGTGCTATTTACATAGTCATGTGGTGCATAGCATTTAAATATATGTGTGGTTTCGTGGCCAGCAACAGTGCTGCCAGACAGAAAACCATGTATAACAAAACGAACAGCAGCAGACATGTAGACCTGTTTAACTATGGGCAAAATAGGTCTGTGAGATTGCACAGAATGCCACAATAATTACCAGGGTTAATAATACTGCAATATATATAGTCCAAACACACAGAGTATTGTGGAATCCCATTTCAGGCATACTGAACAAAAGTCGTGTAAATGATCCATTATGGTACATGGACTGCCATTTAAAATAAACAGTCAGGGGAAGTGTGTATACTGAATAGAGACATGTAGATGAAATGTAGGAATGAACACAGGGAAAGAGGACAGGTGAAACATCTTAATGTACAGCAGATGAGAGCATGTAAATGACAGTTGTAGCAGGAACACTAATCACGTATCGACATGATACAGTTCAGATTGCACAGTGAAAATGTATATTATGTGACTGTCATTAAAGGTGACATAACAATGGTGAAGATGTCTTTGTGATATAAGCATCCTGACATGAACGACGGTGAAGACATCTATCAGGGATGTTATATACAACAGGGGTTAGGGGCATATTGTGAAGCTATGTAAAATGAGTTGCCTGAATATGACTGCAATGTCACCACAGGTCTCCACCACTTGGGACACATAGTTGCAGGCTCATGGAAACCATAAACAGAAGCACACACAATCATGAGGTGTTAAGACGGACACTGCTATACCTGTATGTGACATTATGATCAATCCAGGCTAGTTAACAGGTGTGCATGGCATATATATAGCACAATCAATAAACCATGAATGTAACCCATGCCATCAGTGTTGTCAAACAGCTATGTATGTATTGTGTGCATCACTGGAACAGGTAGCATACATGCATCTGGTATAACACCATGATGGGGGTTAAACACTATCAGACAGTAATGTTTATGCAACAAGAAGAATATCTAGGTATTGCCAATAAGATGTGTGGGAGCTCTGTGGCAAAGGTGGTACACTTGAGTTACGTATCCATGGATGATGTGTAGGGAAGTACATGAAGAAATGTGCATTATGCTCAGTTACTGGTGTGATGAGGGCTGTGAAATATGGAAGTATTATGGCCTTTGATGTTAATGTCCTGCACATACTCAGAAGTTGTGTTACATACAAGGGAGTAGTCACCACTGTGGGCACATGCTGGTGGAAGTTCCACGTACCACTTGGCCTGCTCATGGGGGTGTGATGTCTACATTATCACTGGGGTTTGCATTTGTTTTCATAACTATTTGTCTGGACTATATGAAGAAACACATAACTGAATTGTCAGGTTATGTGTCCCAGGCAGGTATGACCCTAGCCCTAAGCAGCATTCTACCTTCACCCAGAATGATGCCACAATATAAACAAAATTGATGGACTTCAACAATTGGCTTAGTTTCTGGTGTCGATCCAGGGGAATCCAGTATCTCTCATCCTGGGTTACATGGTCAACAAGCCATGCTGCTTTGCCAGAGATGGTCTGAATCTGTGTCCTCTAGGCTGTCAGATGCTGGCAAAGGTGCTTGCCTCCTCCATAGTGCCTTTGTTAGGCAACATGAAAGCAACAAAGGTTCCAACATAACAACATTCACTGGAGAGAAACTCAAAGTTCTACTGCTTAATGCTAGGAGTCTAAACATGAAGCTGCACCAGAGGAAATGGCCAACCTGCTAGCTGACAAATATGGAGCAAACTTCAAGCCACTGGCCACACCGACCACACCTCAAAGCATACATGACACTAATCCCCTGCCTAATATCTCTAGATATCAGGTCATATCTGTGCTCTTCAAGGCTAAAAACTTTAATGGTACCTGATAACATCTCAGGCTGCTTACTGAGCAATGTAAAACAGGACCCAGTGGGCCAAATTAGCATATTTTAACCATATCCTGAGAACTGGCTTTTTTGCAGTGGAGTGGAAAACAGAAGCAGTAATCCCCTTGCACAAAAGGGGCCATCAACCATCACTGGGAACTACAGACCTATAAATCTCATCTGTAAGGCCATGGAAAGAATCATTATGGACCTTATAGGTAACCTTCAAACTCTAGGCCCAACCCAATTTGGCTTCATTAAAGGCAGATCATGCTTATTAAACCTAGTAGACTTCTTTGAGAAAGTCTCCAAAGCCCTGGATAAAGGTAAGATAGTGCATACTGTCTATCTTCATCTTGCCAAGGATTTTGACACAATCCCCACTAAAGTATTTGTAAGAAACCCTCCCAGCTGGGAACTTACCCTTACATCACTAGATGGTTATTCAACTGACTCACCCACAGAGCACATGCTGTCAAAGTTGGTGAATCAACATCTACTAGTAGAGCAGTCTCCAGTGGCATACCATAAGGATCTGTGCTGGGCCCTTTAATGCTTAGAATCTACTTCTCATAAGTCCAGGCTAAAGTATATGGCCTTTGGCTTACCAAGTTTGCTGATAATTGAAAATTGAATGGAATCACTGATTCCACCAATTATGTAAATATATTTCAGGAGAGACTAACAAAGACAAATAACTGGTACCAAAGCTACACAGTCTGAAAATAAATGCAAAAAAGTGACATTATTTTTGCCTTTTGTAAAGTGGAATTCCCTGCTAATTATAACATTGACAACACCTCCAAGCTCAAACCCAGTGGTGCAAGACCTGGGAACACAGGTAAATAGCAATCCGAACTTCGACCACCAAGTTTCCACAGTTGTAAGGAAAGTCTTCTACATTGTGCACCTCATACTTCAGGCCATTGTATCCAAGTCTGAGGATGTTATAACACCACTGTACTTGATCCTCATCAGAACACTTATAGAGCACAATACTCCCTTTTGCATGTACCTCACCAGACAGCTGCAGCAGCTGGACAGACCACAGGGGTTTCTAAACAAGAAAATACAGGGCCTACAAGCCATGCCATGACATATGTGGATAGACTGAAAGCCCTGTCATTGTACTCTGCACTGTATAGGATGAGGTGACTTGAGCCTGGCCTAGAAGACCGGTCTCTAGCCCTGCCCTATTGGAAATGCTGCACATCCACAAATCTAATCTAGGGATCTTAACCTAGCCTATCACATTAACAGAACATGCTTGAGAGATAGCTATAGCTAATGACATCAGCAGAGTCTGGTAAGAGGAAGATGGTAATAGCAGCTTCCGACATGCTAGTGTAAAATGTACTATCTAATGTCAAGCAAATGCGCACATGCTTACACACACACACACACACACACACACACACACACACACACACACACACACACACACACACACACACACACACACACACACCAGTTTACTGCAGTGAAAACAGAAACCGTACCTACCTAAGTACACCTAATAGAGACCTCTGTATTAAATGCAAGCACCCCAGCACTAGTCTGACTTGGAGAGTATTGGACAACACTTTATAAGTGAAGACATCAGCAGTGTCTGGTGACAGAAAGATGGTAATAGCAGTGTCCAACATGCTGGTGTAAAATGCTCTCTCTAATGTCAAGAAAGTGCATAAACACACACACCAGTTAACTACAGTGAGATTAGAACTCCTTCCTAAACAAGTACATGGGTTAGAAAACTCAATACTTTATGCAAGTGCTACGGCACAAGTCTGACTTTTACAAGGCTGCAGGACACTTTATAGTGGATAAAATGTGTAGGAATGTCTAACTGTGAAAATACTGGTACTCAATGGGATTATAGTGGTGACTGCAGGATACACAATTATGCTCTTCTGACTAGACAGATGGATACACACACACACACACACACACACACACACACACACACACACACACACATTGACTGCAGTGAGAACAGAACGCCTATCTAAGTACACAGACTAGAGAAATCAGTACTTTATGCAAGTGCTACAGTACAAGTTTGATTTTTACAAGGCTGCAGGATATTTTATAGTGGACAACATCATCATTGGATGTTTGAGACAAGATGCTGGGAGGCCTGTCTTAAATGGATAGCTAGCCATGGGCAACTGTCAAGATGTTAAAGTTCTGCATGCTACCTAATTGATATGTGTATTATTTGCTGTTGTGTTTCCAATGTACATGTATACTTTAAGAAACAGCTTTAAAAACTATATGCAAACAGCTGTCCACATTACTAGAACTACTGGAAAATCTGAATGTCTATTTATAAAGCTGTGCATGCTATATAAGAAAACATTTTTTTTATTTCTGTAGTGTAGTTGATATATTTCTGAACAAATAGTGAGAGACCAAGTTTGCAGTACATGGGGGAGGTAATAGATGGCTCCAGTGTAACAATGCGTTCTTTTCTTAAAAAGTGCCTTCCACTTGTTTGTGTTTTTACATGTATTTTCATGCCATAAAAACTACATGGATAAAAAACATAAGTCATACATGTTAATGTAAACTTTTAATAGCACACCGCCGAACAGCTGGTTTGCATGATTAATGGCAAACTGTTTGCAAATGCGAGATACAGATTTATACTGCTTTCCCAGTTTGCATGTAGTTACAAGCAATCACAAGCCTTATTGATAAAATTATGAGAGTTCTGAGTACTGAATGTATGAAACACACCTGCTGCTTAGCTGACTCTGTAGCAGCAGGTATAAATGCACTGACACATTACTTTTGGAGCCCAGATGATATAGGGTTTGAATCCAGGTGTATCTCATAGTGTTAAATGCATATTTATACAGCACTGGCACAATTCTTTATTTATATTCACTGCATGTTACCATAGCACAGCATGTTTAAGCAGCATTGTATGGAGGTAACCACACCACTGAAGAGCCATTCACTGTCACTCAACATTGGTGAGCAATGCCACACTCTTTGCAAACACAGAGGCCAAAATATGAAGGGATGCATATTTTTTACTTATGTGTGTTGTGTGTAATTCTATTTTTTGACCAGATTAAAGGTGTTAAAATGGAGTAGATAGGAAAGTGGTGAAACGGGGGGCAAGTGGAGGAAAAACAAAGGGAAAGCAATATAGGAAAGTGCAGGAGGGAGGTAGGAAAGAACCATAACTATCCACTTCTTCTACAATGTAATGTGAAAATATGTACAGAATATTAGCTGAATTTGGACTGTCACCTCGACAAAGAGGGGTGACAACAACCCTATCATGTTGTATAGCCAGTTGAACCAAATCAAGTGTGTCAAGAAGATGCATGTGCAAAGTGGAGAGCTATGTATGGGACAATATATATTTATTTTTATGTGGAGGCAAGTGCCCCATTTTGTTTTCTTACTTCAGTAATAAAGGAATGTTGGATAAGGGAGAGAGGTATTTCTGGGTCAGGTAAGTAGGGTAGGTGAGGAAGCATATGCAAAAAACAAACAAGACAAGACACAGGGATGGTGAGAGACATGGCTTGTTGGGGAACACCATGATTGGGGCTAGGCAAGGGACAACAGATGCCCATCCTCATCAAAGATGGGGGCAGTGAGAATCTAGTCCTCACCCACAGGACTGTCATCACTATCCCCTTACTCTGCTGTTTGTTAGAAAGCTTGACATCTTCTCCTGTGGACCATAAGGGAGAGCAACCTCTCCATCTGGAGTAGGCATGCACCAGTGTTGCTGTGCACAACCCTACACACCAACCCTGGTATCTACTGGCAGGTGATAAAATCCCCCACCCCTGCCATTACTCCCGGAAGGTATCACACCACCAGCTGCCAGGGTATTGCTACTTGGGGTGCAGGGGCAGCAGACACAGTGCTGCTAGGTTGGGTCCGAGATGTGCTAGGCATCAGTGGCAGAGCTGGTGGAGTGGGGGCAGGCTGAGCCACTTGCATTGACCTACCTCCCTGTGCTGTAAAGCATTTTGTGATTTGTCAGAGGTGAATGACATGGAAACATTTTGATGACACAAGGAAAAAAAGAGGTAAGGGTTGGGGGTGAGAGAAAAAAGTGCCATCATATGTGATATACAATGCATTATCACAATAATAAAAGTATTGTAGCTGAACGTTTACATTTAAGTATACTTCTTAACAACTACAAACTATAATTAGGGATTGCTCAAAGTAATCCTTGCAATGTGCAGATGATGTACATAGGGTCTATATCAGAACATCGAAGTTTTAAAACTTCTAATGTTCTAAAATCGACCCATTTTGATCAAACGCTGAAAATAGCGAAGCTGCAGAACATCAAATTCTTTCCTAGGGAAAGAATTTGGTTGGCCGGTTCTGTGGCTTTGTTATTTTCAGCGCTGTGGTGGAGATTTATGGGTCAGGTTCAGGTAAGTGTGTGATTGTGTGGTTGTTAGGATTAGGGCACGGGTTTGGTGAGTTAGGGTTAGGGCAAGCGCCCTGGTGGGTTAGGGCATGGGTTAGGTGAATTAGGTTTAGGGGCGGGTTAAGTGAGTTAGGGTTAGGGTGCGGGTTAGGTGAGTGTGTGATAGTGACGGACCTTAGGGTTACGGTTTGGGTTAAGGTAAGTGGATAGATAGTAGTGTATGTATACTTTAGTGTAGGGTTAGTTGTAGGATTATAAGTGCATGTGTGTGTATTGATGTTTTTTAGGTGTGCTTGTGTTGTGTGTATGTGTTTCGGAATAACAATTTTTTTCCCAAAGAAAAAATTCGCTGTTCTGAATGTTCGATATTATGTGGTTTAGATATTTTAGGTTTGATGAAATAGCGTTTGCTATTTTCATCTTTAGATAATGTGATATAAACGCTGCACATATGCTTCATCCAGTTATACAGATTAAGTTAACAGCAGGGCATTAATGCCACTTGTGTAGAAATTAATTTATGTAATATTTTAAAAGGATTGTACTATTTTATACTTGTTACTTATGGTATTTGAACCCACAACATCTGACTGCTGTCTTACACCTGACTCTTACAATTGGTTTGTGCTACAGACTGAAGCATACATGCTTGCTTTTACAGTTATGATATGCATGCTTACTTTTCTACAACTGTATACAAAGAAATTGTTAATTTAAAAGTTACTATAATACTTCCCTTGTGCTGCATACATACCTCTTGCTTCCCTCAGTCTCTCTAGATGCTCAGCATGGGCTTTTCTATTCACAGTAATCTCTGCAATAACTGTGAAATGAAGGGAGGGGAACAGAAGAGCATTAAGCAAACCAGTCTTGCCTATATGTAGCTTTCTATCTATATAAATTTTCTTTATTAGTATACTTACACAACTGTGGGATGTTATTAGTCCTGAACTCATTCAGCCACTGGTTGAGTGTATCCCTCTTGCACCTTTTCAGGTCATTAAATTGATACTTGCATTGTTCTCCAGTGTGTTGAACTCTAATCACAATGGAGACAGCCTATTCCAAGCCTCAGACTTGTACTGGGAGCCCATATAGTCTCCCTCCAAAAGCCTTCTACGTTGGCACTTTACAAAGACGCCAATAAAGATTCTGGACTCCTCAACACCCCATCTCTGCACCCTAAATTGGGCACCTTCCCTTCTACTACCAGACATGTCTAACCAGAGAGAACAGCAATAGCTAATAATGATTTTCCACCAACACGTTATCACATTTACTGATAGTGTGCACACCCAGAGATGCTAACTGCATTTGCACAATTTTAAGCTGAGAGCAACACTGCCAAACAGAGAGAAAGCAGTTTTTGAAATTGGAAGATTAATCTGACACTTGGCATTAGATTGAGGGTTGTTTGCTGCTGGAACGGTTATGTAATTTCACTTTGCAGACATGTACTGCTGTCATATATTTCATGACTTGACACATTTTTGGTTTGGCTTTATACACTGATAAAACTGATTTTTACAATGTAGGATTCAAACCTATGTGTAAGAGACAAAACATTTTCTTCCACAGTGCTGTGTTTCCATCTTTGCCACAGAAGAAGTGCTTCTCAAACATAGTCGTGAATTATATATAAATGCAGATGACAGATTGAGGGGTTAACTGTGTATGTTTGTGACCTGACAAGGTCCTGGTTTATACATTCATGCATGTATAAGTCTTAATGAAGTCTGAAGGTCATTCAAGGCCAGATATAATTATAATTACAGAAACACAGCACTGTATACCCTCATTCATACATATAATTCATATGAGCTCCAATGTTATACATAAATAGTGTTATTGTTACTGTTATTTATAATTATCTTTAATGTTTCTATGTGACATTTAATATAAAGAGAAATGGAATAACAGTAAAAATATTTGGGATTTCCTGCATTATAACCCATGACCATCTACATTGCAGCCCTGCACTTACACCTGCTGCCACAGGAATAGTTAAATAACAGTTGTATATTGTCCCATTCATTATTAACTTCTCTCTGTCAAATGCAGCTCACTTCCACTTAGCATGTTTGCACAGTACCCAGCATACTTGATAGAATGCATCTGTTTTGAAAAATTTGACTGTCTGCTTCCTCTCTGCAAGTGTTCTGGACCTGCAGTTTTTAGGGAAGGTTGCTAACCACTGTGCAACATTGCTAAGTGGTGTTGCTTGATGGAAAGCAAAAAAATGCAACAATATATCCTTTCTGAAACACAGAACATCTGCATCCTGTCTGTGGGTGTTCTGTCTGTTTGTGTGTGGACCATTACTCCAAATTTGTGCAATGGTAAGTGTTGCACAAACAAGCTAAACAAAGCTAAACTTGGTATAGTCTTGTGAGTAGTTTTATTAGGTGTCATCCTTAAAAGACAAAGTTGGGACTTGAACCCTGATCTACAGATAGTATACGCTGTGTGGATCAATGTGTATAGCAGATGTGCTGCATACACAAGTGATTCCAAGTGCAATTGATGTATTGGTTATCAAAGAAGTACATTGCATGACATTTATTGTGTTTATCCATTTCCAATGTTTGCACTAAGACATCCACCCCGCAAATACTGGCATTAAAAACATCTATAAAATAAACAACACTACAAAATATATGTTAGCACACATGAATGATTTTTAAACAAGTCTGGATTTGACCTCCCAAACCAATGAACCTTCAGTACACAGTAAGGTTATTGTATCCCTCTTTGCCACAGAAACAGCTTTGCAGCAGACGATGAAAATCAGTTTGCATACAAGCAAACATCATTCACAGTATTAACAAGGCATATGACCCTTGTACACTTCTGAGCTGTTTGCACATGTATTAATTTCACATGTAGTGCAATGAATGATCACACAACCATTTATGACTATTGTTTGCAAAAATACAGCTCTGACTTATCTTTCTATGTTGTTCATGGTTTTCTTATCTGAGCAGTAATCTGAGACATGTAGTCTGTAAGGCATTTTGTATCATATTCCTTAAAATGTGTGAGAATATTAAATGGCAATAATATCCAGTTTTCAACAAAGGTGGGGAGGTTGAATGTTACTTTTAAAATGTATTATAATTATGTCTACAATGTGCAAGTCTAACCTGGCTGACGCACACACTGGAGGTAAGGGAGTCTTAACTGCTGTTGTTTTTTCATTCTCCCTACCAGTAATCATTCACAGTTGCAATTCATTAGCAACAGACACTGAGGAAGTGCCTGCATTATGTTTACATCAGATACACGGAGCTGAGAATTTTGGGATTCTGCAATTCTAATGAGTTCACACCTCATTTGCATCTTCACCATGCTCACAGCACTGAATCTACACTATAAAAAGGGAACTATGTAGCTAGGGAACCTGAAGGTGGGGAGACTTGCTTATGTGGATAACATAAAAGAAGACTGCTGTTACTTTGGATTTATCTGCACAGCAGACTTTTGATCTTAATAAGGTATGATTGCCTTTTTCAGTTATATACTGGCTGTTCTCACGTGACTTAGAAAAAATATTTGTATATATGCATTAGCGAATGCTACTTTTATCTGTATTCACTTTTTAGAAGTTTACTGATGGCATATACATTTTGTTGTCAGGGCATTTTACTTTCTCAGATGCATAGCCTTATTAACTTTCATCACAAGTGTTAATGTTATGACTGTGTTTCTTTACACTCTTCTATTGTCATTTCAGTGAAATGTAACTGTCCTATATTGTCAATGACACAGGGGTGTTAGCATTCAAGGATAGCTCAGACACTTTTAGGCTGGCCACATGTAGATGCGACTGGTAAATGTGTACACATGTTTTTGTGACAGTTTCTTTGATGGCACTTATAACAGTTCACTGATCTTTATTCCTTTGTTTGGTACCAAAATGTCATTTGCCTGTTGTTATGGGGATGAGAGAACCAAGTTCAATTTCTGTGCTAGCACAAACAAAATTGTTCGCACAGAGCTTTGCTTTCCTATTATTATTCCCTTTGTTTTGGATTTAACCTTGCTTTGTGTATGACTATGATATGTTACAACCACACAAATCCTTTTTTTATATTTGAATATCTTGAAATATTTTCTTTTTGCTTCTCCAGTGGGTAATATTGAAAAACTACTTATGTGTTATATCTAAGCAGGACTTTTATTTATGTGATATTTATGTACAAGTATCTTTCTTCTGTGTTTTATGTCACCTAGGACTATGGCATCCAAGCTTCTCAATCCCCACAAACCCTCCTTATGCGACCCTGAGAGTGATGTAGTTGTTCAATTATTTTGGCAACATGGTGTCTTTCTGCTTGAGAAAGGATGTGGGGATATGTCTGGAAGAATGTGAATTTGGCAGCAGATAGTGAACAGTGTAAATGCTGTTGGAGATGCAGTAGGACATATGATCAGGTGTGTCATACAGCCACAGACATTATTTCATGAGCCCAGAGCACAGCAGTTGCAGTGGTCCATGGACAGATGGCTACCGGGGTGAGGCCTGCTACAGAGCCACTAATGACACCAAATGAAGAGCTCCTGTCCACTGTCATGGATCCAGAGAGCTCAGTGGAAAGTGCACAACAGCATGTGATTGATGGTGCTGCTGTTTCAGGGAGGACAAGTATGTCCCAGAAGGTGCTTCCAGGTAGGCTTACCTATGTCAATTGTTAAATATTTCTTATATAGTAAAATACTGACAGCAATACCGAAGTTTAACAATTTTTTGGAGGGGGACTAGTTATAGATTGATACAGTTAATAACACATTCTGGTTCATTGGACATGGGCTTGGGGTGGATGTATCATCCAAGTTTCTTCTCTTACAAGGCCCAACATTTTTCACCCCATGTTCCCGTTATTGTGATGATGGTGTCCTTACATTTTGTTTAACGTCTTCTAGGACCATCCTCTCTAGCAAGTGTGGAGTCATCTGCACATGGTAAGGCAAACATTTTTATTTCAGTATTGATGAACAGTTCACAGAAATATTTATTTTATCCATATGTGTGATGGTGTCAGGACTGATGTGTGTGTGTGTGTGTGTGTGTGTGTGTGTGTGTGTGTGTGTGTGTGTGTGTGTGTGTTGCTGTACCATCTCTGATAATGGCAGCAGTGTCAGTTTAACATATATTAAACTGTAGCAGTGTAGCTATTCATTTCTTTCCTGTGTTTGTTGCTTATTGCAAAGCACAACGAAAAAGTTGAGGTAAAAAACACACCTTTATCAAACACAAAGCTTTCAGGTACAAGACCCATTCTCAATGATAGACACAGGTACATTAAAATCAGACATTAAATACCCAACCGTCCGTGACCAGCCATGGTCATGTGACTAATACATTAAAATAATTACATTACTTATAATTTTAAGACATAAACAAGTAAAATTAGATAAAATTCATACATACATATATTTGCTTACTTTTGTGTACTTATATTTACATGCACATATATATACGCAAATACATTGCCTATATTACTTTAACTTAGTGTGTTGTATTTTTATTAGAACAGGTTTTAAGGAAACATCAAAATTTAATCCAGGGGATGCATTAGCTGCTAGCCTTACTATCCACTCATATTCTTTATTATCTAAATGATTACACAAGTCCCCTCCCCTAATAGAGCTAACAACACATTCTATTACTCTAAACTTGAAACTGTGTGTAGAACCACAATTTAAAATATGCTTAGATAGAGCATAAATCAAGTATAAGGAGGGGAGTGGAGACTAATGCTCTATCTAAGCATATTTTAAATTGTGGTTCTACACACAGTTTCAAGTTTAGAGTAATAGAATGTGTTGTTAGCTCTATTAGGGGAGGGGACTTGTGTAATCATTTAGATAATAAAGAATATGAGTGGATAGTAAGGCTAGCAGCTAATACATCCCCTGGATTAAATTTTGATGTTTCCTTAAAACCTGTTCTAATAAAAATACAACACACTAAGTTAAAGTAATATAGGCAATGTATTTGCGTATATATATGTGCATGTAAATATA
The DNA here is from genome assembly GCF_019279795.1 of Protopterus annectens. Lineage (NCBI taxonomy): Eukaryota > Metazoa > Chordata > Ceratodontiformes > Protopteridae > Protopterus > Protopterus annectens. Next base: position 1,342,676,714 of record NC_056725.1, on the reverse strand, counting down.
AGTACACAAAAGTAAGCAAATATATGTATGTATGAATTTTATCTAATTTTACTTGTTTATGTCTTAAAATTATAAGTAATGTAATTATTTTAATGTATTAGTCACATGACCATGGCTGCGGGTCACGTGACGTGTTGGGCGTGTATTTAATGTCTGATTTTAATGTACCTGTGTCTATCATTGAGAAAGGGTCTTGTACCTGAAAGCTTTGAGTTTGATAAAGGTGTGTTTTTTACCTCAACTTTTTCGTTGTGCTTTGTACGTTTGACTCTGCAGCAGTATATACTTGGTGTTCCTTTGTTGCTTATTGCCACAGGTGATCCTGACAGTAGAAGTGTAAGACTCTTACAACCTGATATCAGAGTATCGGCAGACTCTGATTATGATGGTAGGCAAACAGAGGCACAGTTGTGGGGTACTGAGGTTGACATTCAGCCCTCTCCTATAATTCCATGAAACACAATCAGTAGGCCTATGCAAAGCCATTCCAGTGAAACTTCAGATATTGGACAGGTGGAGGGTGAGACAATCAGGGTAGCGTGGTTACTGTGGCTTCGGTGCCTGTTGTCTCTGGCCATTGCAAAAGTGTGGGCAAGTTGTCACACAGGAGGGTTGTTAGGGATGCTCAGAGGATGCTGCTGACCATCCTCCACCTAATCCATGTGTCTTTCTGTGCCCCTCGATGTAAGTTCAGGGCCGTCATGGAGGTGCTGGCACATTCTAATAGGACCTCCAAGAAAATGCTTAGGGCTACAGCTGTAGCACAGGCTGACATGCTTGACTACCTCTACCGTGTTGCTGATTCAATGGATCGGATGAATGGCACATTAGAATGGATGGTGTCTGTGATGGAATGTCTGCTGGGAGGAGGACAGCATCCACATGGACATAAGTCAGCCACATCATCTGATGTTAGCCAATGTGTCCATGCCCAATCATGCTATGTAGTGGCACTATTTCCACTGCTCTGTCAGTGGTTGAGGTGTCCACACCCAGACATGGCAGGCTATGGGATCATGGCCCTGGGAGTACTTGTGAGGAGAACACATCCAGCTGACATCAGTCACATTCAGGTAGAGTAGTACATCTGCCCATGGGTGTGGACATGCCAGTTCAACTCCTGGCAGAGCCAGTTCTCGTGGTTGGGTATGATGACAATGAACTGTCACCTCTACCATGCATGGCTCACACTTGTCTGACATACTAAGATGTAGAGCTATCACAGAGCCTGGTCATGTTCTTGCAGATACTCACACACCAATTTCACCTGAAGTGCCCAAACAGACACACATACATAGCAGTTTCATGGGTCAGTCATAAGGCTTAAAGCTCATTCTGTCTCAGTGGACATTTGATAATGTATCCAAATGTCTGCCTTCTCTTTCTTACTCACATGCACTCACTTACCTTTTGTGTCAGCCTAGGTTTCCTGCACCCCCCCCCCCCCCCACACACACACAAAACATCCTGTGCTAATGATGATAACTGTACCATATCCTTGTTTTCTATCTTTTGGATTCAGGGATATGTAAGTTTTGTGCCTGATGCTGAGGATGCATAGCTGACTTAGTATATTTGTGTTTATGATGCTGTTTTGCTAATTGCACTGTTTTCTTAATAGTTTTTGTAATGTGTACATGTCTCCCATACTCTTACAGCAACAAAGCTGGAACAAGCCATACATAAAAGTGGGACAAAGGCTGAGCAATAGGGAGACTTTTTAAATATTTTGGTCTCACAAAGTTAGACAGTTGATAGAATCAAACAGTTTTTGCATCACTATTTTTAAGATTTTTCTGAGCGATATGAAGTCTGAAACTGAAATGTGTGTCACTATTTTCTATTTGCTCTCTTTAATGATTTGCCAGTACAAAATTATGAGGCCAAACTGAGGACATTTTGTGAGAATCAATACTTTTGAGAGGTATGAATGTGTGAATCTTTGATGCCTGAGGCCTATTATTTAAAAGAGGGCACATGCATTTACATAAGTCACTACTATCACATGTTGAAGTCATTGCTATAAAAAGCAACCACCTTTTACTTACTTACATTACTAAGTAACATTATGCAAGAATATGCCATTCATTTGTATTATTACACATTTTTTTTTAATATTCCAGGTACAACAATTACCTTGTAAATCCAGCAATTGCTATAGTTTTAGTTCAGGGCTGACTCTGTCTAAAGCTAGGACTACACAGCCATTACATGGGTAGGTAAAGGTTGTGAGCATTGCCTGGCATCAATGTTACTGTAAGTGCGTGCATAGGATGAAGGTTTTGGCCCCTTAGATGGTGATTGAGTGTGCTATATGTTGCCTCTTAGCCAATGCAAGGGCATATTAAGAACACCTATATATGCCTATCCCCACAGCAGCTGCTGGTTTCCCCACTGATTCCTTACCTGTATGTGGCTGTGGTGATCTTGTCAGTGTGTTGGGATATGTGCTCCTTCCACTTGTTGATCCTGCTGAAGCTGTTTTGTCAGGATGATGCTGTAAAGCATGAGACAGATGGTGAAGACTTTAATATATGTACATGGATTGTACTGCAGAGCTCCCCCAAATGTATCTAGGCACCAGAGCTGCGATTTCAGCATCCTAAAGCACTATGATATCTCTTCTGTGAGTGTGTGCCTCATTCTAGAGTTATTCAGTTGGTGTGTGTGAATTTCTGAAGGGCATCATCAGCCATGGTTCCAGTGCATAACCTGCATCCCCCAGTAAATGTCCCTGTGTGATATCATCCCTAGTTAACATCTCATACAGTTGGGAGCTATGTTAGATATGTGAGTTGTGGTGACTGCCTATGTTGCCAGCACACACATTCAAGATGATTCCCTTACTGTTACATACGACTTGACAGTTAATGGAGTGGAAGCCCTTGCTATTTATGTATACCCTTCCCTGTTCCCTGGGTGGTGCTTTGACTTGTATATATGTACAGTCTATGGCACCTAGTACTTCAGGGTAGTGTTCTACAGGGCAGAACTCCTGCATATTTGTGGCCCTATCCTCAGGTGTACGTGGAAAATATATGTTATCACTGGCATATTGCAGTATAGCATCCAGGAACTGATGTAGGATCCTGGATTCTGAAATCTGTGACACCCCAGCATGTCCCCTGTTGGTCTCTGAAAGGTTCCTGTATCTAAAATTCTAAGTGCTACACATACCTTTGCCTCCACCAGTATGGGATCCCCTCACTTTGCCCTTGGTCTAAGTTGAGGACGATAGAGGTTGCAGAGTCCCTATAGTATGTCTCTGTTCACCATGTCATGCATAACAATTTTCACCTCATGCAGATTGTGATAAGTTACATGGGGTCTAAAAACCTTTCTTCTTCATGGTCGTGGTCTATTAGCAGCAGTAGCAGCAGAATAGACTTTAGCCTGTTGCACATATACATGAATTAAAACAACAGCAGCCCCTAAGATTCTTTCTGTGTAGATTCCTTTCTGTGGCTGTATTCCAATAAGTTTTGGAATTCACAGGGAAAACCAGCACTGAGTCTACAAGGTTGCTTTACAGCTTGTTGACTAGCTCCTCCATCTTGGTTTGGATGATTAGCATACAGTTTAGCTGCTCATGCTGCAATTAGCATGCCACATTGTTTACAGTTTTTGTCCAGCTCTATACAGTGTGTAGAGCTGCTTACTAAATACAAAATGGCCCTTTGTAAGCTTTATTGAATCTGCTCCAAAGTTTGAACTTGTGGAAAGTAAATGACAAGTAGTAACCTCCCTAGCAGTCTTAATACTTTAACGCATTTAATATAACAACACACACACCTTGATTTCTTTATTTAAAGGTAACCAGTGTACTTTTCTCAGGGATAAAAACTTATGTTTACTGAAAGCATGCAAGCTGTTTTTCACATCGGGGGGGGGGGTAGACAGCAGTGTAAATAAGTAAATGGTCTGTAACATACTCTTTAGCATGGGTAACCTTAATTTTATATTATGTAGTGCTTGTGGGGGGCAGACAACAATTTTAGGCAACTGCTCCTATACAGTGGAATAAACTTCATTTGTTGAAAATGTACATTTTTGTGAGTTTGTTCTAAGTTAAAAAGGCTTGTGGGGTTCTGAAAATTTATTTAGGTATTCTTTGGGTGTTTTTATTGAAAGAAAAAGTTGTGAAAATGTGACATAACTTCAAATAGAGATGAGAAGAAGCAACTGCTCAAAAAATCAGTCAGACAAGTATTGGTCTGTGCATGTAAGCTAAAAGTTGGAAATTCACATTCAAAAGAATTGTATATGATAGGTGGAAATAATAGCTTTCTGTCATAATGGCTGCTCTGTCCAGGTTATCCTGGAATGTAAATGGCCTTACAGGTAAAGACAAAAAGCAAAGCGAATTGAATTATATAAATAAATGTACAATGCAAATTGCAATGTTGCAAGACACACGTTTAGATTGAAATGAGTATGTGAATTTGACAAAGAAAGTATATCAGAATATCAGGAACAAAGGAAAATGAAAGTAATAATGCTGATTGCTAGAGAGGCTCCAATAGTGATAAGAGAGGGGAAAAGAGAATAATGATAATTTTGTGGCAGTAAGAGGCTATTGGCAAGGTAGGAGGAAGAAGATTACACTGGCATGTGTTTATACTCCAGCAAAAACTACTGTCATGGAGCTTAAAATGGGAAAAACAAACAGTTTTCAGGAGGGAATATTATGTATGGGTGGGGACTTAAACCTGATTTGCAATACTGAAGATGTATGGGGAGACCTAGAAAACAATATAACAAAAGAGGGTAGATTTCTGAAGAAATTTATGAAAATATTTGGCATAGAAGATGTGAATTCAATAGTAGGAACTCAGAATTTAAAAAGTATTCCTCAAGGTACAATAACTCAGCTAGACTAGATATAAATTATATTTCATAAGACGTGCATTTAATGGAAAGCTACACACACATCCAATAATGATTTGATAAGATAAAAAATGCATGGTAATGAAGTAAAAATGAGCCACTGGCACTTTCCCACTGAGGAATTTAAGGAATAGGTATTGGAAATTATTTGAGAGTTGTTAGGGAGGATATATATTTTTTTCATATGGAATAGCTAGTGAGTGAGATAAAATGAAAATGAAGTTTAAAATGTGATATAAATAAAAGAAAAAGGGATATGGGGAAGAAGTAATAGAATTATTTAGATGGCCTGACAAAGGTTAAAGTATGGCAGAAAAAGGGTAATCTAACATACTAAGATGAAGAGGAATTGCAGAGAGCTAAGGAGAAAATAAGGGAGGATTTGGATAATATATGTGAGTTTAAAACAGTTGCTGCTAATCATATTTTTTTTTCCAAAAATAACTCTAGAGCACATTTTTAGCACAATGACTTAGGCAACAGAAAGTAAAAAGGGTAGTTACCAAACATTGGGAGTCTATATCAAGAAAAATAACCATAGAGCCTGTAGAAGTATTTATGAAAATTTATATAAAGCAAAGCAATGTAGAAACCAAGAAAAGATACAAATGGAAATATTTATGAAAGACTTCATTATACCAAGGCTAGATCATTAATAACAAAGGAAGAGATGAGATAAAAATGGTAAAGTCTAATCAATCAACAGGGAAATCTCCAGAAATAAATGGTGTTCCTGGGGAAGTTTGGAGTAAAAAAGTGATAATGTTCTGGGAGATTTTGTTTAACAGCATTTTAAAAGGGGAAGCACCAGCATAATGGAAAAACGCTGTGGTAGCTGTATTAAAGGGTAAAAACCCTTCAGAACAAGTTTCATATAGACCCGTTTGAATTTTAATTCATAAAGTGTTTATGTCTATACAGGCTAAGATAATGGCAAAGGTAAAAACTGCAAAACCACGAAATGAAGTGAAAAACAAGAAAGCTTAAGCATAAATACTTTATTTCTCTACTTTTCAGGACTTCTTCAGAAACAATCAATTGCATTAAAATCCACACTCTTTAAATACAACTACTAATTTCTATAATCACCCCCTCTCGTATATCGTAGGAGTGGTGTATATCAGTGTATGTTCTGGTTGTCCAACGTTTTAAGTTGGTATGACCACCGGGGCACTTCACATAAGAATAAAAGAACATGTTAGGATCATTAAAAATAAGGACCATGACAATGCACTTTATAGACATAGTTTGACTCGCCAGCACCACAAAAAGTATTTGTTTTATGTGTTGGAAGTTTGAACAGTTGCCCAATGATATGAGAGGGGGTGACTATAAAAATTATTTAGAGAAAAGAGAAACTTCCTGGCAGATTAAATTGATAGCTGATGAATTCCCAGGTCTTAATGTGGTAGTAAATATAAAATGTTTTTTTTTTTTAAAGAATGTAGGCTCAAGGTAAAATCTTATTATTGTAACAACAGTTGACTATGTCTTTTAAAAATTCTCTATGTTAATTTATTTTTGTGTTAATTGTTTTTTATGCCGATTGGATCATTGTATTCATTATTTTATTAGTAGTTGTATTTAAAGAGTGTGGATTTTAATGTAACTGTTTCTGAAGAAGTAATGTTGGATAAAAAGTGGACAAATAAAGAGCTTACGCTTAAGCTTTCTTGTTTTTCACTTCAGTTCATGCTTTTGCAGTTTTTAGTTTCTTTTTACCATGTATATCATTTTTTTTTTTTTTTGGTTTTGAGAATCGCAAAGGTTTTGCCAAAATTAATAGATATGGATCAATGTGGTTCTGTAGAAAGGAGGCAAACATCTGAAAAATGTAATAGAACAATGATGATCCACAGGGAAGCAGAATGTAAGAAAATACTGCTGTTATTGGTGAGTTTTGATGAGCAGAAAGCATTCAATGGAGTCAGCAGGCATTTTATGAGCAGAGCAAAGGAAGCATTTGCATTCCATGATAGAATAATACAGTTATTAGGAGGATTTATCAAGGAGTGGAAACAAAAATTAAGGTAGCATGGTTCCTCTCTGATAAGCTTTTTTTTTTTTTTTTTTTTTTTTTTTTTGAACAGAGAAAGCAGACAGGGGTGCCTTCTTTTACCTTCGTTATTTGCTTTATATTTATAGCCACTAGCAAAGAAAATAGGGGACTCACAAATTCAGAAATATAACTGTTATGGTAATCAAGAAAAGTTGTTTTTTATTTGCAGTTTATGTTATTTTGCACCCAATAAAGCTAGAAAAGGGCATTTCAGTGTTGTGGAATATTTTGAGACACTTTCAAGTCTTTTTAGGATTTACAATTAATTAAGATCAGGATATAGTAGTAAACTATATACTCACATATGAATTGGTTCAACAATACCAATATTTATGGAGGCATGATAAGATGATGTATAGATCAAAAAAGGATTATGTCATAGCAGCTAAGGAATGTGAAAAGAGACTAAATAAAAGATAATACAACAAAGTAAGAAACTGGAGGCTCTCAATAATGGATATTGATAGTAGGATACAAGAAGTGGTAATGTTTTAGTCTCTTTAACAGGTCTGGCATATTTTTATCAACCAGAGGAGACGTTGCAGACAATAACTAATAAAAAGTTGAAATAATTCATTCAGAAGGGGACAAAGGCAAGCATTAAGTGGGATAAGCTGATTCTCCCAAAAGAAGGTAGTTTAGGATTACTTGATTTGAAGGGATATTTTAGAGTTACACATTTAAGGATCATGTACGTAATGCAAGCAGAATGTTATAATTCAGAGTGGAAAGTGATGATGAATGGGGGGGGGGTCAAGAAACAAAGAGTATGATTTTGGATGCAGATACTTAAGGAGAATAATAATAATAATACAGAATAGTATGTTCATAAAGTTGCAGAAAGTGTTCTAAGAATTAAGCCAACACAGGAATGGAGGAAGGAGATTTTGCCAATAGGGATGACTACAAATTTTGGTACAGAAAATAGGCAAGAGAGGGTTGGAGCTTAGTGGAGTAAGTTGCCAAAGGAACCAAGGTATTGGGAGCAAATAACTAGAGACTATAACTATAAAGACTATAACTAAGGAAATCATTATTTTGAGGTGTAATACATGATCGGAACGGTCTACACATAGTAAGGCCTAATTAAGTTTAATGCTACTGGATGCCAAAAAAGCAATTACTCAAAAATGGAAATGAAAAGCTAAATCAATTGTAATTGAGGCTTTGCATATTTTACACAAGGCAAAATAACAAGAGGTGGGATCTTTAGAAAAGGAAAAAAACATTAAATAGAAATAAATGGAATTTGTGGAAACAGTACCTGCAGAATAATGTTCAAGAATAAAAGTAAGACTTAAGGGGAAGGCAGGAATTAAACACGCTATATAATGTTAGAATGCCAATATGGTTTATTTTCTATCTTTTTAATCTCTCCAAGTTTTTTGGGTTTCTAACACAATGACGGGAAAGGACCACATTCCTAAGTGAAAGCATGATTGCAATATGCCCAGTATTGTCTCCTTCTACAATTCATATGGTGTTACATGTATCCATAACGTATCTAAGTACGACTGGATATTCTTTTTTATAAGACCAATTGCTTGTACTACTATTGGAACTGTCTGGGTATTCTTCTTCCACATTGCCCTTGTTTCTGCTTGCAAATCATAAGGAGTTCATGGGTTCATAGGTAGGTACTAGGCTATTGGCCCTGGGGCCTATATAAGCCTAGCCAAAAAGGTTCCCCGGCTTTTGCCACCCAAGAAAATTATTTTCTTGTGCCCCTGTTGAGCAGTGCCGCAGAAGTGATTCTCCGGGGTGAATTTTCTATTTCCCAACCAGTCATCAAGATTTTTCTTAAAGAGGGCTAATGAGGAGCTTTGCTTGACATGAATGGGTAGTTTGTTCCAGAGTATGGGAAATCTCTGGGACAGGAATCTATCCCTCCAGCATGTTCTGTTTATTGAGGTGACAAGGTTTATGTCTCTGGAGCATGTGGTTCAGAGAGATTGGGATGTCTAAGTGTAGCATGTCCAACAGCTCTGGTTTTGACATAGCTTTGTATGTTAGGGAGATATCGCCTCTGAGTAGGCGATATGCGATGGAGTAGAGCTGGAATTTTTTGAGACAGTCTGCATATGGCATCTGTTTGAGGCAGGTAACCCTCTTAGTGAGGTATTTCTGTGGCCTTTCCAATTGTTGTAGGTCCTTGTGAGCTACATGCCAAACGGGGCATTGTACTCTATAATGGGTCTGATGAGGGATGAGTAGAGAGGAACAATGACCTCCTTTTTTCAGGAGGAGAACCCTTTTGTGATGAGGTGTTCCACGTAGAAGGATTTCCTGACTACTGTGGCAATGTGGTTATCAAAGGAGAGACTACTGTCCACCTGTGTCCCAAGTTCTCATCACAGTTTCAGTGTTTAGTGAGCTACCGCCTATGTGGTAGTTCATAGGTACTGAGTTCTTCCCAAAGGGGATGACAATGCACTTCTTGGCATTGAGCTTGAGGCCATGACTGACACTAAGCATCTGTCACTGTGAGGCCCTTTTGTAGAATGTTTGCACTATTAGGTGATTCAATTATGGCTCCCAGTTTGCAGTCATCTGTGAACTTTGTTAGCCAAATACCTTCTGTGTTGGCATGCACTTCAAAGAAGTAGATGCCAAATAGGAGAGGACACAGGACCGAACCCTGTGGTACTCCACTCGTCACTGGTCTGAAGTCAGACTTGGAGTCGGCTACTTTTACTGTGTGGGTTCTGTCAGTGAGCCAGTTAGCCACCCATCTTGTGACATAGGGATTTATGCCCAGTTTAGTGAGTTTATCTATAATTCCAGAGTAGGGGGTGGTATCAAAAGCCTTGGCAAAGTCAAGATACGCTGTGTGCACTACTTCGCCCTCGTCTACGGCTCTGGTGACTGCTTCAAAGAAGTCAATCAGGTTTAGTTGACATGATCTACCTTTTACAAACCCAAATTGAGTGGGGTCCAGAGTTTGGAGGTTACCTATGTCTTTGTTTTAAGCTCCAAGATGATACGTTCCATGGCCTTGCAAACCAGGCTCGTCAGGCTAATGGGGCGGTAGTTTCCAGGGTCCATGGTGGCACCCCTTTGTGGAGTGAGATAACCATTGTTGTGCGCCATTCAGTAGGCACATAGCCTGAGGTGAGGCTATGATTGAACATGGTACTTAGGTGGGGTGCCAGTTTATTCTGTAGTTCATGCAGTACGCAGCCTGGGATGTTCTCTGGTCCAATGGATGCTGTGTTCTTAGCTTTGGAGAGTGCAGTCTTTACTTGTTCATCCATGATTACAGGGGCTTTGCATTCTTCCAGTATTAAGATGGGCCCTTTGGAGGGTGGGGGGGGGGGGGGTAAAGTTAGCACGGAACCTATCTGCCAGGATGTTTGCAATATCGGTTGGTTATGTATATTTAGTGCCATCGTGCTGTAGCTCAGAGCAGATCGGAGTGTTGCCATTAAAATTCTTGACTATAGCTATAGAATGCTTTGTGGTTGTCTTTGGAATCGGTGGTGATTTTATTTTCATAACTGGCTTTGGAGGATTTTATGAGGGATCTCAGCTTCTTGCTGAGGCTAACCAGGGAGTTCCTCCAATTTTGGGATTTTACTCTTTTTTTACAACAGCTCCTTCCTTCTGTTGTAGAGTTTGTTTATGGCAGGGGACCACCAGATTGGCTTCCTTTTTTTGGAGGATAGCATCTTGGTTCTGTTGGGGATGGCATGATCCATGCACTTGTGTATGTGCTTATACAGTGCATTTGTGTAAGATTCAGCAGACGTGCCTCTATTTTCCATCTGCATGGGTGTCGTGAAGTTTGCCACTTCTGTCTTAAGAAGGCTGAAGTTGGCTCTGGAGTAGTTTTTGATGGTGGTTTCCTTAATGGGGGTGGGATATTGATGTCTAGGGTGATTAGCTTGTGGTCGGATCTGACTAGCGAGGAGTTGACCTCTGGTGTGGAACACCGGTTACCAATATTGGTAATGACCAGGTCCAGAATATTGCTGCCCCTGGTGGGGGTGTGGACAAGCGGATCCAAGGCATTGGAATTTATGAATTCCAGAAAACGTTGAGTGAATGAGCTGGTATGAGTAGTTTTCCCAGTTGATGGTGGGGTAGTTGAAATCACCCATAATTAAGGTATTGGGTTGTACCTTAATATTTTCCAGTATCTTAAGAAATGAAGAGTGGGAATCCTGGGGCATCTGTAATGAGCTACAACTTGGATTGCAGTCTTGACCAGTGCTAGTTGCACTTGGATAATTTTGGATGCATTATGTTGAACAACTAGCCTGGGGGTGTGGATATCCTTAATGAATATGGACACACCTCCGCCGTTAGTGTTTCGGTCCAGGTTAGGTGGCCGAAAGGTGTGGTATGAATTATAGCCTGGTAATGCAGGAGTGCTATCTGAATCCTTGAACCAGGTCTCTGTCACTGCACAAATGTCGATGTTCTTCATTTTAAGGAGTGCCTCGAGTGAGTGCATTTTGAGGTTTAGACTTCTAGCTTTGAGTAGCATTACCCTCAGAGTTTGCTTGCTTGTACCTGTTATGGTGGTGAATTTGGCAACTGAACCTTGGTTAAAAAGGCACTATAGGGATGGCAAGAGCCTTAGCCAGTATCTGGAATCCCAGGGGTGACAGGTGCAGGCAATCTCTGGCAAAGCTTCATGGTCTGTCGACCATGTCATCCCAGGCAGACAGATACTGGATCCCATAGAATTACACCAGAAGCTTAGCCAATTGTTGAAGTCAATCATTTTGTACTTGTACTGTGGTATCATTCTGGGCGATGGCAGGATGCTACTCAGGGCTAGGGTCATACCTGCCTGGGCTACAAGATCCGAGAGCACCTCCATGTCTTTTTTCATGTAATCCAGGGAGGTACATCTCAGGTCATTCCCACCAACATGGACAATAACAGAATCGTATTTGTACTTCTTACTTAGTGACTTGAGTGCATGTGTTATGTGGTGGATTCAGGCAGCTGACAGTAACTTTCACCTTATTTAGCCTGGTGAGTGGGATATCACTGTGTCTGACTATAGAGTCACCTATGACTAGTGTGTTGACTATGTTGTTTTGCCTTATGGGCTGAGGTTGAGTGGCACACTGATTTTGTAGACTATGCATCATTTTGGTAGTGTTGGGGGGTGGTGGTTGTTTGTGCTTCAGCTTGGGAGGTCTCTGTTGCTTGGGCAGATTTTTATTGAGAGCCACCATGAATGTGAGTGTGTGCTTTGTGTTTCTATGTGTGCATTTTGGTAGTGTGGGTTTTGAAGGACTGTGTGTTGAGTGTGGTGTGGTGCAGGTGTTAACCTTCTCCTCTTGACTGTCTAGTCCAGTCTTGACTGGAGAGAGCTTGGCTTCCAGTTTGGCCATATAAGTGCATTTCTCACAGGTTGTAGTGTTGGGTAGTTGGAGGAGAGGGTTTGTCAGTGTACATGAGGCAATTGCTACATTGCCCCAAGATACCCAGATTCATCAGGTGGACATGAGAAAACACCGGGTGCTAACCCATGGACATGCCTGGATAGGTGCTTATTAATTTAAGTACTAAGAACTGTTTTCCTCTTGACAAGTGAGGAAAGTCAAGTGCTGTAGTAATCTGTAGCTTATTTACTGCTTACAATGAGTTCTGAGCAAGTGCTGAGCACAAGGAAACAGTTTTGAGGGCCGAAACTAAAAAAAACCTGGGAAGTTCTAGCTAAAACTAGCTAGTTTTAGCACCAGTCCCAAGAAGAGAAGCAGACTGCGGCCTGTTTGGTGATACACAGTCTTGTCCCAGATGATGCAAGGGTCTGCAGGCTTGTAGCATTTTTCTGGTAGATGCCTTGAATAATAACCAGACCAATCAGGTATGTTAAGCACAGACACTCACTCTCTAAACAGAAAGAGTCAGGAATCAATGCACTCTGCTTCTACCTGCACCAGGATCAGAATATAAGCACAGATTCTAAGCTGTCACCTATAAAGCAGTTATTAAGCTTTCTGGTCATCAGCAGTCTCCAGGACATAATGTAACTGCACTCCTTCTCTAACCAGGAGAAAACAGAAGCACTAATCCTAAGATGACTACTGAGAGGCAGAATGTGGGCTCTACAATAACTGGTGGTCTTGCAACAGATGCTTAAAGGTAAGATGAAAAAAAGATGGTTTATCCTAAACACTGCAGTGTGCACTAGAGGAGTTAGATGTGAAAGTAGGTAACTTAAGTTTTACCTGTCTAAAAGTTAAGTTTTATTGAAGAGTTACTAGGCTATTGGCTCTGAGGCCCTTATAAGTCTAGCCAAGAGTTTAGACAATGTATAGACAAAGGAGCACCCAATGCCCTTGTCCAGCAGGGACACGGGTGGAATCCCAGGGATGTATTTTCTATTTCCCATCCAGTTATCCAGGTTGCGCTTAAAAAGGGGTAAAGAGGTACTCTGCTTGACATGGAGAGGGAGTCTATGCCACAGATGGAGTAGTCTCTGGCTCACAAATCTGTCCTGTCAACAAGTTCTATTAATGTCACAGAACAGGTTGTGGCCACGTGTGTGGGTTACTCGAGTGGAGCTTGACTTGCGGATATGCAGCAGTCCCATCAAGGCGGGGTCCAAGACACTTTGTATGCCAGACAGAGGTCTCCTCTGAGGTGTCTGTATGAAACAGAGTAGAGGGATAGGGCTTTTAGCCTATCTGTGTATGGTAGATTTTTGAGGCCCTGGATTCTCCTGGTGAGGAAGCTCTGTGGTCTCTCCATCTGCTGCATGTGCTTTGCAAGGTACATGCCAAATGGGGAGCTATACTCAATAACAGGCCTTATAAGGGAAGAATACAGGGGTGTTATAACCACATTGTCTCTGGATGAGATACTCTTACTTATAAGGTGGGCCATGTAGAAAGCTTTCCGTACAATGGAAGCAACATGGTGGTCAAAAGTCAGGTTGTTATCAATCTGGATATCCAGATCCCTCACGACTGACTGCATGCTTAGAACGTTGTTATTAATGTGATAATTTATGGGGACATCACTCTCCCCAAAGGGGATGATGATGCATTTATTTGTATTTAGCTTGAGGCCATATTTCTGGCACCAGTCATTTGTTTGGGTGAGACCCTCTTGGAGGATGTCCACGTCACGAGGGGAATTGATGACAGCACCCAACTTGCAGTCATTTGCAAATTTGGTCAGCCATAGCCCACTGGTTTTGGCCTACACTTCAGAAAAGTATATCCCAAATAGCAGAGGCCTCAAGACTGAACCCTGGGGTAAGCCACTCAATACGGGTGTTCTACTTGAGGTGGCTTCCCCTATTTTGACTAGGTGGCTTCTATTAGTGAGCCAGTTAGCTACCCATCTGATAACACATGGATTGATGCCTAGTTGAGAGAGTTTATCTATTATGCCCAAGTGGGGAACAGTGTCAAAGGCTTTTGCCAGGTCAAGGTAGGTGGTGTGCACTGCCTTCCCCTCGTTCATGGCTTTGGTGACTGTCTCAAAAAAGTCGACCAATTTTAACAGACATGACCTCCCCTGGATGAAGGCAAATTGTGTGGGATCGAGTGTTTGGAGGTTGCCAATGTCCTTGTTAATCAGGTCCATGGTAATCCATTCCATGGCTTTGGAGATCAGGCAAGTTAGGCTGATGGGTCTATAATTTCCCAGATCGATGGATGCTCCACCTTTATGTAAAGGGATGACAGTGGCTGTACTCCACTCACTTGGGACAAAGCCAGTACTCAGGTATTGGTTGAATCGGGTGCCTAATGGTGCTGCAAGTTCCTGCCTGAGTTCATGTAGGATGCAGCCTGGGATGTTATTGGGTCCCATGGAGGCTATTTTTTTTTTGCCTTTGAGACAGCAGTGATGACCTGATCCCTAGATATAAGGGGAAGGGGGGGAGGTACTGGGAATGTCCTGATTTACTGAGGGGTGAAATTTTTGCTGAATCTGTCAGCCAGAAAGTTTGCTATATCTACAGCATTTGTATATGTGGTGTCCTTGACCACCACTTTTGAACAGATCTGGGTGCTTCCCTTGAGACTGCGGACAAATGTGGAGAAGGCCTTATGATTGTCTCTAGTAGATGTGGCCAATTTGGACATGAAGTTTGTTTTGAAGGATTTCACTAGTGTTCTTATTTGCTTGTTTAGGCTAAGGAGAGATTGCTTCCAACTGGAAACCTGCTGCTTCTTGATCTTGGACAGCAATTTTTTTTTTCATTTGTTATAGAGTTTTATTTATTGCAAATGTCCATCAGACAGGTTTACTCTTCCTTGCAGATGATGATTTAGTCCTGTCAGGTATTCCGGATTCCATGCATCTATATAAATGTTCATATAGTAATTTAGTATAGTTTTGGATACTTGTGCCAGGTCCTAACGAGGGGGAGGGGACTGTGAAGCTGTTTATACCATCCCACAGGGGGTCAAGGAGATGGTGACTTCGAACGTGACCACTTTATGGCCGGATCTTACAAGGGAAGATGATACTGCAGAGATGCTGCAGTGGTTACTCATGCTGGTTAATACCAAGTCCAAGATGTTTTCACCTCTTGTGGGGGTATCGACTAGCTGTTCCACAGCATTTGCATCGACAAAATCGAGGAATCTCTGGGCATTTGTGTTCTGGCATGAGTTCTTCCAATCTATGTTTGTGTAGTTAAAATCAACCAGAATCCGGGTAAAGGGCTAAATTTTGATTGATTCAAAGAGGTCTAGATAGGCAGTTTGGGCATCTTGAGTCAGATTTGGGGGCCGGTAACTAGCTATGATTTGTATAGGGGTCTTGTCAGTGGTTAACCGCAACTGGAGTGTCTCCTGTGCATCATACGGTTTGAACAGCCTGGAAGTGTGTATGTCTTTAATATATATTGACACTCCACTTCCTTTTGATTTACTACCCACAGTTTGGGGTCTGAATGTATGATAGGATGAGTAACCAGGTATGGGTGGGATGCTCTCTGCAGCTTTGAACCAGGTTTCGGTGACTGCACAGATGTCAGCATTTTCCAGGGTTAAGAATGCTTGTAATGAGTGCAATTTCATGTTTAGGTGCCTAAGGTTTAGCAGTATGACCTTTAATTTGGGTGTTGTTGAAATTTTTATGTTGGTAGTTTTAACCTCATCACTTTTTCTAAAAGAGGCACTATGGGGGAGGCAAGTGCCTTTGCCAGAAGCCTGAAGCCCAAGTGAGGCAGATGCAGGCCATCTCTGGCAAAGCATCATCATCTGTCGATCATATCTTCCCAGGCTGTAAAGTACTGGATCCCCCTGGAATGGCACCAGAAACTAAGCCAATCGTTAAAGTCAATCATTTTCTGTTTATATTAAGGCATCATTCTGGGTTATGGTAAAATGCTGCTTAAGGCTAGGGACATACCTGCCTCGGACACATATTCAGCGAGTTCAATCATGTCTCTTTTCATATAGTCCAGGGAGGTACATCTCAAGTCATTCACACCAATATGGACTATGACAGAGTCATAACAGCACCTGTTGTTGAGAAACTTGAGTCTGCGTGTGATATGGCGGATTCTGGCCCCTGACAGATAACTAACTGTGATTTTCTCCTTATCCAGCCTGGTGAGAGGCATATCTGTGTGTCTCACAATGGAGTCTCCTATGACTAATATGTTGGGTTTATGTTTAAGTGTTAGTGGTTGTGAGACACAGGTCTTTAAGAAACACTCCCCATCAGGCACAAATGGAACTCTAGCAAGATAAGCAGAAATTCACTGAAATGTAATATTTTTATACCAGCAAGATAAAAGACCCAAGCCACACACTGAGAAAAATAAATAACACAGAAGCTGTTTGGCCAGTTTTTCTTCTCTGGACTGAGCACACCACAAACTCACAGGGCAACAGCAAGAGCCACCAACTTTAAGAACACAACAGCAGTTGGGTGGGGGAAAAAAATTCAACCACAGATCAGCAAATATATAAATGGGGACACAGAAAAGTAAATAATTCAGTCAAACAAATAACAGTGTAGTAAACTAATGCAGAACTGTTACACAAATAAATAAAAAACAATGCAGTACTGATAAGTAAATAAATACAACCAGTGCAGTGCTGATAAGAAACACTGAACAGTTAGATAAAGTACAAAAAAATATACTTATGTAGCTGTGTAATTCAGATTGTTTAAGAGGCACTCTCCTTCAGGCACAAATGGAGCTCTAGCAAGACAAGCCTGGTATTTTATGACTTTGTGTTTCTCTGTACATAAAACACTGTAGTCACTGGGTATAGCGATTTCAGTGATCAATGCTACTTTGTCTTCTTTTCATGGACTACTATGTCTGCTTTTCTCACATTTATTTTTTGCTTTGTTGGTAATGTGTGACCCATGTGATATAAACATCATCATTTTCTATAATGCTTTGTAGCTCAGGTTTCCAATGCCTCTCAGCGACTTCAATATTATGTTTGCACAGTCCCCAAAGCAACAATCTTGCCACATTATTATGCCTTTCAATATACAGTCCTTCTTCTGTTAGTCTATCAATATGTGTGTGAGTATGTCTTAAATGATAATTTAATAAAGTTGTTTAAAAAATATTTAACCACCTTTTCTATCAAGATTACAGCCATAAAGGTTTAAGGGAAGGCAGAAACTAATGAGCTATGTGATGTTAGAATGACAATGACTATATAGAACAGGGGTGTCCAACAGGTGGCCCTAGGGCCAAAATCCGACCCATCAAAGCATTTTATCTGGCCCTCGGTATGTCCTGCAACAAAGTGTTTTGAATGGACAGATACATGTTGGACATGGTAATGTGGCCTCCCACATTACCAAGTATGGTAAGTGGCCCCTCAGCCATAAAGGTTGGACAGAAGATTATAAGTGACGTATGTCTGCAACTGAAAATGTCAATATGGTTTGTTTTCATTTATATAAATGCATGATTGCCTATTTCATAAATGATAATTCAATAAAGATGTTTCTTGTTAAAAAAAAAAAAAAAGCATTACCACCATAGGCTCCTGCTGGTGGGCTATGAAGGGCCTCAGTATAAGACTGAGGCCTGAAAGAGTTTGGGGCAGTCTATTACCCACACAACTATCATCACTGCTGCGAGGATGAAGTTAAACAATAGGCACCCCTTTGTGGTAATTTTGTGTCTGTAGCCCCTGAAATATCAAAAGGAATAGCAGCTGCATGGGAGAAGACTGGAGCGCTTAATAGAGCACGTGGGTGAGTACACATTACTTTTAATATTAACAGTAGCAGGATTAATTCCTAAAAATGTATACCCTTCATTCACCAGTGCCAATTCTGCCATAAGTGCCACAGCTGAAAGGTAGCAATATGTTTAATGATATTACTGTGTTAGTAGATGCTAGATGCCTCCTATGATTGATATATATATATATGGACAAGTGGGGCAGGATGTTAAGGCTATGTTCCCATATTATGAGGAAGCCTGTGTTGTGGGTTCAATCCCTTCAAGTTGTGTTATCATTAATTATTTCAGGCATAGTTTTTTCTCTCGTTATAATAGCATTAGATGGGGTAAATATGTATGATCAACATTATTCATTGGGTGGACATATTTTCCAATACAGTCATTTCCTTTGTTTAGAACTTGTGAGGGAAATGTTAAGTCTGAGCAGCATGGTTTCTTTTGTATATACACAGTTGTCTCAGCCAGCATTACTGCATCTTGGACTAGAGACACCTGCTGGTTTATCTATGTAGCTTATCACTTTAATCCTCTGTCAGAATGCAAGTGATGGCTGTTTCAGATCTCCTTCTCGGTTGTGTATTATTAGTGTGAGAAATTATTTTTGGTCCATCAAGTATATTATGTTTAAGTGATTCATGGTCAAATTCTACATCTGCTTCAGTTTTTCATTGTATTTGTGCCTCCTCCCTTGTCACTATACTTTCTCTTACATCATTTTGTTTACTGTTTTGTTTCTGCCATTTATTTTACTATTATATGAAGCATCATTACAAACTGCACCCATCCCAATGGCAAGGGCTGTTGGCCACCATCAGAAGCACACCCAGCATAGCCTGCCACAGTCACCTCCACACCACTTACCATACCTGCACCACCTACTTCAGCTAGCCCTGCACCAGATGCTGTTACAGTTGTACCTGCAACTAACACTCCCCATGGAGGTGACACCTTTCTCTCTCATCTGTAGCAGTCAGACTTTGTGGGAGAGATTACAGACAAGAGGTTGGATGCCTGAACTGGTCAAATGGAGAACTTCCTCCGCTGGCTTGAGTTGTGTCCTTGTCCAGCAATGTCTACACTGTCTGACACAGGGCCCAGTGATGATATCACCCAGGGGTGAGTAATCTCTCAGTGGGTCTCAGCTGGCAGAAACTGCAGCAGTGAACACCCCCATCCTATCCCCTACTACTTTCTCTACTGTATCTCAATCATACTTCCCTCACTACCTTCCATAAATACTTTCTCTGCATATATGTACCCATGGGTTAAAAAAAAGAGCAGCACACAAGTTTCATGATCATGTAGGGCAGTCACAAACTTTCTTTCACAGTTGTGCATGCAGGATCACTGGGTGTCCTCAAGGTTCGTACTTGACAGATGCACACAACTGCTACCCATACTTTCCTGCAACTGCAGTATAGTCCTACATGATCTTCTTGAAGGTCTCTGCTATGGCTGCAATGAGAAACCTTCTTGTGCAGTTCATCCTGCACACCTGTCTGGTTGCACATGTTGTTAATGAGGATCAGGGCTGATTGTACATGTACAACAAAGAGTAGGACTGATTTCAGTTATGAACACGATGTTTCTGAATCCCTTAACAAATCTGCAGCCCAAGAGAATAAGACCATTTAAGATAAAGAAGGCAAAGCGATAGTCTTATACCAAACTAGATGATGTATATCTTAAAAATACTACCAATAATCTTTATATAACTGATACTGTCCTAGTCATGATTATTTTGTTTTGCACAAGATGAATTTTTGTGGCAAGCTAAATTTAAACATTGCAAGGAAAAATTAGAAATAAAGACTTTTACTTAGACCTTGCTTCTTTAATAACAAGTGACTTAATCTATGTGACTGCAAACATATGCTTCATCATTCAGGTGCAGTATCCTCATCATCAGTTTTTTCACAAATAGACTAAACTGATAATAAAATAAGTATAAATTCTATATGTGCAACCTGTATTCAGCAAGCTCTTACTAAGGTCTGAGTGTCTTGCTGGAATAGTGTCTATCCAACTGGTGTATGATAACATAATGAACCTATGTATGTAGAAACTGAAATCCAGTTTCTGAACTGTTGTTCCATCCATCATTACACAAAAAGAGGAATGATCATTGACATCTGTCCAATGCATTACAGCAAAGTGAATTCAAAAAGACTGAAACACAAGCTCCACCTGTCAATCTCCAGGGCACTACCTCTTCATAATAATCTACATTCATACAAATGTGCCTGTCCAAAAATAAATAAATTTATGCAAAAATAAATAAGCTACAGAAAAAATAACCAAGACTTACTCACCCTGATGAATGAAAATACTTATTTACTGTTGCTGATTTTGATGTTTGCAGAAAGGTTTGTTCACTACCCAGAGATATAGTTATTTCTAAGGTAATATCATCTGTTCTAACATGAACAATAACACAAAACTTGAATTTCTTAAAATTATTACAAATACTTGAAGGTTTCACCAAAGCATTATAAAAATCACAGTTCTTCAACAGCTAAATTTCATGCGACCTTGAACTCGATAAGTATCATTGTGACCTATTCACAAAAGTTTTTTGTTTGTTTTTCCAAAGCAGAAAAGCTTGTTTAACTGACTTGAGAGCTGATTTAAAATTTTATGTCAGGAAATTTAATTTGCAGCCCCACATTATAGTGTGGAAAGCTGATGATGATCATGTGAATTTGGGAAGTTATAAATTGATCAGATGAATGGTAGTGTATTCTGATGTAGTTCTATAAAAAAATAAAGTGAATGAAAGGGATAAACTTTAATTTGGTCTGCTGGCATTTTTTCTCTCTGAATTTCAATGTGTTTGGTGTCATTTTAAGTTGTTTTGATACACATTTACCTATTCTAAGTCTTTTGGATTTTTGACTAATTTCAAAAAAGAAATATAGAAGTGCATTGAGTTCATGAGTCACTGATGCATTTGGGCCTTTAAAAAGGGAAAATATATACCTATATGCAGATATACGTTCATAGGTGTGTACTAGGCTAATGGCACTGGAGCCTTTACAAGCCTAGCCCATAGACGTGCCCTGGCATTGTGCTGCCCGACATTAGTTCCCAGTGCCTCTATCAGTCAGAGCCACTGGAGTGATCCCCATGGCGAACTTTCTATTTCCCATCCACTTATCAAGATTTCTCTTGAAGAGGGCCAGTGAGGTGTTCTGCTTGACATGTATGGGAAGTCTGTTCCAGAGCATGGGCAGTCTATGGGTTATAAACCTATCCCTCCAGCATGGTCTTTTGATTGTGGCAATGGGGTTCAGGTCTCTGGAGCGTGTGGTGCGGAGGGATTGGGATTTCTTTAGATGCAAACTTTCTAACAGAGCTGGGTCAAACATGGCTTTGTAAGTCAAGCAGAGATCCCCACTTAGTAGACGATATGAGACAGAGAATAGCTGGAGTTTGAGTCTGTCCATGTAGGACATGTGTTTAAGGCCTAGAATCCTCTTCATGAGGTACTTTTGTGGACTCTCCAGCTCCTGCAGGTGTCTAGTAAGGTACATGCCAAATGGGGCATTATACTCTATGACTGGTCTAATGAGGGAAGAGTAGAGAGAAATGATGACCTCTTTCTTCATGGATGCAAATCCCTTGGTAGTGAGATGTGCCACACACAAGCACTTTCTGACCACAGTGGCAATGTGGTGGCTGAAAGAAAGGTTGCTGTTAACCTGTGTCCCCAGATCTCTTATAATGCCTTCAGGGTTCAGTGGGCTCTCATCGATGTGGTAATTAGTGGGAACCGAGTTTTTCTCAAAGGGGATGACAATGCATTTTTTGGCATTAAGCTTAAGGCCATAGTTTCGACACCAGTCATTGGTCTTCGTGAGGCCTTTCTGTAGGATGTTTGCATCACTTGGGGAGTTAATAATGGCTCCCAGCTTGCGGTCATCTGTGAACTTGGTCAGCCAGAGTCCCTCCATGTTGGCTTGGACTTCTGAGAAGTATATGCCAAACAGGAGAGGACCAGGACCGATCCCTGTGGGACTCCACTCATGACTGGTCGGCAGTCTGACTTGGAGTCTACTACTTTCACACTGTGGGTTCTATCTATGATACAATTTGCAACCCACCTAATGATATAGGGGTTGATGCCTAGTTTAGTGATTTTATCAATAATTCCTGAGTGAGGAATGGTATCAAAGGCCTTGGCCAGATTGAGTTAGGCTGTATGAATGCCTTACCTTCATCCACAGCTCTGGTGACTGACTCAGAGAAGTCAACCAGGTTGAGCGGGCATGATCTACCCTTCAGAAAATCAAACTGCGTGGGATCTAGAGTTTGGAGATTCCCTGTATCCTTGTTAATTAGGTCCATGATGATGCTCTCCATAGCCTTACATATCAGACTTAGCATGCTAATGGGGTTTTAATTTCCAGGGTCTTAGTCACTCCTCCTTTATGAAGATGGATGAGTGTAGCAGTGTGCCATTGGATAGGGACAAAGCCTGAGGTAAGGCTGTGAGTGAACAGGGCACACAGATGTGGTGCCAGTTCACTTTGTAATTCATGTATAACACAGCCAGGGATATTGTTGGGTCCCATGGAAGCTGTATTCTTGGCCTTGGACAATGCAGCTTTAACCTGTGCTGCAGTAATGCTGGGTGGCTGGCATTCTTCAATGTGAATGAGATATCTGGAAACAAATCTCTCTGTTATAGGCTCAAATACAGGAAAAGCAAAGCATAGTTATTAAGACAGTTGTGCTCCGTTACATATGTAACCTATAAAAGGAGAAACTGGGCCTAATAGTAAAATGAGATTTTGTTAAAATGTAAGTTTAAAAATAACACCTGTTATTTTCTTTGCACGCATTTGGCCTGATGTTTTAAAATATATGGATGCAAATTGAAGTTGAGTATCTAACAAGAAAAATGAGTTTGAGAAGTGATGCACTGCAGCTCATATGGAAAAATAGAAAAAAAATAAGCATGGGAATTAGATGAACACTGAAATGCTTGTAGAGAGATGATTACTCAGCAAAATAAAATTCTAGTTATTAAGAAAAAAGAAGTTATGTACTCACCATAACATTCCATCGGAGTTGTTGCTCTTCATTTGTCTTCAACCTGTGGGACACAGATCCAGGACAGATCTGACTCGGTCGCATTTCTCCAGCATCTGATCCAAGCTCCTCCCCTACACATAATGCCCAGTCTCCTTCCTCTCTTCAGATAGAGTTTGCTGCCGCCCATAGCAACCCAACCTGGCACAATGCCTTACCCAGACACCAGAAAACTCAGATAGTATCAATAGACATAACCGTTTATGCCAAGGAAAGGGCCATGTCTTATCCAGCTAGACCACCACACAGACCATATAAGGCAGGGGGACGGAAGGAGGGACAGTTGAAGACAAATGTAGAGCAACAACTCAAATGAAACGTTATGGTGAGTATATAACTTCTTTATCTGAAGTGGTTGACGTAATCTGGTCTTCCACCTGTGGGATACAGTCCCCAGCTACCAGACACCTGGGAGGCCCTCATGGAAGGATATTGCGTAACATGGCGGAGCCAAAGGATGCCCTACTTCTGGAGAGATGAAGGTATGTGAAGACGCCCAGGTAGCCGCAGAGTAAATGTTATCCAAGGAAACTCTGGACCAAAAGGCAGCTGAAGTAGCCATAGACCTAGTAGAATGTGCTTTAACAGGACCTGGTGGAGGCACTTTCTTGGTTGAATACACTAAGTGTATACACTGAGAAATCCAATGAGCAATGGTGAACTTAGATACAGGCTTCCCTAAAATGGGCTTGGAATAGGAAACCAAGAGTTAATCAGACTTGTGGAAGGCCTTTGTTCTGTGCAAGTAAAAACATAATTGTCTATGAACATCCATCAGGTGCAATTTATACTCTCCCTTATTTTGAAAGTTTGGAAAGAAGACAGGGAGGTTGATAACCTGATTGATGTTTGATTCTGAGGCCACTTTAGGCAGAAAGGAAGGATTAGTGCTCAAAGAAACTCTGTATGGAAGATCATGGGGGGGGGGGGGTTAATGAATAAGGCCTGAAGCTCTGACACCCTTTTAGCTGAAGTAATAGCAATCAGGAAGGTTGTCTCCCAAGACAGGAATTGTAGATCCACTGAAGCAGCAGGTTCAAAGGCGGAAGAAACCAAAGCTTGAAGGGCCAGAGTAAGGTCCCAAGGAGATATAGGGCCTTTGATCTATGACCTAAGAAGAAAGGTACCCTTCAGAAACACTTTGCAGAGCTTAGAAGAGGCTACAGAAGCTGAATTATCCCCTATGTGGAAATTAGAAATAGCTGCCAATTGAACTTTAATTGTAGACAAACTGGCACCCTGCTGAAAAATGCCTGCCAGAAACTCCAAGATAATAGGAACTGGAGCAGTGAAGTGATCCAAATCCTGTTGAGCTGCCCAAATTGAGAAACGCTTCCACTTACTGGAATAAACATTTCTCATGGAAGATCTATGACCCGCTATCATAATCTTCTTAACCGGAGAAGATAACCTGGGAGTACTAACTATCATGGGAACTGAAGCAGCCAAGTGGTGAGCTTCAGACTGGCCACATTTGGATGTGGGATCCCTGAGGGATGGGAGATCAGATCCGGATCCAATGGGAGAACACACTATATGAGACCACAGAGAAGGGAACCATACTTGGCGAGGCCAAAAGGGGACAATGAGGATGACTGAGCTCCCCAGCTGTTGAGCTTTCTGAATGGGTTTTGAAATAAGGGGAAGAGGAGGATAAGCATGGAGAAGACCGGAGGGCCAAGCATGAATTAGAGCACCTCTTGGGGGCTCCCCGGAAGGGGGTTCAGAGTGAAAAATTCACTGCATTTCATGTTGAAAGGAGAGGTGAAGATATCGCAGAGAGACTGACCCCACTTTAGAAAGATCGGCTTCTCTACTGAAGGATTCAGAGACCACTCGTAAGGCATCAGGATAGACCTGCTTAGTCTGTCCGCTAGAATGTTGGACCTCCCCGGAATGTGCGTTGCCACCAGATAATGGCCAGTGGAGATCACCCACTCCCACAATCCGTGGCAAAGGGGATAAGAACTCATTCCCCCATTTGTTGATATACCAGACTAATGACATATTGTCTGTCTGGATGGCAACTGTCCCTAGGGGAAGATGGACATGAAGAGCTTGCAACTCCAATAGCACCTCCCTCATCTTCAGGATGCTGATATGCAACTGGGTCTCCAGGGCAGAGCATGTGCCTTGAACTGTCAGCCCTAATAAATGCCCCCCCCACCCAAGTAGGGAGGCGTCTGTGGTCACCGTGGTCAGAGGGGTGGGGAGAATAAATGGGCAACTGCAAAGAAGTTCTGGGGACTGAATCCACCAAAGAAGAGAATCTTTGCATGCCCAGGACAGATGAGTAGGATGTGACAGTGGTAGATCCAGAAAGGACCACCAGAGTCTTCAATGGAGCACCCTTATATGTAACCGAGCTGTGGGGATGAGGGAGATCGTGGCCACCATACACCCCAATGCCCTTAAAACCAACTCCACTGGAGGAGATGGAATGTGAAGAATGTGGAAAACATGAAGTGAGGGACTGAGGTCTGTCGGGTATCAGGAAAGACTTGGCCTGAATGGTGTCCAACCAGGCTTCAATGAAATCCAGAACATGAACTGGCTGTAATAGAGATTTGAGATTGATGGTGATGCCCAACTGGTGGCCAGTTTTGATGAGAAAGTCCCAGGCCTGGCAGAGTCTATGCCTGGAGGGGGTGGAGAAGAGCCAATCATCCAGGTAAGGGAAGACCTGGAAGCCCTGCAGCAGCAGGTGAGCTGCTACCACTGCCATCACTTTGGTGAACACCCTGGAGGCTGTGGTGAGACCAAAGAGTAGCACTTTGAATTGGTAATGATTGTCCCCAGAAGGAAGTGGAGAAATCTCCGAGAGCGTCTGTCCATTTTGATGTGATAGTACGCATCTTGAAGGTCTACTGAGCACATCCAGTAGTTCTCACACAAGAAGGGCAGGATAGACTGGAGTACGACTGTGTGACCATTCGGAATTTCATCTTGGCAACTGACGAATTCAGGGTAGAGAGATCCAGAATTAGCCTCAAGTCCCCCATTTTCTTTGGTACCAAAAAGAAATTGGAATAGATGCCTAATCCAGACTGGTCTGGAGGGACAGGCTGGATGACTCATTTTTATAGCAGCTTGGAAATTTCCTGTGCTGTTGCCTCCCTTTGTGCAGGTGGAAGATCCATGAGGGACTTGGCCTGAATTGGCCTTTGAAAGAAGGGGACTGAACATCCTCTGGATATGATTCGCAACACCCATTGATGGTCAGTAATGGACTCCCAGGCTGTCGGGTGTAGTGATAGTCGATCTCAGACTGCCTACAGAGACGAGCAGCCGGGCAACCCTTCAGGGCTGCTCAGCGGGCCTGTCTGAGAATGAATCCCAAGATCCTTGGTTCCTCGGATGCCCACTGCCATGAAGCCGGCATCTATCAAATCCCCCTCTGCCTCTGGGAGAGGGTGAGTCTCGAGCATCCTGGGAACAACCCTGAGACTTCTGGAACCACATCTTCTTCACCCCCCACTGATTCCTGGAGAAGGATCTTTGAGGGGTTGAGAAGCGAATTCCAATGGCAGACAATCTTCCCGTCCTTCTAGCTCTGGACCAGTGTGTCACGTACCGTCTTTCCAAAGAGTGCGGAACCATCGTATGGAGCATTTGTAAAAGATGCCTTGAAGGGCTCCGAGAAGGTATAAAGTCAGAGCCAGGTGTGACGCCTGATGTCAACGGCTGCTCCGGCAGCTCTAGCGGTGCCCTCAATAGCATGAGAGAGAAGCTGCATAGAGGTATTGACAATAGACGTGAGGGTGGCTATTCGAGAGGAGAAGACCTTATCCTCCGCCAACATGGACCCCGAGGTACACTTGGCAACCTGCTTCACCAGGTCTCGCTGAAGCCTAATAACGTGTGCCATATAGTTCAATGCATACACAAAGAACATGGCTGAAGCATAGGCCCTCTTTCCAAAATGGTTCAAAGTCCTAGACTCTCAGTCCAGAAGGTGGACTGCAAAGCTCTCGTGTGAGCTCCTTCCTGGTGGATGCCGCCACCACCACCATGGTGGCATCAACAGGGGGTCCCTTTGTCCAATGTGGTTTGTCTGTGGGGGCATTAAGGACCTTATCACTGCACTCAGAGATAGGCTCCATCATGTCGGGCTCCTTCCACGTCCGAGATGTCACAAGATCCACAGAGGATCCTCGGGAGGGGACACCCAGGAAGTGCAGGGTCCTGCGTCAAACGTCTGCAGGAACACTGACTCATCAGGGTTGGGTTTTTGGACAGACCACCACCCATGCTGTCACAGGATCTCCATGTCTTCAAATGAGATATCCTCTGGAGGTGATTGGAGGGAACCTTCCCCTTCCTCCAAGTCGGTGTCCTCCATGAGAGACTCTGGTGGGGAGTCTAAGTCTCCTTTTACACGTACATTTTTAAGGAACCTCCTTCAGGGGGGTCTCTGGGGAGGACTCGAAAACATCCAGCTGCTCCCTTGGCCGGAGAGGCAGCAGGCTGTCCCTGAGGTAGCAGGATGGCAGAATGCGGACCAGAAATAGAGGGAGCCAGGACGGATTCCGAGGACGAGATCGTCAAGGGTCTTGATGGGATCAAGACAACCCTCTCCACCATGTCAAAGGCAGAAGGAGAACGAACCACCTGAGTTGGGGCTACGGACACGTCCATAATCCTCTGGATTAATGGGGGAGCTGGAGCAGAGACTCCGATTCGAAGGTTCTACTTTGAAGAACTCAAGAGCTGAAACCATCCACTCAGATCTGGCGTCAAGGCTATGACTCCGAGAGCTGGACGGATCTGAGCTAGTCGGATCCAACCTGCTCAAGGAAACGTCCGGCGTCAAGGTACCAGATACTGTCGGCGCCGGCCCCTTGACACCGAGGGTCCTCGGATCCAAGGACTCTGAAATCAGGGGTCAGATTGGAGAAGTAGTAATCGGGATGGAGGACTGCATGACCCCAGCTCCGGAGGGAAAGGGGGCAGGCAAGGCTTCCATCTGTATCTGGGTGTGGGAGAATCTCCGCATTATCCTGTCCACCTCGGCTTCTGAAAGGCTACGGGTGAATCTGGAGGAGGAGGCCACCAACAACGGCCTAGAGAGGTGGTGAGGTGACACAGATGTCAGGGAACGGCTCCAAGGCACCTCCGGCTCTAGGGAGAAACAAGGCAAACAGAGTCCGGGAGACCCAATACTCGGAGCCAAGCAGAGCCTGACTGGTGGTTCTGCTGAGGAAGAGCATTCAGGGGTCTGCTTCCTTGGCCTGTCTCTATGTTTGTGTTTATCCTCATCCCCGATCCTCTTAGCGGGAAGTTGTGTCCCAGAGGTCGAGGCGGAGATAGAAGTAGGCAGGGTAGAAGTAGATGGGGTGGCCTGGGCCCCCATGGTAGGTGGAGGGAGAAGGCCTTTTAGAATACATTTATTCCTCCTGTCGATAAATGCATGGGGATTGAACCCCACGCAGATTGAGCAGGAGGAATCAAGATAGGCAACCCCTAGACAAACAAAGCACAAAGTGTGTCCATCAGCTGGGAAAGCTTATGGCCACACTCTGTGCATTTGCGACCGTCAGGTTTGAGAGTCTCTGACATGATTAAAAGAGAGAGGCCCAAACTGAAGAAAAAAAAATACACATTCACACACATATTCCTATAGATAGAACAGCAAGAGTTTTTTTTTTTTTAAACCAAAGTGAAATGCGGAAGGGGAGGTGATGGGAAAAGATTGAAAGATCTAAAGCAGAAATTTAAACACACTTACCCAGAGCAATGGATCACAATGCTTACATGAGCATGGCAAACGAGATCTGGGGGGGGGGGAGGAGGAGACAGGAGCATTATGGGTAGGGGAGGAGCTTGGAGATCAGATGCTGGAGAAATGTGTCCAAGGTGGACCCATCCTGGATCTGTGTTGCACAGGTTGAAGAGCAAATTAAGACAACTGCAGATGCACAATTAAATGCAGTTTCAGACTGAGTAGATAGGCAGATATCTGTAGTACTACACACACACAAAAAAAACTAATGGAACTTTTAAGAAAACATATTTATGAACATCACTATGCTGTTGAGAGTAAAAATTTTGCTAAACATTTCATAAGTATGTACTAGGCTATTAGCCCTAGGGCCTATATAAGCCTAGCCAAAAGGTACCCTGACTTTAGCCACCCAAGAAAATTATTTTCCTGTGCCACTGTCCAGCAGAGCCACAGAAGTGATCCCCGGGGTGAATTTCTTATCTCCCATCCAATCATCAAGATTTTTCTTGAAGAGTGCTAATGAGGAGCTTTGTTCGTTATAGATAAGCATTCCACCATGTGTCAGTTTGAAAATAAATATTATTTTTCTGTTGCGGATTATGTTACCAGAAAGTTTTAATGGGAGTAAAGATGAACTGGTATTTTGTTAGATGAAATGGCAAATTTTATTGGATGCGAATCAAAAAAGATACAGGTCATAATTAGAGGAAGGATGAAAGAGGTTTATATTTAATGAGTCATCTGATATAAAAGGGATTATTTTTTGATT
Organism: Protopterus annectens; assembly: GCF_019279795.1. Taxonomy (NCBI): domain Eukaryota; kingdom Metazoa; phylum Chordata; order Ceratodontiformes; family Protopteridae; genus Protopterus; species Protopterus annectens. Next base: position 1,342,647,028 of record NC_056725.1, on the reverse strand, counting down.
AGTTTATTCTGATGAAGACCTTTAGTGGTTGAAAGTGTTCAATAAATTATCTGTTTTGCATTTTGAATCTGCACACAGGGTGTAGTTTTGTATTTGTATATATCTGTAGGACAATGAATCACATGATTTATTTTAAATGCTTAGATTAGTAAAAATAAGCAAATTTGGTATTATGTATTATCTCACAGCTCAAAATCTGCAAGGTAAAACTAGTTTCCTGGGAGAAACAAACAGATAAAACCTTCTTTCCCATGAAAAGTAGAAGTTTGGATGACTTAAAACTGTCCTGTTGGTTCCAGAATAGAAGACGGCAACAGCAGTGTGCTAAGCTGTGAAAAAATTCTGCAACGTGTATAATATTAGAACATTTCCTAAATGAGCCAATAAGCAAATTATGCATAGATACATTAAACAATTTCACTGGTGAAGTGTAGTCCTTGCAAGATAAAAGTACAGCAATTATGGTATAAAAATTATCATTTGTTCTACTTCTGGTCTTTAGCAGAATTTTCTGTTCAATTTTATTAGTGTTTTGTAATAAAGCTTGTTTGTAATTTTTGTAAAATCACAAGGTATTGCAGTAAATCATTTATTTTACATACAACAGTTTGGGAAAAGAGAAACTTCCCCTTAAAGTGAACATCAGTCTCTAACAAAGCAGCATTCCCACAATGGCTAAGGATCTATCCTTCCATCCGAGGTAAAACATAACTTTGATGTGTTTGGGCAGCCAGAAACCAAATGGTCTTCCATTATGTGTAGGGAAACCCATATAATATACATATGATCCTACCTTATCTCTGAATGCAGGGTTAAGTAAGTGCTTTTAGTCTTTCCACAAATGTCTGTGGTGCCATTTTGTATACTAGTTTCTAATCTAGATCAATCAGTACATAGCAGTAGGCCTGCTACAGGGCAGCAAAATATATTATTTAATTTGGGTCTAACTCATAATTACCTCCACCTGATAACATGCTGTTTTCTATTACAGAATAAACTGCATGTGAATGATCTAACTGGTATGTACTTGTGGCATAACTGTCTTATTCACATTGCAGAATTTTGAGACCAGTATTTCTGTAACTAGATTCTTTGGCATTTCATTTTTTCTATGCTTAACCCTCAATTTCCAGACTATGTCTTACTCTAAAAGCTTTCTTAAAGGTATATTTATATCAGATATATTAGATATAAACTTTGCAATATATGCTATTATTCTCATATACCTATAATATACCATGCAAAAAAAAAAAAAAAAAAAAAAAAAAAAAAAAAGAGTGTGACGCCCGTGCACTGGCCCAGCAATCAAGGAGCCTCAATCCTCACCAGTGAGGGGCGTCCACATTGGGAAGGATAACAAACACACAGTAAAGTACGATTTCCCTTAAGAGCACACAGATCACAGTCAGTCTGGAGCTGGTTTCTCCCTTTCTCTCCAGATCCCCAGTAAGACTCCCCACTGGCACATCTATAGGGTCCAGATCTCAGTCTAGTGGTCAAGCTAAAACCTCCAGCACCCTCTCTGTCCAACCAGTGCTTTGTGTCTCTACCCAAGTAGCTGACACACAGACACTTTGAGATGAGTTATATACAAACACTCCTGGGGAAGGCTGGCACAGCCCCTTCTGCCCATACTAACAGTAGCACCACTTGCCACCAACCACTAATATCAGCTACTAATAAGGCCCTTATCAAAGGGACTCCAATTATTACTGTGTCATATTATCCAAATGGTAAGTGTGACTAACAGCAAGGGTTACTTGGAGTGGCTTGGACAGTATCACTATACACATGTAATGTACTCTTAAGCTTAAATTATCTCTACATAAACCAACCAGAGTTGAAAGGTTTAAAAATATTTAATAATAAATAAGAACACAAGACAATACTTCTTACTACACAGTGCTAGTCAAGAGTTCAGAGATCACAGAGAAATGCTTAAAATAATACACTAGAAAAGTTCTGACATCAATACAGAAAACAGCTAGACTAGACTTCCTATCTCTTATCTATATCTAAGAGCAAACACAGTTCTAAAATAAACTTACATATAGAGCAAGGCAGTGCTGGTGATGTCAGTTCTGAAAACAAATGCGAAATGCTCTGATTCTCTGTCTTTCTGTCCTTAAATTGATAATACAGTACACCACTGACATTTCAAATTATATCATTATTCTCCGTTTCAATTTGGGAAATTAAAGCACTCAGTAAATTACGTTGGAGTGGATCTCTGACTTGGTTCATTCATTTTTTGTTTTTGCCATTATTCTGTTTCTCAGACTAACAGAAACCCAGAGTGTAACAGCCCTTTTGATCTTGCAGCTGGTCAGGAAGCCAGAGCAATAAAAGACATTATACATGTAAATTCTAGCCATTAACTCTGGTCTCAAAACAATGGGAAGAATTCCTTCATTCAGACATCCTGGCTCCAAGTTTTGAGATCAAAGAATTATACAATGCTTGACTTATCAGCTTTCTTCCAGCAGAATGCAATGTGGTTACATTTTTGAAGGTAAACATTTACCATAATTGTTTACATTTAAGAGAACAAGCATGTGGCTTACATTAATATTTACAAATGGCAGAATTATTTGTTTAACCCAAGACATCTCATAGGACTGATACCCTCTATTCCTAAAGCTTTTTACATATCACGAGGCTGGATGTTAAAGATAGTGATTTTTCTAAAGACATTGTAGATTTCAGTAATCGCTTTAGGAACTGAGGGTATTAGTCTTATGAGATGGCCCGTGCTGTGTTTAGGGTTAAACCTGAACTACAGAGCAATGGGAAACCTTACTTTTCACAGAATGGATAGCATGAGATCTGATGAGGAAACGGGACAATAATGTATTTGCCCCAATAGTTTATAGCTCTGATTCAAAAGCTATATAACAAATTATAATTAAGAATTGGAATACATTGAGTACAGATTCAGAATTGTCCAACATTATAGGGGAACGTCCTTGGTTCTATTACAAAAATAATGGCTCACTAAAGAGACTACTCTGCTACCCGAAGGGCCGTGAAGTGAGGAAGTTGCCCTGTGTGAATTTTAAAAAGGGCACTATAAAGTGTTAAGTGTACATATTGTAGTTTCACTGATACGACTAATAAGTTTAAGCACCCTGACACTGGCCAGGTATTTAGTTTTAATGTGCATGCTGATTGCAATAGCAAAAATGTATTTTATCTAGCTCAATGCATGCAATGGTCATGCATTTTATGTTGGAAAAACAAATAGAATATTGAAAGAAAGGATACATGATCACTTACATTGTGCACATAAGGGACATACATTTTGCACTATTGCCAAGCACATGCTGACATTAGGAAAAACACATCAGTTCAGGTTTATGGTTATAGATATTTTATATGAAGATGAACACATGGGTAATATGGTGAATAACACTGAGGATCGTGAATTACAATGGATTTTTACACTTGGGTCCCATCAAGGGACTGGTTTGAATATTTATCTTTAAAACCAGTGCTGCAAAAACAGAAGTTGAGATGTGGTAAAAAGCCTTTTAATTGATTGCATTTTATTTGTTTCTTGTTTTTGAATTTTAATTGGTGTATATAGTGAATGTAGATGTTTTGCTATGTTTTGCTGAAAAAGCGACTGGTTCGTGTAAGCACTCGCCCATTAAACTTGTTTATCTCATCATTTGGAGTCTTTTGGAGAAATTGAAGCCGTGTTTTGGTGCTAGTTCATTTGGCTATTGGAGTTGTCATACGATGGAGTGGTCTCAGCTCTGAAACTAGTAGCTTATTGGCCGTTTTGGGTCAATTCCTATCTCTTTCAGTTTCCCTGCTTTAAAACCCGCATTTGCGCGGTTTTGCCTCAGTATACAACTCCGCACAGCTCTTCGTGGTGTCCTGCAGAGTGATACAGGCAACAGAGAGACCCAAGAGAGACTTTTCCAGATTTAAGTATTTTTTTCTGGTTTTTTGCTCCGACTGCCTTTTCCCACCTAAAAAGCGAATTTCTAACTGATCTGTCCTTTAAAAAGTTTAAATTTCATTTGCCTTCTGCTTTTTACAGTTTTTGCACTTGTTTATATCAATTTAAGTTGTTTTTGTATTGTATAACTGCTGTAAGCTACACACTGTGCACTAGCCTGTTTATAATCATTTAAAGTGTTTTCTGCGCGTTTTTCTGCCGTTTCCTGGGGGGGGGGGGTTCTCTTTTCCTGCCTTTGCTGAACTAGATTAGTCCAGATTTCAGGTTTTGCTGAATTCCGGACTGTGGTATAGTCCATATCCTTACTTGGATAGGAGGAAGCTTCTCTGTTCACCAGTGAGAGTGGGGAGCTTTAAGCAGCCTATCTGTCCCTGGAGGAGTGGTCTCAGCCCTGAAACTAGTAGCTTATTGGCCGTTTTGGGTCAATTCCTATCTCTTTCAGTTTCCCTGCTTTAAAACCCACATTCGCACGATTTTGCGCATAGGGCAGCGCCGCTTAAATGGGTTTAAACTATTCCCGGCTCCACAAAGTCTGCTCTTCACTTTTTCCCTTAGAACTGTTCTAAATCTCAGTAAGCACTCTATTTTCATTCTAAAGCCCTGCAGTTGCTCGTATAAGTAATCTTATAAGTAAGCACTAATAAACTAAAGCACTACTCCCTTTAAGTACTTGGCTCCCTATTGGTCCTTTTTGATCAGTCAAAAGTAGTTCCTTATACTATTCTGGCATGTCCAAAAGTCAGTTTCGGGTTTACTCTCCAGTCCAGCTGGTGAATCTGGGAATCTTGAGGCAATGTTACAACTGCCTTATGTACACAGACCACCCTCTCCTCCTCCCAACAAGCTCAAATATATGTGAGAGATGCAACTATATAGCCAAACTGGAGGCCGAGCTCTCTCAACCCAGTACTGGCACAGTCAGTCAGGAGGAGAAGGTAACCACACACACACACACACACACACACACACACACACACACACACACACACACACACACACACACACACACCACAAATCCAGTCTCACATAGACCTATCGTAAAAGAAAAATCTGTCCAAGCAGCAGAGACCTCCAAAGCAGACATCCAAGCAACCGGTACCCCACAACAATACCCACGTATCACATAGTTCACAAAGTCAGTGTGCCACACAGTCACAGCCCTTAAGGCTAAACAACACACCTAAACAACACATCTAATACACTTGCAATACATGACTCTATTGCCAGACACACTGACTTCCCACTCACCAGGCTGAACAAGGAGAAGGTCACTGTAAGCTGCCTGTCTGGTGCCAGGATCCGCCACATAACACAAGTACTCAGGTCACTCCAAAGCAAATACAAATATGACTCCGTCATTGTCCATGCTGGTGTGAATGACCTGAGACGTACCTCCCTGGACTACATGAAAAGAGACAAAGAGGAGCTCTCTGATCATGTAGCCCAGGCCGGTATGACCCTGACCTTGAGTAGCATCTTACCCTCACCAAGAATGATGCCACAGTATAAAGACAAAATTATCAATTTTAACAATTGGTAAAGTATTGGTGTCATTCAAAGGGGATCCAGTGTCTTGTCAGCCTGGGATGACATGCTCGACAAGCCACGTTGCTTTGCTAGGACGGCTTGCACCTGTCACTCCTGGGTTTTCGAATACTGGCTAAGGCTCTTGCCACCCCCATAGTGCCTTTTTTAGGCAAGGCTCAAAAGACAAACCCACCTCCATAGACAACACAAGGAAAAAGAAACTAAGGGTAATGCTGCTCAACGCCAGAAGTCTAAACCTCAAGATGCACGCACTCGAGGCTCTCCTCAGTATGGAGAATATCGATATCTGTGCAGTAACAGAAACCTGATTCAAGGCTCCCGAGAGCACCCCAGCACTACCAGGTTATACCTCATACCATGCTTTTCAGCCCCAAAACGCGGACCGAACCACAAAAGAAGGGGGAGTATCCATATTCAAAGATACCCACACCTCCAGGTTAGTGGCGCTGCACGAAGCATCGGAGACCATCCATGTGCCACCCTCCCAAACTCAGGAACCCCACCTCGGCTTTCCTGAGAACACTGGAGAATATGAAGGTCTCTCCAAACACCATTATATTGGGTGACTTCAACTACCCATAGACTGGGAGCACTACTCAAGCCCCAACACCCTCGCCCAACGGTTCCTAGAATTTATAAACTCAAATGCTATGGAACAACTGGTCACCACTCCCACAAGAGGGGAAACCATATTGGACCTGATCATCACAAACATGGGGACTCTATGTTCCATACCAGAGTTATACCCCTCATTGGTAAGATTTGACCATAAATTAATCTCACTGGACATCCATATCCCGTCCCCATCCACAGCCAAGGAAACAATGGTGAAGAACTTCTCAAAAGCAAACTTCACACTTCTCAAAACAGAGGTGGAATCCTTCAAAGCCCCCGGGCCAGTGGAAAACACGGCCCAAACTGCAGAATCCTTTACAAACGCATTCTATGGACACCTACAGGAATGCATATCGTGCTAAAAGGCAGGAGACCTGTCTGGTGGACCCCAGCCATAAATAAGCTATACAACAGAAGGAGGAAGCTACTACATGATAGAGCAAAATCCCAAAAAAGGGAAGGCATCTCTGATCAGTACTAGCAAGAAACTACGATCCCTCATAAAATCATCTAAGGCCAGCTTCGAAAGAAAAATTGCACAAGACGCTAAAGATAATCACAAGGCCTTCTTTAGTTAGGTCAGGAACCTGGGTGGCAACTCTCAGATATGCTCTGAGTTAGTGCAAAATGACAAAAAATACACTGAACCCACAGACATTGCCAACATCCTGGCAGACAGGTTCAGTGCAAACTTCTCCCCCACTTCGCCCCCAAAAGAGCAAATGTCTATCCCAACAGAGTGTAGCCTCCCTGACATCACAGATGCACAGGTGAGAGCTGCCCTCTCCAAAGCAAAAAACACAGCATCAATGGGACCGGACGGTGTCCCGAGCTGCATCTTACATGAGCTCCAAGAAGAACTGAACCCTGACAAAGTCACTGTTCAATCTCAGCCTTACTATAGGATATGTACCCAAGGAATGGCATACAGCAACAGTGGTCCCACTCCACAAAGGTGGTGCCACAACGGACCCCGGAAACTATCGCCCTATAAGCCCGACTAGCCTGGTCTGCAAAGCTATGGAGCGTATCATCATGGAACTCATAAACAAAGACATTGGGAACCTCCAAACACTGGATCCTACCCAATTCGGCTTTGTTAAGGGCAGATCTTGCCTCTTGAACCTGGTCGACTTCTTTGAAACTGTCACCAAGGCCATAGATGAAGGGAAGGTAGTCCACACAGCCTACCTGGACCTCGCAAAAGCCTTCGACACAATACCCCACTCGGGCATCATAAATAAGCACACCAGCTTAAATATCAACCCCTATATCACAAGATGGGTTGCAAACTGATAGAACCCACATGGTCAGAATTGCAGGTGCCATGTCAGACTCTAAGCCAGTTACAAGTGGTGTCCCACAAGGCTCAGTCCTGGGACCTCTCTTTTTCGGTATATATTTCTCTAAAGTACAGGCTAACACGGGAGGACTATGGCTGACCAAGTTTGCAGATGACTGCAAACTGGGTGCCATAATCGACTCACCGACTGACAAGCATCCTCCAAAAGGGTCTCACAGAGATGGATAACTGGTGCCATGGCCTAAAGCTAAATACCAAAAAGTGCATAGTCATCCCCTTTGTTGCCCACAAATTACCACATAGGTGGTAATCCATTAAGTACGGAAGAAGTAATTAGGGATTTGGGGACCCAAGTAGATAGCAATCTCTCCTTTGACAATCACGTTGCCAAAGTGGTTAGAAAGACCTTCTATATAGCCCACCTTTTCACGAAAGGGTTCATATCTAGATCAAGAGAGGTCATTGTGTCCCTCTACTCATCAGGCCCATAACTGAATACAATGCCCCATTTGGGATGTACCTTACCTGACACCTGCAGCAACTGGAAAGACCCAAAAAATACCTCACTAAGAGGATCAAAGGACTCAAACAGATGCGCTACGCAGTTAAGCTAAAGAAACTCCAGCTCTACTCAAGTTGCTTACCGCCTATTCAGAGGCGATCTGTGCCTGACATATAAAAGCCATGTCCAAACCAGAATTAATGGACATGCTCCACCTCAGGAAATCCAAATCCCTTAGAGCTACACGCTCCAGGGACTTAAACCTCAGCACAGAAATAAATAGGACATGCTGGAGGGACAGATTCATATCCCAGAGGCTCCCCTCACTCTGGAACAAAATCCCAATCCATGTTAGGCAGAGCTCCTCAATGACCCTCTTCAAGAGAAATCTTGACGAGTGGATGGGAGATTGTAGGTTTACCCCTGGGATCTCTTCTGTGATCTACTATACAGAGGCACAGCCAACTAATCTAAAAGGGTGGCGAAAGCCAAACACACTCTGGCTAGGCTTATAAATGCCCTAGGGCAGATAGCCTAGTATCAAACTATGGTTATAGGAGAGGGAACTATTGACCCAAATGCCCAGGTCCCCGACTACCTTTTCATCTTGTAAGTGTGTGTTATCTATAGTATACATTATGGGTAACTGCTGTTTTTTGAAACAAACAATAAGACTCTCTTTAGCATTAATTTAATCCAACTTTCCACATACCAGGTATTAACTAAGGTAAGGTCTTTCTGAATGATGCAGACATCTGAAGGGGTTTTAACAATTACAAGTTTGCAATCATCTGCAAATCTGGTTAACCAGATATTCTAATTATCATTTTGAGATCAGAGAAGTAGATGCCAAACAAGAGAAGATTCAACACAGAAGATCCACCTGCCACACGAATTGTGTAGATTTTGCCTTTCAGCCAACTGGTAATCTACCTTACCATGTAAGGATCTGTATTTAAGGATGACACGTTTCTTACAATTGCAGAAGGACATATGGTATTAACTGCTTTGGCCAGATAAAGATCAGCTATATGAATAGCAGGACTACTTTTGACAGTTTGTGTAACTAGTTTGAAGAAAGTAAAAAGGTTTAACAGGTGAAGTTTGCAGAAAACATGTTTGCTAGTATACTTGCAATGTCATATGAGCCAAAATGAGGAGTCCCATTAAGCAGAAGTCCAGAGCAATGTTAGGTTTTATTCTTTAGTTTTCTAACATGGCTGAACAAGGGTTTGTAGTTATCCTTTGCTTCAGAAGCTAATTGGTATTTATGGGTTGCTTTACTGGTCCTTACAGTGCTTTTTTCTGGTAAAATATATATTTTTTATATCCTCATTCAGAGGAATTCTCACCTTACCTTACGGTTTAGAGTTGTTTTTTTCTCTTGTTGTAAAGTTAGTTTGTGATGGCTGCCCACAGAAGAGTTGCTTTCAATTTCTCATAGTATTTGGTTCTGGTTAGTGCTGCTAGATCTATACATTTGTTTAAATGGACATAAAACTCCTCAGTGAAGTTGGCTGCTATGTTGGTGTCAACACTAGAGAAATTATGGGTAAGTTTAGAGATTTCATCTTATAATTGTATAAGGTTTGCCCCTTTTGAAGTCCTTAAAAACAGAGATGTTTGATGCAAGGGTGATAGTGATTTTGAGAGTAAAGGTCATTGGTTTATGTTCGGATTTAAATGGAGAAATAGAAATAGAGTAGAGCAGATAGAGGCAATGTTAGTGAGGATGAGTAAAGGATATTTTGGCCTCCACTGGGTTTGCTAACTATTTGTTCACATGAATTCCTATTGTTTAAGTCAGGAAATCTCTGGGCATGCCCTAATGTTAGTGCTACAGTTGCTCCAGTGTATAGCTGGGTAGTTGAGGTCAATTATGATTATCAAGTTATTCCTTATAGGAATTTCTTCTAAAACTTCCAAGAATGATCATCTAGAAACAGAGGGGTGTTCTATAAATTAATAGTTTGCCTTGCCCGTGGTAAACTGAATTAATAGGCATTTGGTTTATGGGTCTTTGGGTATCAATCTACATCAGATGGGGTCCTTGATAAATATGGAAACACCACTACATTTTCCACTAAGCCTATAGGCATAGTAAGTGCAAAACTCAATTATAGAGGGAGTTTTTCCTCACATTTAAACCACGTCACTGCAACTACACACACATGGACATCTTCCCGATACAGAAGCACCTCAAAATCAGTCGGGTTGTTATTGAGAAGAGCCAACTTAATATGGTCCAATTTAGCATCTGAAGAAATTGCTAAGTTGCTGCGTTTTATATGAACTCAATGTAAAAAAGGCAATATGGGGGCAAGCAAAGGCTTTTGCCAGTATGCAGAAACCTTTGGCCTTCCTTTGCAAAACAAGTAGGACTGTTTGTTGTCTCATTCCAGGCCAATACATACTAGATCCCACTGGAATAACACTAGCTAATAAGGAAGATGTTAACACCAAATTATCTTCTCTTTATATCTAGGCTTCATTCTTGTTGAAGAATCCCACTCAAGACAAAGAATTTTACCTGCATCTACAACACATCTAGATAGTTCTGACAGGAGTCTCTGCATATCGCAGAGTTTTGTTCCTTTGGTCATGTACTCCCCACCATGGTGGGGTCATATTTGTCTCAGGAAAGGATCCTGAGGGCATTGTAATGTCTGTGATTCTAGTAACTGAGTGGCAGCTGACAATAACCCTATACTTGTCCAGCTCCCGAAGTGGGGAATTGGTAGTCTAACAACTCAGACACCAGATACTACTACATTCTTATCAGAAGCTAATTTAGTATTACTTGACTGGGAGCAAATATACTACAGGTGACGTGTTGCAGGTGTGCATGGAGAAGGTGGATTGAAGAACTTCCACTGGGGCACATTCTTACAAGTTCTAGAGGGCACTGGAAAAAATCTTTTTACAGCACCAGTGTTTGACAATTTAGTATGACCTGTTTGAAAATGTAGTACTGGTTGAGAAGACTATGTGCCTGTGAAAGGCTCATTGCGCATTACTGTTTGTGAGAAGAATCCCACCATATTAACTATTTACATCTGTCACAGACTGAACCCCCTGTGTTAAGCAAAGGTTTATTATTAGTGACTATGAGGCAGTACTACAGTACCTTTAGGACACCAAGTACTAGGAGGCGGGTGACAGGAGGGCAACAAGATTGTTAGCCCTCCATATTGTCCAGTGCATTAAATGTTTTTAGTGAAGTACATAAGGAAGCTAAATGTTACCTGGTAAGTGGTGTCAACAGGGCAACACAAAGTAGACCAACAATCCCAGCACAGCTAAAAGCAAATCAGAACAGATAAAGATATTCACAAACTAAAGCTATCCAGGGCATAAATTAGTAGCCGAGAAACCACACAAAAAATATATGTTGCATATATAATAATAATAATAATAATAATAGCTTGGGAGAATTATTTAAGGGAAAAAAATAAAATGCACCCACTAACCACTGCGTAGCTACAGCAATGGTGATGTGGCACAGCTCTGCACTACAACTAGCAATTATATAAAACAGAACAAACAAGACAACCAACTAATCAAAAAACTCTAGAAAAACACAATGGTGGTCAGACACTTAGAAAATGGCAATTAAAATTATTTCACAATAAAAAGTACTTCAGTTTCTCAGCACCTGAACAGACAAAAATTTCAGTTAAAGAACAAAATAATGGAGTTACAGTTTAAATGCCTCAAAATGACTCAATCAACGGATTCAGTTTTGTAATAGAACACTACCCCACCAGATGCGCAGTAGCAAGGACCGCCCAAACTCCGCCCACCACCCTGCATATGACTGTTTTTGCTAGTCTTACTCTGAATAAACATGTGAAGACCTTCGCCATTAGAATGAATATGAAAGACTTTCTAAATAGTTGAGTCAGGGCACCGCTGTTAAGTGCGCAGTACGTAAATCCAAAGTGTAGAATGTTGAAATGTATGCGAGTATTAGCTGTTGGTGTTACCTACATTTAAAAAAAAAAAAAAAAAAAAAAAAAATGCAATATATTATAAAAAGTATGCTTTAAGAATGACTCATCTGCTATTCTACCACTGTGCACCGATACTATGCAATACTGTACATTGCAAACACTAAATGCCTCACACTTCTGACTACAACCTGAATGCAACTCACATGAAGCATGAACCTAAGCAGCTGTAATCTGGTAGAAAACTGCATTGCATGCTGCTTCTGTAATCTGGCAAGCGCCCCCCCCGCCCCCAAAATCAATTCCTAAAATCAAATGTAGTAAATAAACATAGGGGGGTGCAGGGGGGCTCGACCCCTGCTAAAACAATTCCTGTACATACTGAGTTTAATTCCATACTGAAAAACTCCCTGGAATGGCCCTATTTGAAGAACGCTAAAGCATACCTTTCAACTGTTTAGATTTTCGCAGAATGTTCAGATTTTTGCATCATACCTTTGTTCCGTTTCTCATAAAATTGTGGCTTTCTGGCAAATTATTCAGGATTAGTGTCAGAAAATAATGACAGACATTTGAGTTTCAGACTTCATATCCTTCAGAAAATTCATGCCGATGCAAAACCTATTATTCTATCAATTTTCTAAGTTGGTAAGAGCAACATTTAAAAAGTGTCCCTATTTTGGGGCCTTTGTCCCCCCATTATTGGTGGCTTTGTCCAGATTCCTTGCTCAGGGGCAGCAATATCCTAGACCTGGTCATTATCAACATGGGAAGCCGGTGTTTCACACCAGAGGTCAATTCCTCGTTGGTCAGATCCGACCACAAGCTAATCAGCCTTGACATCCACATCCCACCCCCAATTACGGAAACCATTGTAAAAAACTTCTCCAAAGCCAACTTCACACTTCTTAAGACAGAAGTGGCAAACTTCATGACACCCATGCAGACGGACAATAGAGGTATGACTACTGAATCCTACACAAATGCACTTTATAAGCATTTACACTAGTGCATGGATCATGCTATCCCCAATAGAACCAAGATGTTCCTCCAAAAAAGGAAGCCAATTTGGTGGTCCTCTGCCATAAACAAACTCTACAACAGAAGAAAGAAACTGTTGCAAAAAAGAGTAAAATCCCATGACTGGAGGAACTCCCTGGTCAACCTCAGTAAGAAGCTGAGATCCCTCATAAAATCCTCCAAAGCTAGTTACGAAAACAAAATTGCTGCTGACTCTAAAGACAACCACAAAGCATTCCATAGCTATGTCAAGAATCTAAATGGGAACACTCAGATCTGCTCCGAGTTACAGCACAATGGCACTAAATATACAGAACCAACTGATATTGCCAACATCCTAGCAGATACCCCCCTCTCACCCCCTAGAGGACCCATCTCTATACCGGAAGAATGCAGTGTTCCTATAATCACGGCTGCACAGGTAAAAAAACACACTCTCCAAAGCCAAGAACACAGCATCCATGGGACCTGACAATATCCCAGGATGCGTTCTACACGAACTACAGAATGAACTGGCACCCCACCTAAGTACCATGTTCAATCATAGCCTCACCTCAGGCTTTGTACCCACTGAACTGGCACCCCACCTAAGTACCATGTTCAATCATAGCCTCACCTCAGGCTTTGTACCCACTGAATGGCGCACTGCGACGGTTATCCCACTCCACAAAGGGGGAGCCACGACGGACCCCGGGAAGTACTGCCCCATTAGCCTGACGAGCCTGGTCTGCAAGGCCATGGAACGTATCATTGTGGAACTCATAAACAAAGACATTGGTAATCTCCAAACTCTGGACCCTACCCAGTTTGGATTTGTAAAAGGCAGATCATGTCTCCTAAACCTGATTGACTTCTTTGAAGCAGTCACCAAAGCCATAGACGAGGATAAAATGGTTCACACAGCTTATCTAGATCTCGCCAAGGCTTTCGACACCATCCCCCACTCTGGAATTATAGATAAGCTCACTAAACTAGGTATAAATCCCTATGTCACAAGATGGGTTGCCAACTGGCTCATGGACAGAACCCACACTGAGAAAGTAGCAGATTCCAAATCCGACATCAGACCAGTGACAAGTGGAGTACCACAGGGTTCAGTCCTGGGTCCTCTCCTGTTTGGTATCTACTTCTCTGAAGTGCAGGCCAACACAGAAGGTCTTTGGCTAACAAAGTTTGCAGATGACTGCAAACTAGGAGCCATAATCGAAACTCCCAACGATGTGGACAAACTACAAAAGGGCCTCACTGAGACAGATACCTGGTGTCAAAGCCATGGCCTGAAGCTCAATGCCAAAAAGTGTATCGTCATCCCCTTTGGTAAAAACTCTGTACCCATGAACTACCACATAGCTGGTAGTCTACTTAATGCCGAAAATGTGACGAGACCTTGGGACACAGGTGGACAGTAGTCTCTCCTTTGATAATCACATCGCCACAGTGGTCAGGAAATCCTTCTACGTGGCTCATCTCATCACAAAAGGTTTCTCATCCAGAAAAAAAAAAAAAAAAAAAAGAGGTCATTGTTCCCCTCTACTCACTCATTAGACCCATTATAGAGTACAATGCCCCTTTTGGTATGTACCTCACAAGACATCTACAACAACTGGAAAGACCACAGAAAAACCTCACAAAGAGGATTACTGGCCTCAAACAGATGCCCTATGCAGACCGTCTCAAAAAACTACAGCTTTACTCCATTGCATATCGCCTACTCAGGGGCGATCTCTGTCTAACATACAAAGCTATGTCAAACCCAGAGCTGTTGGATATGCTCCACTGAAAGAAATCCCAATCTCTCCGAGCTACACGCTCTAGGGACCAAAACCTTGTCACCACAATAAACAGAACATGCTGGGGAGATAGATTCCTGTCCCAGAGACTTCCCATACTCTGGAACAAACTATGTCAAACAGAGCTTCTCATTAGCACTCTTCAAGAAAAATCTTGATTGGATGGGAAATTCACCCCGGGGATCACTTCTGTGGCTCTGCTCGACAGGGGCACAAGCAAATTAATTTCCTGGGTGGCGAATGTAAGATTACCCATCAAACATAGTTCAGAACTATCTCTAACTTACTTTTGCATTTTTGTCGTCTGATGTAAAGTTTTTACTTTTCTGATAATTACTAAACATTACAATCAATAATGCCAAGCATTCGTTTCATACTTATAGGTTCATAGGTTCATACTAGGCTATCTGCCCAAGGGCATTTATAAGCCTAGCCCATAGTTATGTGGCTTTCGCCACCCCTTTAGTTTGAATAAAAACTATGCCTATCATTTTGCTGTGCCTCTGTCAAGCAGTGACGCTGAAGTAATCCCTGGGGTATATCTGCAATCTCCCATCCATTGGTCAAGATTCCTCTTGAACAAGACCAGAGAGGTGCTCTGCCTCACATGTACCGGGATTTTGTTCCACAGCATAGGGAGTCTCTGGGTGATGAATCTGTCCCTCCAGCACGTTCTATTTATAACCGTGTCAAGGTTTAAGTCTCCCGCCCTTGTGGTTCTGAGGGATCTAGATTTTTGAGGTGAAGCATATTCATCAAATCTGGGTTTGACATGGCCTTATATGTCAGGCACAGGTCACCTCTGAGCAAGCGGTATGAGACTGAATAGAGCTGGAGTTCTTTCAGTCGGGCAGCATAAGACATATTTTTGAGACCCTTTATCCTTTTGGTGAGGAACTTTTGGGGCCTTTCAAGCTGCAGCAGGTGTCTGGTCAGATACATTCGAGCGGGCATTGTACTCAATCATAGGTCTAATAAGTGATGAGTACAGGGGACGATGACCTCCCTTGATCTAGATGTGAATCCCTTCATGATCAGGTGGGTGATATAGAAGGTTTTCCTAACTACTTTAGCAACATGAGTGTCAAAGCGAAGGCTACTGTCAACCTGGGTCCCCAGATCTCTGATGACTTTTTCTGTGCTCAGTGGATTGCCACCTATATGGTAGCTAGGGGTAGCCTTGTTTTTCCCAAAGGGTATGACTATGCATTTTTGGCGTTTAACTTCAGGCCATGGCTCTGGCACCAGTTATCCATTTCTGTGAGGCCCTTCTGGAGGATATCTGTGTCAGATGTGTTTTCGACTATGGCGCCCAGTTTGCAGTCATCTGCAAACTTTGTCAGCCATAACCCTCCTGTGTTTGCTTGTACTTCAGAAAAGTAGATGCCGAACAAGAGTGGACCCAGGACTGAGCCCTGTGGGACACCACTTGTGACAGGCTTTGAGTCTGACATGGCTCCAGCAACTCTGACCCTGTGGGTTCTGTCACTTAGCCAGTTTGCAACCCATCTTGTGATGTATGGGTTTACATTCAAGCTGATGAGTTTTTCGATGATACCTGAGTGGGGTATTGTGTCGAAGGCCTTTGCCAGGTCGAGGTAGGCTGTATGGACTGCCTTTCCCTCATCAATGGCCTTGGTGACTGTCTCGAAAAAGTCAACCAAGTTTAAGAGGCAGGATCTGCCTTTGACAAAGCCAAACTGAGTTGGATCCAAAGTCTGCAAGTTCCCTATGTCTTTATTTATGAGTTCCATTATGATCCTCTCCATGGCTTTGCAGATAAGGCTTGTCAAGCTAATGGGGCGGTAATTTCCAGGGTCTGTGGAGGCACCGCCCTTATGAAGTGGGACCACAGTCGCCGTGCGCCACTCCTTGGGTATGTATCCTGAGGTGAGGCTAAGATTAAACAGCTGTCCTAACTGTGGGTTTAATTCCTCATTGAGTTCATGAAGCACACAGCCGGGGACACCATCCGGTCCCATGGATGCTGTGTTTTTTGCCTTAGTGAGGGCAGTTCTCACCTGGGCGTTGGAGATGTTTGGGGGGCTACAATCCTCTGGAATAGATATCTCTCCTTTTGGGGGGGAGGGGGGGGAGAAGTTTGCACTGAACCTGTCAGCCAGTATGTTGGCAATGTGTGTATAACACATCGATGTAAATTGCTGCCCTCACTTCACCCTCCACTCTGGTTTTGTTCCCGACTATTAAGCAAAGGAGGTGGACAACACATTTTGCAGGATATCCTTAATTTTGTCCCAAATTTTTGGTCAGTCTCTTATAAAATCTGTGATTTTCTGGTTGGGAAGTGCTGACTGTAAAGAACACACATTTACTTTAAGACAACATATTCTTCAGATATTACATAATCCAAAACTTGTGATTCTATTAAGTAAACTATACGAGGACAGTTGAAAAATCTGACTTTGTACCTATATCCCTCACATAACTAGCTTTTTGCTCAAGAATCAGACCAAAGCCAAAAATAATTGGAGAGGGGGATAAAAGGCCCAAAATCAGGGACAACTTTTAAAAACTACTCTAATTCACAAGTGTTGCATTATCATGCGTTTTTTCTGAACAACACGTATGAAACTCTAATATCTTGCATTATTAAATGACTACAACCCTCAATGATTTAGCAGAAAATCAAACATGTTACAAGATAGGCAGAACACAAAGGCAAAATTAGCAGTACTTTCTTGGGTGGCGTAAGCCAAGGAACCTTGTTGGCTAAGCTTACGTAGGCCCTTGGGCCGATAGGCTAGTACCTACCTATGAACATACGACCCCTCATTATTATTAGCTTATTCACAGATTCCTGTATTAAGAAGCTACAGTATCAAATCACAGAAACACCCACGAAAAGCAGCACAAAAAAATTAATAAACACAGCTACAGTACACCTTAACAAGATTCCCTTAAACAAAGATGTAACTCTGGCTAAAACCTACCAAGCACAAATTGCATTACTCAAACAACCTTAGCTATACACAAAACCGCGAGAAAAAAATGCGTAAGAAACGTCACGACGACAAGATCACGTGACATTGTCACGTCTTTTGGGTCTTTCATATATTATGATATGGAAATTATCGTTTTAGTATGGTGGTAATTTAGCAAAATATTTCAAGTTCTCTACATGTATTTCTGTTTGTGTTTTTGTTATGGATTACGATTTTAAAACAAAGCTCACTGCCCAGCGGGAAAGAGTAGAAGATTTATTTGAGTATGAAGGTTGTAAAGTGGGTCGAGGAACCTATGGGCATGTTTACAAAGCCAGGAGGAAAGATGGGTAAGGGGCTTATACTGTAATAAAATGCTTTACTTAAACTTTATATGTATCGCCACATTCAAAAATGTCCATTCAGTACTGGTGTGTATTGTTTACATTGAGGCAATAATCATGCAGATAAACAAAGACTGTCTGTTATGCACCTTTGGGCACTACTTGTTTTGTTGTAGTGGGATGCTGTGTTGTCAGGCGTTTCTGTGTGAAAGGATTTCTAAGGAAAACGTGAGTAGTTTTGAGTTTTAATTAACTTTCCAGTTTGTTTATTTTAAAGATTAAGTAAGGCCACTGAAAGTATCCAGTTTGTAGTTTAATATCCACACCGTTATGTACCTTTTTAGACGAGGAGGTGGGGTGGGATGCTTGGTATTGCTGCTGTTTATTCAGGTCTGTGGGAACAGTACAGGGTAATAAAGTGGGTAGTTAGCCTGTTTGGTAGAGGTTAGTAGAGTTTAGTGAGATATTTTAATTGGGGTGTGGGCAGTGTGTTGCTACAGACTTATCGAAGTGTGAGGGAGGCAGTACTGGGTAGTCCAGTAGAATGTTTAAACTACAAATAATAGATTTTGATTTCATAGTTCCAAGTTAGGTTTAGGTAGTAGTTTCTTTCTAATCACTTTGAAATCAAAAGTTTTTGTTTTGTCCTCTTATAACATTTTTTTCCTAGCTGCAACCTCCATATAATCATCTGTCCATCTCTTTGAGGCCACTGAACCCAACAGTTAATGTAGCAGAAACCCAAATGATTTTTACGTAGTGGAGGAGTCCCATAGGCTTTGCATTATTGGACCTTGACAGTCTCCAACTTTTTAAAAACATGCACGCACATCCGAAGGTGATGTAAAATTTATGTCTGTTAACTGTGTGGACTTATCTGTGAAAATCTTCTGTCTCTGAATCACTAAATATATAGCATACTGCACTGATTGATGAAAACTGGATTTTTGTGTAGTAAAACAGAACACTTTTCCATATATATATATATATATATATATATATATATATATATATATACATTTTGTTTTGTAGTGGTAAATTGCAAAATTGTCTTCAGTCTGCTTGCATAGATCTTTTATAGATTCATAGAAAATAGAGAAATATTAAACGTGATACATTGCTTCTTATCTCAGTGTACCTTTATCATTGCTGAGTGCAGCCATTGAGTACACCTTTAAGAAAATCAAGCAAGTCATTTCTCTATTGCGTATACACACACAGTTTTGTAAATTGTCCCTTTCAGTGGGTTCAATATTTTCTTTGTTGATGCCCTCTTCCTGGTACTTTGCATGTATGAATCAGAATGTACTGTGTTTTTAATTTTTATTTTATTTTCTGATAACATTTTCTAACGTGCATTATGTGAGTTTTATACAAGGATATGCATTGAACAAGTGGATTGCTATTGCCACATGTTTTAGTGAATGAGTATTTATGTTGTAATAAAAGTTGGCAGCTCCCTTTTATGTAGTAACACTTGCTTTTAACTTGACTGCAGGCAACTGTCCAGTGAGCAAGAGGACTGCCACTAAAGGAGTTTTACATAGTTTTAGAAAAATGGAAATGGTAGTACTGTTGTACTTTAATTTTCTTCTGTGAATGCTCTTTTCGTGTTCTTAAGCAATCATAATTCAAAACTGTGTAGCTTTGTTTTCATTATCCTGATTTGTAGGGGAACATGCAGTGATCTATATTTCTTATGTGTGGAAGTATACTTAAAATATATGTTTGATATTTCTTTACAGGAAGGGGATCTCTCAGTCAAACTATAACTATGCTAGCAATTTGAGTATGCCCAAAGCTCCATGGAGTTGAGTATAGGTTGCCACACACGTGTAAAGTTCAACTGACTGTGTCTGTTTATTTGTTTATATTCATTTAATATGATGGTTATAAGTGGGTCTAATGAACCTCTTCATTAAAACTGTTTCCTTGCATTCAGCTGGTGTACTGTGGTACAATCTTGATGTTTTTTGAAACGTGCTAGCATTCTGGAAGGAGGTAATTTACAAAGGAAGTGGCAGAGGTATAACCCTTTGACTGTAGAATGGTTAGTAAATAATCTTGGTAAAAACAAACTATCTTGGTTGTCAGAGTGAGAATTAATGGCTAGAGATGATATGTTGAGAATTTCTATGGATTGCTCTGTAACTTAAGAAGTTGTGGGGAAAACTGAACTATTGTATTTGTCAGAATATCTGCTTGGAATATCGAGAGAGAACCAAATATTACAGAAGAAATGAGGTGGACATGTGTAGAAAAAAAATAATGTAGGTGAAAACTAGTAGTTGATGGTGCGAAAATGTGCAGGTGGAGAAGCCATTTGAGAAACAAATGAAACAAAGCAGGATAAACAATTTGAGAAACAAATGAAACAAAGCAGGATAAACAGAGTGGAATGGAATTTTCTATCACATACTTTAAGTGCGGCTGACGGTGTCAAGATAAAGGAGGTAGTATAGGGTGTAGTGATAGCTTCTTCATAAGTGTATAGTAGACTAACAACCACAAGATGCCTTTTTAAACCTTGCCTTGCATTCCAAAACTGACTTTAATGAGGTATGAACGATTAACAGAGAGGGGGCAATGAAGATGGGGAAGGAGGTGATGTCAAAATGTATGATGTAATTTATATTAATATTGGAAGATTTTATTACACTAAATATTAGTTGGGGAAGTTAGGGGAGTGGAAGAGTTTGGTGCATGTGTGGCACATTTAACCAGGGTAACATGTAGTAAATAATCCCTTACTAAATTTGTCTGAAGAAGAAGGATAAAAGTTTTCCTGGTCATAATTTTTAAAGTCAGATGATCTTGATTGCTTGACTGAGGATGTGGCAACTTAAATGACATTGGAGTTGTGTTTTTGTGGAGAACTAGTGAATTTTCGAGACTGAAGTTGTCACAAGCGAGGAAACCCCACAAAAAAAACTACCATTTATAGGACTGTATTTGGTGTATTGTATATGGTGTGGATTGATGCATGAATTAGATTCGGCTAGATGAGGGCAGGTAATAATATTACAGTCCCCCCCCCCTTCCCCCAACTATATATACTAACTCCAGGATTGCACTACACTGAGG